>NC_138970.1:93875000-93877500 GCF_055761805.1 Camellia sinensis | reverse complement strand
CTTATCTTCTATCAGTACTACTCCTACCCATTCTCGAATACACTCATTCCTAATTCTGTCTTGTCTAGTTTTACCACATATCCACCTTAGCATCTTCATCTCAGCCACACTTATCTTATCTACATGTTGTTTCTTGGTTGTCCAACACTTCATCCCATACAACATAGCTGGTCTAATAGCTGTTCTATAGAACTTACCTTTTAGTCTAGTGGGTATTCGTTTATCGCACAATACCCCAGACGCACTTCTCTACTTACACCATCCCGCCTTAATTCTATGGGCCACATCTGCATTAATCTCTCTCGTTGTTGTGATAATCGACCCTAAATAACGAAAATGTTCACTCTTAGGCAGTTCTTGGTTCTCAATCTTCACTTCTCCTCTGCTTTCATTGTTACTATTACTAAATTTGCACTCCATGTACTTTGTCTTAGTTCTGCTTATTCGGAATCCTTTAGATTCAAGAACTGTTCTCCAAATCTCCTACTTTGTGTTAACTCGTTCTCTATTCTCATCCACTAGCACAATATCGTCTGCAAAAAGCATACACCATGCCACGCCATCCTGAATATTTCTCGTCAACTCGTCCATAACTAAAGCAAAAAGATAAGGACTTAAGGTAGATCCTTGGTGTAACTCTACAGTGATAGGAAATTCATTTGTCTCTCCAGCTGGCGATCTAATAGTGGTCACCACCCCTTCATACATGTCCCTAATCACGTCAATGTAACATTTTGTCACCCCATTCTTCTCTAACACCTACCATATTATATCCCGGGGCACTCTATCATATGCTTTCTTAAAGTCGATAAACATCATATGAATGTCTCTTTTCTTTTCTTTTCTTTATACTTTTATATTACTCTCCTCAAAAGATAGATTGCTTCCATTGTTGACCTACCAGGCATAAACCTAAATTGATTCTCTGACACCTCCTTCTTATTTCTTGCAATCGACGTTCCATCACCCTCTCCCACACTTTCATTATATGACACATTAGCTTGATTCCTCTATAGTTCCAATTCTGAACATCACCTTTATTCTTTTAGATTGGCACTAAAATACTCTTCTTCCATGCATCTGGCATGTTCCTAGTCAACAAAAGTTTGTTAAACAACCTAGTTAACCAAGCAATTCCCTTTTTATCCAAACATTTCCAAGCTTCAGTAGGGATATCTTCGGGTCCTAAAGCCTTATTGGATTTCATCTTCTTAAGTGCAATCTCCACTTCAAAATTCCTAATCCTGCGATAGAACCTATAGTCTTGGTTTATCGTATTACTGACTATTTCTTCCCCTATTATTGTACCTCCATGTTCCTCATTTAATAGTTTCTCAAAATAATTCTTCCATCTTTTCTTAATCTCTTCTTATAGAAGAAAATACTCTATGGTATAAAAAAATGGGCAAACTTTACTTTACCCGTTGTGTTTTGGGCCATATGTGGTTTACGTCCCTAACATTTGGAAATGACCACATAACCCCCCATGTGGTTTGTGGATTGAGGGGCACAACAAATGTGAAACACGTGGCAGACATGTGTTGTGTTTTTATCTTTTTCATTAAATCATTTTCATTCCACAAACCACATGGAGTTATGTAGCCATTTCCAAACATTAGGTGGGTAAACCGCACATGACCCAAACCATATGAGGCAAGAGTGAAGTTTGTCCTAAAAAATTAAAAAAGAAAAAAATTTGGGTACATTTTTCGTGTATCTGATACATATACGGAAGTATCCTGCAAAGTATAAGTACCTAGTAAATACTTGGTATAGGTATGGCATATTTGTCAAAGTGCTTCATAGCTCAATACTAGTGAAATAATCTTATCACCCTAGGACTTCTTTTAACACCTCAATGGAATTAGCTGACCCCACTTGGAGACGTGGCTCTGCCCCGGGGGCTAGATCTAGAGGTGTTAAAATTACTGATGTATTATTATTGATTGATGTAGTACAAGATTGATGTTATTACAAGATTGATGAATTACAATTCCTATACAATCTATATATAGAAAAAAATGTGGTAGTAGGTGTAGTGGAGGTGATAGTGGGTTAGGTGAAGTGGAGTGTGTGGTGAAGTGGAGGTAGGTGAAGTGGAGTATGTAGTGGAGTAGGTGAAGGTAAAGATGGGAAATTCTAACAGCCCCCCGCAAACTCAAGGAGGAGAGAAACTAACCAACTTGAGTTTGGAGAGTAACAAAACAAGAAAATACATAAAAATAAAAAAGGATAGGAGACACTGTATGGTCGTGTCAGACCGTTGGTGAAGACACTGTATGGGGTGTCATAACGTTGTAGAGGACACTGTATGGTGGTGTCAGACCGATGTAGAAGACAGTTTATGGGGTCATGTCGGACCGTTGTAGAAGACAGTTTATGGGGTCATGTCGGACCATTTGTAGAAGACAGTTTATGGGGTCATGTCGGACCGTTGTAGAAGACAGTTTATGGGGTCATGTCGGACCGTTGTAGAAGACAATGTTGTGACAGTTTACGG
>NC_138970.1:93557500-93872500 GCF_055761805.1 Camellia sinensis | reverse complement strand
GCCGCCCGCCGGTGAAGCAGAATGACTAAGCTGTTAACTTGGCTCTGATACCATGTTAAAATTACTGATGTATTATTATTGATTGATGTAGTACAAGATTGATGTTATTACAAGATTGATGAATTACAATTCCTATACAATCTATATATAGAAGAAAATGTGGTAGTAGGTGTAGTGGAGGTGATAGTGGGTTAGGTGAAGTGGAGTGTGTGGTGAAGTGGAGGTAGGTGAAGTGGAGTATGTAGTGGAGTAGGTGAAGGTAAAGATGGGAAATTCTAACAAGAGGGATTGTAGCAGGTATTTAGATCTTGAACTAGCTGAGGGTCTTTATTCCTTCATTCCCTCTTATCGCCACTCTCCTAAGATAGTGTCGGTTCTGGCCTGACTTGGCCACCTTGAATCCCAGTCATCTGACATTTTTTCTCTTATGTTTAGAGAGAGAGAGAGAGAGAGCCACTTTTGGAATATTTTGTACTACACCTATATGATTCTTGATCTTGTAACCATATCAATTCATCAGGTAAAAAACATCAACTCAACTTTGGGGTATATATATTTAAAAAAAAAAAAGAAGAAGAAGAAAACTCTTCATGTTAGAGCTGACCAAGGGCCCAAAAAGGGAATTGAGTACTTCCCTTGTTTGGATTACCAAATAGGAGAAAAATGGAAAGAAATGGACACACATTTCTCTCATAACTCCTATTTTCAGTCTCTCCAAAAGTAGAGAGAAATGGAAAAAATTAGAGGGCTGCTAAATGTCCCTACTTATTTACTTTGGATCCCTTACTTCTTTGAACCACCACTTACATAATTGAAACCCTATCATTTTCTCTTTGAACACCCACCTTAATACCAAATATACCCCCTTCTTTAAATCCCAACTCTTCTTCTCCCTTCTAGCGCTGGCAGCGCTACTCCGGCCAGCCCCACGCCCTTCCTCCCTCCTCTTTCTCTTCTCCATTCGTCTTCTTCTCCTTCCCAACAATCCGATTGCTGCCACCGTCCACCACCACATTGTTCTTTTTGGCATCATCAATTGGAGGCTTAGGCAAAACAGAAGTTCTTGTAACTGTAGAGTGATTAGGAATTGTGTTCTCTCCTATCACATGGTTCTATTTTGATTCGATTGGTTCTTTTCTCTCTCATCTCTTGCCGGAACCAAGGAGGTCGATGCTCGGATGAGTTGAAAACTAGCAATCCTTGGACCTCGGCTAGTTCTTAAGAGCTGCAGAGGCTTGTTTAGCTGCTCATACAAGAGGCTCAGAGCCTTCATCTTCTCTATCAAGCCATGGTGTGGGTTTCTCATAGGAAAACCCATGTGGGTAGTCTCTTTTGGATCTGTCCTTAGTCTGGCTCTAGAGTCTTGATTTTGCTCATTTAGTTATGGGTTTGTGATTTGAGACCTAGTTGACATAGGCATTCTAATTTTAGTCTCACTGTCCAAACATACCCTTGTGGTGGTTTTCTTCAAAACCCAATTTCTGGAAAAGATTGAATTGCAGTAAAGTTGAATTTTTTTCCCAAAAAGGTAGTGACGGCGCTGCTTCTCTTCTCTCTATTTCTTTTTCTTTTTTTTGGTGTTGGTTATGGCTGATTCCGATTAGAAAGGTAGCGACGACGCCAGTGGAGGAACAGCGGCAGCGGTGGTGCAGCAGAGGGGTTGAAGGTCGCCGGAGAAGAATGTTGCAGCCGGTGGCGATCTAGGGTTTGAAAAATTAGGGTTAGAAGGTTAAGGATGAGGGTAAATTTGGAATTTCATGTTTGCATAAAATTGGAATTAAAAAAAATAGAAGAGATGGGGGGTCCTAAATAAAAAGGTAGGTGTAAATAGCACTACTCAAAAATTAAGCCAACTAAATATTATTTTGTTATAATACCAAAATTACCCTTTTAGATATAGAACAAATAAAAACACTTAACACTTATAAAAAGGTAAATTTGGTAATATAACATTATAGAATTTCTTTTCTTTTCTTTTCTCTCTTATCTATCCAAACAAAAGGAAAAGAACTCACAATTTTTTCTTTTCTCTTGTAACTTACCAAATCATTTCTTTTCTTTTCTCTCCTAAGTTACCAACCATAGTGCAAGCAAGGCAAACTAAAAGAACTGGAACTTAAGAATGACATAAGAGAGCCAGCCAATCAAGTGCACTGATCTGAAATCTAATCCAAATCAAAAAAATGATGTGAATCCTTGTTGAGTAAGATTGTGAACCAGATTGGAATGCATGCTCATCTGCAGTGTTGAGAGATATTACCATAGTCATCATAAGGCATGCACACATCTAGAATGCCTTTTGCTAGTTTCCTTTATTTAATTAGTCTGGAAATTAAAATGAATAATATATTGATTGGAATTTTGTTCCTTTGTTGCGTCATGAGCAGAATTTTTACCTAGTGCAAGGTTTTTTGTTCTACACTTCTGAAGGACACATACAAAGAAGGAAAACCAAGAGTAAATTATTAACTAGGACTGGGTTAGTGAGAAAGTGGGAAATTATTATTTGTTTAATTATAATTTGGTTATATGCAACTTTTTTCCACTTCTGCTGCTTTTTATTTTATATTATCATTTTCTTTCAAAGTAAAAATTATAGCAATGGGGTAAACCTTCTTGTTTAACGTAAAATTTCTGTGCTTGTAGGAACTTCAATCAATGAATATTGTTCCTCGCTTGAAACTAACGGAAGCTTGATGGTTTGGGCTTTCCTGCCAATGCTTGGAGTTCATAAATTGAGACAATGAGGTACCTGAAACTCTCTCTCTCACACACACACACACACACACACACACATTCTTCTGTCAAAATTGGAGTTTTTCCCATTTTGTATTGTTTCTGAAAGTATGATTCAATCCTTTTATTCTCACAGGTTGTGGTGCAATTTTGCTGGAGCTATGGTACAACTGGTCCTTGGCAACTGGTGGTGTTATTTAGAGCTTTTAAAAGTTTTGTACCGGTCCTTTCTTCCAAGATATGATTGAAAGCTTCTGGTTGCGGAGACATGCTTCTAGAATACCTTCATTCTTTTTTCCCGGGGTCTTTGGCTTGTTCCGAAAGAGAACAAGTTATTAAAGCAGAGTTGTAGAAGGCTTTCTATGCATTGAAGCCAAGGAAGTTGGATATTATTGATCTATAATTCCGCTTGTATAGTTTAAACTATTATGTGACGAAGGGTTTGCTTTAAATTTCTTAATTGGAAGAGCAAACAGTAAATTGTATGAGTAAAAGGTTTTGCAATATATTTTCGGACTAGATCTTAATTTTCATATTTGCGGTTTTTTATGGACAATTTCACTTGTCGATATTTTCTCACACCTTAGCCCATAATATATAAGATATATTAATTTATCTATAACATATTTCATTTTTGAATGTTCTGTTATGGTAAGCATATTTCATTTTTGAATGTATTGTCATGGTAAGTTCGTGATTGAAGTTGGAAATAAGTTGTGATGTACGTTTTTTTCATATATATTTTGTCCATATTTTAGGATAAATTAGAATAAATAAAAAAATATATATATATATATATATTTGGAGAGCTGAATGCTTACAATTGTTGTGCAATGATGTCAATTTTGAACTTCTGGTGGAGCAAGAGCAAGAGACTCAACTTCATCTATCACTTTTGTCATAACAATGAGCTCATTTGAGAAGTTGACTATTTTAGTTATTTTTTTGGTTATTTTAACTTGATTAAGAGCATCGACACTTGTCTCTCTAAATTTTTAGTCAAATTAGAGCTGAAAAATTTATTTTGCTATTTTAGTTAGTCACCCATTGCATCAAATTATCTATTCTAACTCAATTTTATTAAAATATTATTTTGTTATTGTATTTTTTATTTTTTTCTTTTTTATTAAATTGATGAGATGTTACCCAAATAATTCTTAAAAAATGCAACCAAAAAAATAAAAATAAAAATTGCCGTTGACTGGTTGGATTAATTTTTGACATTTTTTCTTCTTCTGTTACATGCAGTCACGGGACATTTGGTGGGACATTTGGTGAGATATTCGGAAGGATATTCCGGTGGACGACCGGTTTAAAAATTTTGACCCAGTTTTGTTCTAGAAAATATAATAAAAAATCTTGTAGCGAATGAACAGTGTCTCAACAAAGTTGTTGAGATACTGTAGCAAATTTAACAAAATGTTAATTTAGAAAAAAATTGTTGAGTCTGATGGAGGAAGAATTTGTTGATTTATTAGTTATATTTTAGCTTTTTGTTATTTTGATGATCCTGATTCAAATGCTCTAAAAAAGTTGTGTTGAAAAAGATAGTTGACTTTTTTTTTAGTTGATTTGATAGTTGTGAGAGAAAAAGTTAAATGTGACATTTTTTCTTATTGATTATTTTAATCTATTTTGTCTTTATTAATTATTTTAGTTCAAAACTTTATTCCCAAATAGGGCCAATAAGTTATTGTAGAATATACACTATTTTTTACCAAACCTCTCACATGGATGTGAGATCCACACAAATCACATGTGTGTGAGTTTCATATGTGAGAGATTTGTTAGAAAATTTGATAATTTATTTGGAGTTCCTAATATAACTCTAACATTTGTAATCTTAATTATCACAAATATCATAATTAATAATTTTTTTTAATTATAACTAAAAAAAATAAGTTATAACTAAATACCACATAAAGTATAACTGAAATTTCTTTAAAAAAAAGTGTAACTAAAATAATAATCACATATTTAATGATTATTAGCAAAAATATTTTAAAGGATAATTCTATCATACACACCTTCTATCACATGTACTCATAGTTTTACTATTTTTTTTCTTTAATTATAAATAATTTTTATTTTAATTGTAATATTATTTTAAAATTTTTAATTATATCTTAGGTTAGATTATGATTTTTTTTTTTTTTTTGTTACGATTCAAAAAATACAAAATGATACCATTTTATAATTGAAGTACATATGCGCACACCTTTGAGCAGAGTCTCTCTCTCTCACACATACACACTCACTCACACAGAGGTTGAAGAAGACGTCAAGGAGAAGAGTTTCTGTTTCTTCCATTATTGGACGAAGAAGAAGAATTGATGATCATAATTGTCAAAAAGGTACAATATTTCCCAATTAATGATATTTTTAATTGTTCTTATTTGAAATTCAGATTCAAATAGATTATAGATTATAATTGAAAAGTTAGGAATCAAAGTAATATAAGTTTCAAACTATAGAGACTCAAGTAGGAACATCAAGGAGAGGATCCTGATTCTAACACTATATCATAAAAGGGTTTTGAATTAAAATTTTGAATTGTATGTTTGATTATAAATTTTAAAATTAAATTTTAAATTAAATTTTAAATAATTTTAAATTGTGTATTTAGTTATGAATTTTAAAAAATAATTTGAAAATTTTGCCTTTTAGAATTATGATTTCAAATGGAAACCAAACATAGCCTAAATTTTTTATTCAAATTAAATTGATGGAAAAATTTAATAATATATTAAAAAAATATTTTTATTGACAAAGTAAAGCTATTTTAAAATTGATCATCAATGGATACCCAATCTATTTCCATGGAAGTCCTCTTCAGTAAATCCCAGATTCAGTCTGTACTTGTATCTCTCTCTCTCTCCACACTGCTTGAAGAAGATGTCAAGAAGCAGAGTTTCTGTTTCTTCCATTATTGGACGAGGAAGAAGAAGAAGAAGAAGAAGAATTGCTGATTATAATTGTCAAAAAGGTACAATATTTCCCTCTCTAATTAATCATCCCTCTTCACTCTTATTTCTTCTGTTTCGTTCTCTCTCTACTTCCCGAAACCCTAGTCCTCCTGCTGTTCGATGCAATGATCTCCAAGATGCTGTAAATTCGTTCAATCGCATGATCCAAATGCGACCTTTGCCCCCATTTCTCATTTCAACAAAGCTTTAGGTCCTATTTTGAAAATGGGTCATTACGACATCGCACTTCCTCTTATTGGGAAATTGCATTTTCTAGGCATTCATGTCGATATCTTCACCTTCAACATTGCTATTAACTGTTATTGCCGCATGAATCAAGTCGATTTTGGGTTCTCTCTTCTGGGTACCCTTTTCAAACGCGGTTATACACCTGATGTAACTACCTTCAACACTCTGTTAAATGGACTTATTTTGGACGATAAAACACCTGAAGCTGTAGAGTTATATAAGAAATTAATGCGAATGAGAGAAATTGAACCCGACGTGGTTATGTATGGAACCATTGTTAATGGGCTCTGCAGAACGGGGAACACTATTAGGGCTGTTAGTTTGCTTGGGACAATGGAAGAGGGAAGGTGTAAACCTGGCACCGTAGTGTATACCACCATCATTGACAGTCTTTGCAAGGATCGAATGGTGGATGATGCTCTCAAACTCTTTTCTAAAATGGATGAAAAGGGTATTTTCCCAAATGTTTTCACTTATACCTCTTTGATTCGTGCCCTATGTAATTTTGGTCGGTGGAAGGAGGCTACTGAAATGTTCAGAGAAATGTTGGATGGTGGTATAGCTGCGGATGTTCATACATATAGTGTGTTGCTGGATGCGTGTACCAAGGAAGGGAAGATGAAAGAGGCTGAGGGGGTACTTGAAGTCATGATACAAAGAGGTGTGGATCCTAATGTAGTCACATACAGTATTCTAATGGATGGATATTGTATGCAAGGCCACATGGATGAAGCAATCAGAGTGTTGAATACCATGGAGGAGAGGGGCCTTCACCCCAATGTTTTTAGCTATACCATTCTAATCAATGGATATTGCAAGAAAATGAAAATAGATGAGGCCATGCATCTCTTTCGAGAATTGCCTCGAAGGGGGTTGAAACCCAACAATGGAACTTTCAGTGCTATATTACAGGGTTTGTTTCAAACAGGTAGATGTGGAGCTGCTCAAAAACTTTTTAATGACATGCAAGCTGCAGGCATAAATCCAGATTCTCAAACTTATGGTATCGTATTGGATGGGTTGTGCAAAAATGGGCGTATTTCTGAAGCATTGTCATTATTCCACATGATGGAAAGGAATGGTTTAGATCTTAATGTAGTTATGTACAATATTCTCATTAATGCATTCTGCAAGGATAAAAAGCTTGATACTGCAAGGGCTCTTTTCAATAGCCTTTCTTCCAAGGGATTAGATCCTAATGTTAGGACATACACTATGGTGATACAAGGCCTTTGTGAAGAAGGCCTATTGCATGAAGCTAAAGAGTTGTTTGTTAAAATGGAACAGAATGGTTGTTTTCCAAATGATGTCACTTACAACACTATTATCCGAGGATTTATTGGACAACACAAGTGCTATGAGGCATCAATACTTGTTGAGGAAATGGTTCAAAGGGGTTTTTCGGTAGATGCATCCAATTCTTCCTTGATTGTAGATATACTGTCAACTAAAGGACAAGATCCTACTCTTCGAGAAATGATAAAGAAGTTCATGCCAAAAGATAGCCATGATATTGAGTAAATTTCTTTAGCTATGAAGGTAAAGCTACACATTAAAATATATATTATTAAGTGAAGCTCTTTTTTTTTTTTTTTTTTTTTGTGTGTGTTATGGATTGACATGGGCTTATGCATCTCCATCAACTATTTTGGACTTGTTGCTATGTGACTTTGCAACATGTTTTCATAATTTCTATTTATGTATATCATGTGTATAATGCCTCCAAATTCTCTCTCTCTCTCTCTCTCTCTCTCTCTCAGAGACAAAATTTTTGATTCCCCTCCGTTGAATGTCCGTATTGACACAGTACCAAGCAACCCCATTCACAAGAAGCAGTGCTGACATAATTCATTGGCAAGAACAAATACTTGTTGAATTGTCAATTGTTCCTTTTATTCTAAGCTATTGAAAAATCATATTTTTTTATATTATTCTTTTGTTATTTATTAGTACACTATATATTCTTGTGTTTACTAAAATGACTATCAGAAGTTCATCCATGGTTTGCTCCAGTTGAAGGTCATGTATGGGTAGTTGACTTGATCAACTATTGAAATATTTCTTATGCTTTTAAGAAAACATGCACCATTTGGTTTATCTGTGATTTCACTATTGGGATTAAGTATGGCTCTTCTCTTACGCTAGGATGAACATGTGGAAGGATTTGACTTTTGAAAACATTGGTTAAAAATGGATAGAGAATGATCATGTGGACTTGGTTTCATTTGACTTAGTTTATATCTTTTGGCTCTTAAGTCTAGCACAATTATCTATATAATAAAGCACCTAGCTTTTTGAAAATGTACTACAATTTTGTCCTTGATGTCACTTTGAATGGTTAGGATTGACACAATCTAATGGTCTACAAATGTCCAAAAAACAAATTGTCTTTTAATGGTTGAGATTGTTTGTTTGGCATACATCCTACGGTGAAGGATACATTTTCTCCTTTTGTTTGTTCGTCCAGCCCATCCCTTTCTGTTTAGCTCTCTCTCATTTGAATTTCAAATTTCAAACACACCTTCTCTCAGTCTCACTCTGTTTCTCTCACACACTTCCTCCTTCATTTTTTTTTATGGTTCAATAATCAGAAGGTTTTGGATTAGAGCCAGTTGGTTCATCACTTTCAAACCCTCCAATCTCTTACCTATTTCACTCTCTGATTGCTTTCAACAACCAACCACATGTCAACAACCACTCAAATCTACTGATTCGAAGACCCAAATTTTCAATCTACCACTGCTACTCAACCACCACCAATCTCATCACACCCAAAGCCCATCATTTTTCTTGTCGGCGCACCACCTTCCTCTGCCACCACAGGCCAAAACGCACTACCATAGGTTTCTTACAATTTTGTAGAATCCCTTGGTTCTTCGGTTCATATAATGGTGAAGCTTGGTCAAGACAGGCCGCAAATCGAAGTTGAAGTTTGAATTCAAGGTCATAGTTATGGATTTCTTCTGAATTAGTTTATGATATTTAATTTTTTTTCTTGCTGTAGGTCAATGATTTTTGGGTTTTTGATATCATTGTTTGTACGTTGCAGGTGTAAAAACCCATCATTGTTTGATTCTTTTAGCTTAGGTCGTAGAGGAGCAACATCCATAGAATATGCACACCTGTTTTTCATGCTATTTATTGATTCTTTTGTTCATTCTCCCCTGATTTTGCTCCCATTCACCAAGCTATGTTTATTGGGTCCATGAGAATATCTTTGGCAGATTTTTGTTAGATAGTGGATAATGACATATGTAGGGTTATTATTTTGGTTACTAATTCTTTGTTATTTGGTTATTGTTCAGTTAAGGGATTTTACTCTCTCTCTCTCTCTCTCGTTTTTGTTTCTCAAGGTTATTGATCATGGAACTTGAGGTCTACAACTAGATGGTGTTGATGGTACTTGAAGTTTTTTCTAGAGCTATTGTGTCCGTTGATGACATTGATTGCTTTTTAGGTATTATAAGTGCTTTCAGTTTTAATTATATATATATATATTTTTTTTTTTTTTGAGTTTTGGGTTAATTCTATTAGATTGAGAATTGTGTATACTATCAGATTGCAAAGTATCTCTCCATGTTTGATCAACATAAATCCTGTTTCAGTGTGTTTTTTGGTGTTTTCCATGATGCTATCAGATTGCAAGTTTAGGGTTTGTAAATGATCTTCTTGCTTTTTCTATTAGATTGCTATAGTGGTAATTTTTTTTGGGGTTGAAGTCGGATAAATACTTTGTGATTAAGCTTCTTCCTTTTCATTGTTAGGAACATTGTAGAGATCTCTTTGTTTTTAGTATGATTTTGCCTGTACGTTTATGCATTTAATTTTTCTTTTGTCTCTAAGTATATGTGCCATAAAGGTTTAAGGTTTATAATTTTTTAGTAGTTCTTTAAAGAAAACCAATTATTTGTAATTATTTGCATACTATTTCTAACAATTGAAGTGAGTTAATATGCCTTCATTGTTGTGAATAGGGATTCCTTAATTTTGGTAAACTGCTGTGGAAACAATGCTTCAATTTGATGCTTTACTATAGCTTACTATAGGAACCATTATCATTCAATAGCTAGGATTTAACTCAATGGGTTCAATCATGATGGAAAATGGTCGTAATGATCAACAACACAATGGAATAAGTCATAATTTATGAAAACAGTAAGAAGCTTCCTAAAGTACTCTCAAATTAAAATTCTTTCTATAGTATTTCATTAGTTTCAAATTAGGGAGATGCTATGTAAAAAGGTGCATATGGTACATCTTTCATAACACTACTACAAAATTTAGTAACATAAATCATAAAATGATACTACTTTTCTCACTACAGAAGTATAACTTGCACTTTAGGGTGCACACCATAAATTCACTGTGCATAACTTTTACCCTTAGCTGCGCGAAGCGGGAGCGGGAACGGGAGTGGGGAAGCGTGGCCATGTAAAGGAGTCGTAATTTGGGAGCGCGCTTACATATTATTTTTATTGAAATATTTTTAATTTATCTATATAAACATTTTAAAAAAAATTAATTAACATATATATGTTAGAAAAATTTTATTTTTATGTAATATTTAATTAATTAAATATAACATAAAAAATATTTTTAAAAATGAATAACAAATAAAAGTAGTGAGGTGATATTTTTTAGAACACTAGTCATTATCTTTGAATAAAATTTATTATATTTTATTTAATAAAACAACATTTATGTTTTATTTAAATATATATATTTTTTATTTTTTTATCTTATATATTATTTTTATTGATAATACTTTTAAATTATATATATATTTTCAAAAAATATATATAAATATATTGTGAGATATAATTTTTTTTTCTCCAATTAATATTTGAAATATATTATAACTATCATAACTTGTTATAAATTATATTTTATTTTGTGTTGTTAGATTTTACTTAGAATTAAAATCTATTTATTTTGTGGATATAAAAATTAACATTAACTTAATATATATATAACCCATTACATTTATTTATATTTATAAAGGCAAAATAAATAAATAGAAAATATATGAGAATAATTATAAATACATTTAATATTTATATTATAATCAAGAAAGAGAGAAGAGAGACTCAGCCGAATCAAAAAAATAAAAAATAAAAAAAACAAAAGAAAGAGAGAAGAGAGACTCAAACAGAGGAGAGAGAGAGAGAAGAGGAGGAGGCGATCGAGAGAGGAGACGAGATCGATCGACGGAGAGAGGAGACGAGATCGATCGATCTAGAGAAGACGAGTCATGAGATCGAGAGAAGAGGGACAAACAGATCTAGAGGAAGAGAAGAAAACAGATCTGCGACCAGATTCGCGTTTCTCTAGCATCAAACTCGCGATTCTTCTATGAATCTAAGTCAGAAGCGCAGAATCGCGCTTTTGAGGAAGAATCGTGAGCAAGTTCAACGATTCCTGCTACTAAGCTTTTACCACAAATTAACATAGCAAAACTTTAAAAAAAAAAAAAAATTGTAACTTTCATACAATGTACCTTCTTTAGTAGTACACTTTATAGAATTTCCCTTCAAGTTATTATTATTATTTTTTTTTTGAAAATGATTGTTCAAAAGATTGGTGGTTGATTAAGATGAAAAAGTACTTCTAAAGGGTTTTTTTCATTGGTTGCTATTGTTTGTTTGATGATTAATTTGTTTTAGGTAGAACATTGTAAGCTATCTTGCCTTTCCATCTAGTTGGAGTGGCTAGTGTGTTGGTTGATTTACTATGAAGTCTTTCCTTTCATATCTTTTTAGTGAATCTGGTTGTATTAATTGTATTTTTCATAATTTTTTTTAGTTTGAAATATGAAAAAAAAAAAAAGAAAAAATGGATTTTAGATTCTTATTTTTGTTTTTATATTTCGAGGTGTGATTTGCTTATTTTTAAGATGCTTCAATCCACAGAATATAAACATCTACATTGATGATGATGATGATGATGATGATGATGATGATGAATTGTGAGTCTGTTAAGGCCATCTATATTAGGATGATTAGCTCTGTGTGTCAATGAAAGCACCGTGTCTTTTATTCATGTTACAGTGATTTAGTACCAAAGCTAGCCTCAATTGCAGTTTTTTTTTATTTTTTTTATTTTTATAATTTGGATTCCGTTAATAATTGTTCTTCAAAAACTATTTTGCTTTTGGAATTCCCTTGCTTTTACTTTCATGCCTTATAACCCATAATTTTTTATCCTATTTCAAGGTTGATTCAAGAATGTTCTTTGTTTTTTATTTGTTGTTTTGGATTGTATTGGTTTGGTTCACTTTATTGGTTTTATTCATTTTATCAAGTTCATACCTTGCTATTCTGTGGACAAAAAATAATTACAAATTAGTGATAAACTTTATAAATATTAAAAATTAAAATATCAACCAACCAATCAAATCAAGTCTTAAGTCCCATCAAATGGGGTCGGCTACATAAATCCTTCTTCTCTACGCGGTTTTATCAAAGGCCATGTTGTTAATCAAATTAAGGGGTTGTTTGAGATGATTTAAATAAGTGCACTTTTTGACTTTTTACGAAAAAACGTAAAATATGGGTTGGATTTGAAGTGATATGGTAGAGAGATGATGTGATTTAAATAAGATAATGTGACTTAAATATGATAGTGACTTTTTGACTTTTTTAAATTATGCCAAACTAGGCTTAAGTAGATTCTTATCTCTATTTACAACGCTAGTCAACGTTAATCTAGGCATATCCCGTCTCTTAATACTTCCATCTACCGTTATAGTATCGCATCTCTTCACTATTGCCTCTGTTGGTTTTCGTTGAATATGACCTAACCATCTCAATCGATTCTCTTTGAACTTATCTTCTATCGGTGCTACTCTTACCCATTCTCAAATACACTTATTCCTAATTCTGTCTTGTCTAGTCTTGTCACACATTCACCTTAGCATTCTCATCTCAGCTATACTCATTTTATCTACATGCTGTTTCTTGGTTGCCCAACGCTCTGTCCCATATATCGCTCTTAAGTCCTATCAAATGGGGTTAGTTACATGAATCTTTCTTTTCTACGCAGCCCTATCAAAAGCCATGTCCTTAGTCAAATTAAGTAGATTCTTATCTCTATTTACAACGCTAGTCAACGTTAATCTAGGCCTACTTCGTCTCTTAACACTTTCATCCGTCGTTATAGTATCGCATCTCTTTACTACTGCCTTTGTTGGTCTGCGTTGAATATGACCAAACCATTTCAATCGATTCTCTTTCAATTTATCTTCTATCGGTGCTGCTCCTACCCATTTTCGAATACACTCATTCCTAATTCTGTCTTATTTAGTCTTGCCACACATCCACCTTAGCATTCTCATCTCAGCCACACTCATCTTATCTACATGTTATTTTTTGGTTGCCCAACACTCCGTCCCATACACCGCTGGTCTAATAGCCGTTCTATAGAACTTACCTTTTAGTCTAGTGGGTATTTGTTTATCACACAGGACCCTAGATGCACTTTTTCACTTACACCATCTCGCCTTAATCCTATGGGCCACATCCGCATCAATCTCCCTCGCTGTTGTGATAATCGAACCTAAATAACGAAAATGTTCACTCTTAGGCAGTTCTTGGTTTTCAATCTTCACTTCTTCTCTACTTTCATTGTTACTATTACTAAATTTACACTCCATGTACTGTGTCTTAGTTCTGCTTATCCGGAATCCTTTATATTCAAGAGCTTTTCTCCGAATCTCCAAATTTGTATTAACTCCTTCTCTAGTTTCATCCACTAGCACGATATCATCTGCAAAAAGCATACACTATGGCACGGCATCCTAAATATTTCTCGTCAATTCATCTATAACTAAAGCAAAAAGATAAGAACTTAAGGTAAATCCTTGGTGTAACCCTACAGTGATAGGAAATTCAATTTTCTTTTCAACAGGCGATCTAATAGTGGTTACCACCCCTTCATACATATCTCTAATCATATCAATATAACCTTTTGTTAATACCCCTTTCTTCTTTCACTTGTGTAATTATTTTTTTTAAAAAAAAATTACACTAGAGTGTATTCGCCCATTTTTTAAAAGAGGTTCAACAACCTTCACAATGTTTACATCGCAGCTTTTTTTAGTCCCAAGATGGTTATTGAATAAAATTCTTATCAACTGGTATGGTTTTTGAAGCATTTTTATTTATTTTAATCTTTTAACAATTAAAATATTAGTATGATTTTTAACAATGAAAATATTAGTATGGTTCAGGACTGTAAATGCGAATTGCTGATCCAAATGCGACCCCTCTCCCCCCCCCCGGTCCTCTCATTTCTCAATTCAACAAAGCTTTACACCCTATTTTGAAAATGGGTCATTACGACCTCGCCCTTCCTCTTATTGGTAAATTGCATTTTCTAGGCATTCTGGTCAATATCTACACCTTCAACATTCAGCTGAAGTTGATTTGTTCACACCAGATGTGCACTTGGATTTTAGAGTTGGTTTTCACAATTGGCTAAATCATTGAACGACACAAGTTTTAAATTTCGTAAAATCGTTGGAAGGACAAGGCATAAATTTTGATGTACTATTTGAAATCTATTGGTGTTCAAAAACAAAATCAAGATAATTTTATGACGTATCATGATGAAATTTTTTCAAATAGTAAAATATTAGGGCTTACTCAAAGAGTATACATGAATGAACAAACAAAAAACTTCAACCACAAATAAGTGGCAATTATACAACAAAAGGTTAAAAGCAATAAAAAAAAATACATATATATATTTCAGCCATAGAAAGTATTGTTTTGACATTCTATTCCTAATTCAATTATTGATCCTTAATAGTTGTACTCATCTACAAATAGTTATGAAGGGCATGCTCAATATCGAAATGAGAGAATGGAATTAGAACAAACTATGTGGGACCAAGCTTGGAGCTTTCAGATTTTTTAAAAAAATTAACTCCAAAATATATTTCTTCATCCACTATTAATAATTCTCTCTTTAATTCATAGCATATTAGTCTTTGTTGTACTTGCATTACATTACTTGTTTCTATACCTCGACTCTAGGTGTTTCCTTTTGCATCAAAGATGCAAGGCTAGGTTTCACATTTAAATATCTAAAACTATTTTTCTCTTGATATAGATATGAATATGACAGCAATGGAGGGATGAGCCTATGAAGTACGGGGTGTAGGTACGGATATTGGTATGGGTATACCGGTACGACAAGACCTAAAAACAATACAACATGGGTACGATTGTGGTACGTCAATAATTTTCTATATTTTTTATAATTTATATTTTGAGATTCAATTTACAAATCAAGGTCAATACCAAAACTAAAATGTGAAATTACAAAACTAAAGAGAAATCATGGTTTAACAATACTAATATCAAAGCAAAGTCTATAAGCTATTTGAATGCTGTTAAATAGGAGAAATTACAAAATAAAGTTTTGTTTTAAAAGTAAGTTAAACAAAATTTAAAAACTTGAAATTTCAATTTTCACTTATTATCAACCTCATCATTGAATAATACATCGTAGGAGAAATTACAAAATAAAGTTTCAATTTTTTTAATTATTAAAAAAAGGGTAAATTACACTTACCTCCATTGAGGTTTCTTACAATTACATTGGCCTTCTATTCTTTTTCTGAAATTACACTGACCTCCCCTAAGTTTTGCTTTTGATTTGCAATTTCTCCCTTTCATTAGTTTTTATTTATTTATTTTTTAATTTTTGGTGAAAGTCAGTAATTAATTATTAAATTAGCACATAAGGGATTTCAATTTGGTTTGCATAATATTTGAAGTGATTATCGGTAAATTAAGAATAAAATAAACCAATTAATCATTTTTTAGGTAAACAAATTAGTATGAATTATTGAAATCAAATGAAACATACAAGAACTTGTAAGTATGTAATGCAATAAATTAGATACGGTCAAATTATGTGGGCATTTAAAAATATTTAATACGACTCAAATAAATACATGTAGAGTCCTTATTTGATTTTTATTAATTTAGATTGTGATACTCATTAATTTGATCTTATTTTATTTAGGACAACTGAACTGTATGATGACGTGTGTATTTCTTCTATGGGCTTGGGGTTGGACGCTAGGATTGGGCCTATCTCGGTCTTGGGCCACACTCTGACTCTCCTCGAAAGATTACCTCTAGGCTGGGTGTTCATCCTTGGTGGGCTTGGTTCATTCTTATGGACTAGGTGGGTTCAACCCACTCAAGTGTTCAGCCCACATCAGTTGGGCTAAGTGATTTGGTCCACCTCAACATTCTAATCGAGCTTGGCTCATGTTAGTTCTGATGAACCCACGTCGGTTGGACTCGATGAGATCAACCCATATCAACATTTCTGATGAACCTGGCCCATGTTCGTGGGCCTAGGTTGGTTTGGCCCTAAAGAGGTAACTCAACCAAGTCCTGGTCCTAATTATTTTGACCTCTTTCACTTGGTAATCTAAACTTTCATGCTAGAGCAAATATTGGTAGAATAGAGTACAATATAAAATCACTTGTAGGAAACCATAGGCAACAACTACAAAGAGTCAACATAGATAAACATCAACAAAAATTTAAAACGACTACATTGATAAGTCTTATCATAGAGATTATATGTACATAAAACCAATACCATTAAACTATTTTAGCCATATGATTTTGTACAAATTATTTGATGGCAAGAATACATTTAATTTTTTGTAAATAAATACAAATGATTAAGCGCTCCAGATCAAACCAAATGTTTACGTGTAATCCGTCCAAATTTTTTTTTATATAATAGTACGTTCTATTTTTTGGGGAAAAAATGAAGAAGAGTGAAATTAAGTGAAATAGTATCAAAATTTAATCCCAATCATTGTTGAGTAAAAGACAAAAATATTTAAAGTGGTTGTTGGCTCCATTTACACATATGTATGTGTGTGTGAATGTGTTACCAAAATTAATAGTGGTGGAGGTAGAAGTTTCCGCATAACTATATATAATAAGAATCAATGGCATACCTCCTATGTTGAGATAGACACTATTATCAATGTATGACACTGACAATGTGCCAACCAGCGACTTTCCAAAAACAACAAAGAAATAAAATTATGGACATGGACATTGTACATAGGTAACATTGTTTGATATAAAAATGAGTCGTGTTACAGGTCTTGAATATTGAGATATAAATTTGCCTCGAATTTGTTTAACCGGTCGTCCGACCGGTCATTCGGCTGGTCGTCCGGCAAAGAGAGTGACAATCGCGGTCGACAAGGTTGTCAACCGCGATAGACAAGTGTTTCACTCGGTCGTCTGGGTAGTCGTCCGGCCGGTCGACCGGTGACTACAAATTCGCGCCTGAAACTCTCGAGGCGTGAAGCATTAGTGTAAAAAATAGAGTGTCTAACATGGTAAAAAAGTGATCATGAAATACATGAAACTCAAAAGAAAATATATCGCTAATATAAGTTACTTGACAGTGAAAGATGTATGACAGAACTTAGGCTATAAACACAATCAATTAAAAGAATAAGTGCAACTAACCTTTTTGTACAAATTTGGAAGGTTTGTCTCATAAAATGGAAGGTATCCTGCCATTAAAACATAAAGAATGACTCCACGTGACCAGACATCCATTGCAACACCATCATAACCCCTTCGACTTAAAACCTATGGCATTGGTTGAGGAGAAAAAATTTAGATGGTGGACAAAAACATCCAGGGCCATGCTTCTTTACAAAATATTAATTTTGAATAAATAAATAAAGTAGGAGAAAAATGGTGAATTTAACTGGAAGAATTGAAACATTAGCTAACTAAAAAGCTTGCTTAAACACAATTATACCACAAAAGCCTAACAATCATTTGCATAGTTTCAGAAAAACTAAGGGATATATTGACTATTGTTGATTATTATCGAAGGTTAAGAAGCTTAGACACTTCTAAGACAGTGTCATGTCCGTGTTGGATACATGTTAGGCATTGACACTATTAGACACTCTCGACACATGTCAAACGCTTGCCAGACACACATGTTAACTATTTAGACAGGTATAAAACACACTATAAGTTCAAAGAAAATATCTCAGGAGCTAATTATTAAAATCAAAACATGTATGCATATATACCTATTAACCCCTACTCTTTTAGGAGTTTTAGTTTTAGGAACGCATAAGCCTAAAGCTTTCTACCTGTTTGTGAATATGATTTTTTAAAATAGCTTTAGTACTTTTTGTTCACATTTCTTTTGCAATTTATAGAATCTAAATACATATATAAAGATAAATTTATATATAAAAATATAAAATTCTTTGTTATGTGTCCCTGCCATGTCGTAAGTTGATTTTAGAAAAATTGTCTTTCAAGCTATCTATATCATTCCATATTCATGTCCATTGTATCCATGCTTCTTAGGTCAAAGGAAAATAAGATCTATAGGTAGCAATTGAGAACACAAGGGAAAATAAGACAATTTATAAGACAAATCACACAGCCTGAGACCCCTAAATTTTGCAAATTCTAGTAATGTCCTCGCTTTCGAATTATTATAACAAAAGCCCTCAATTTCCCGTTTACTAGGGAAATTAACCCTAGAACCAAAACGCATCACGGGCGAATCTGTACAAATCCTAATCGACCCCGGTAACTTAGAAATCATATCTAACACTCTAATATTAATTATTTAACTCTCTAATTTTAGATTAATCGCTCAAAATTCTAGTTTTTGATTTTTATCATTTTCATTTGGTTATACGCTTTTTAATTCAAGGCAAGATGATTCAAACCAAATTATTTTACCCAACACTGTTTTAATAAATACTACATTTGAAATATTTATTCTAATTAATCCCAAGCCCTCACATTTTATTCTAATTACATTTTGACCCCCAAATCATTCTTTATACATATAAAAGTACACCCCCAGTATTATAATCTTTTTCCAAAATATCTACAGTATACATAAGACTTTATAGACAAATAAATGAGAAAAATTCCCTCAAATCATCATCACATTGGCGGTCACCCTATAAATATACATTGTAGTGTCCTTTTTTAAACAAATTTCATGAATTTAGGGAAGACTTCTGACTAGGACCCCAAAATCTACGAAATTTGTCTTGTACTTGTAACTAACTTAGTTATAACCCTAACTAGGATTTGTTTAAGTACACAATTAGGGCCTCAATAAACCCCATTCTATTACATTCCAACAAAATCCAAAGACTATTCAATTCCTTTGGAACCATGGGCATTTTGGACTTTTCACACCAAATTTCCTATAAATACAGCACCATCCCCTTAGCATTTGCATACTCAAGTACACACCCGCACTACACACGGCAGAGGTAGAGTGAGGGGGAGCAGAGAGTGAGCTTGAAGGAAGAGAAAGAAAAAGAGAGAAGACTTTGTGCAAGCCTTAACAATCTAACAAACAAGTAAGCCACAACACAATCTATTATTTTCATTTCTTTTCTCTTCTAAATACATAATATTAGATGCTTAGAATATAGTTTTCATATATGTGTATGGTTCTTGTGTTTAAATAAGAGAAGTTGTGTTTTGTTATAGGGCTGAGCAAGGAATCCGTGAAATCCGTAATCCGATCCAGTCCAGTCCAATCCGATAGGTTTGGATTGGTTTTTTGAATCTGCGGTTCAGTTCCGGATTGAAGAATTAAAAATCCGTAATCCACGGATTGGTTCTGGATTGAACCCCACTGTTTCGGATTGGAACCGATTCGGACCGTATACAAATAGTCTATATTTTTATTATACATCCTCCCCCATAGTATCTTCTCTTATTCTATATAAAATCTAAACTCAAACCTAAAACCGTATAATATCTTCTTTTATTACTTTGTTTGTTAGTTTTTAGTTTTAATTTGTAATGGTCTAAATACTTATGGTGAAACCAATTTTCTTATGATTATTTAAATTCTAGAACAGTATGTCGCTATTATAGAAAAACATGCTGCCATTGTGGAACTAATATAGCGCTATGTTTATATTTTTATGAAATTAAAGTGTTGTATATATATATATATATATTTTTGTTATTTAATTATGTGAATTCGTGGTCCTAAACCGATCCAATCCGTATTTAAATGGATTGGTTCGGATTGGTTCCATGATTTAAACGGATTGGATTGGTTCCAATTTTTCAGAAACAGTAGATAATGGATTGGTCCTGATTTTACCCCAACCCGGTCCAATCCGGACCATGCTCACCCCTATTTTGTTAGTTACCTTGCATGTATTTTCCTTGTTGAAACAAAGTCACAAATTTTTATCCATTTCATACATTATTTTTAAAGGAACACCTTCAAACTAAAAATATGAGTTTTCATCATAAGAGAAGTTTAAAATTTCCCATAGTTGACTCCTTTTCTTACAATTCTTTTTATTTCAAGTTTTGAGCACTAACAACTGGTATTTTCAGCCCACTTTCAAAAATTCTAGAAAAATGCAAAAAAAATTCCTCTTGAGCTCAATTTTATATCTAAACCTTCCTTAAAGTATTAAATTTTAAGAAAAATTGGTTTCACTAAAAATGAATGAGTGGTTTAAGAGAAAGCCGATATTCGTAACAATCGACAAAGCTAGACAGTACTGGAGTATTTCTTTAATAACTACAAATTTAGAAAAGCTATCCCATTCCTGAAAAATGATCTTGAAACTAGATAAAATTCTCTACAAATCCTAGGAAGGTTGAGTTCGGGAAAAATCTAAAAATGCCATTTTGATAGTGATCTTTAAAGTAAACTGAATATGAAAATTTGTTCTTAGTAGTTTCATGTTCTTAATTGATTGAATATGCTTCTTATTGTTTGTTCAAGCATTAGTTTGTCCTCTACATATGTTTGTGGTTATAATGCCATGATATGTTCATACTTGTGTAGAAGTTGTATTTCAATTACTTGTTCTAACCTTGATTTAAATCACTTAGCACAACGGGAAACTTATTAAAGGTGGTATTGGGTTTCCGATTACTTGAGAAATTTATGATATTATAATTGTGTTAAATTCAAGTATTGGTTGGCGAGACATGTTCCCTATTGAAAGTAAAGTCTTGCGCAAGCAGTTATTTTGGAATCCTTGAATGGATCGGTTGTATTCGGACCCTAGGTGATTTCAGTGTGATAAGGTTAGAAGAGGTTATGGGTAATGCCCTTATTTTACCCTCTCTTTTGAGGTTCTTAGTTGGCGCTACACGGAATGCAACCATTGTAGGCATTTAAGGTAAGGCCTACAATGCAGCAAAAGATGGGGCATACCGAATAATTCAAGTTCAATTCTCGAAGTTGGGAGGATAAAATCTCTTTGAGGATTTCTAATTACTAACATCTAACTTTGTAACTCTTTGCTTGTTTACTTGAATATCATGCTTCATTATTTGTTGTAATTGTAATTGTAATTGTGTATTAGATTGGGAAAAAGGAACGGGGTGTGCGCGTGTTTACTTTTCCAAACTCATGGCTTTTCATGCCAGGTATTGAAGACTATTAGCTAGTCGAAGGCGAAGTTGAAGCATTTGAGGACGTATAGCTACTCTAAAAGAATTAGATACTAGTTTTGTTACCCATTTGTAACCATGTTTGGGATTGTAAATGTTAAAACTCTTGATGTAATTAAGACATACCTCTTGTAATTACTTATATATATATATATATATATATATATATCTTTTGTAATCTATCATTATATTCGGTCAACTCATGTAGATCTTGCGTTAATATTTGGTTAAGATCTATTAAAAAGATAGTTTTGCTATCTAAGGAGATTGGACTTAAAAATGAGGCTATTTTGACTCCTTCGATCTTTCTTGGGATCTTACTTGATTATTGATCAAAGGACTCATTAGTAACGTTTCCTATACTTATAACCTTAGAAAAACTCTCTATTAATTTGTAAATATATTCCTTAATGTTTTTTGGGGGGCATTACAACGGTGTATCAGAGCTTAGATTCAACCCTTACCCACACATTTCGGCCAGCGGTTAGAGACTACCTTACCTTGACTATATTATTATTATAACACTATCTATTTTATTAATTAGAAGACATCAAAAAATTGCAATTTTCTACACCTACTGTGAACACCGTGCCTTTTTTGGGTCTAAGGCACGTTTCCCACACTAAATGTTGTCCCAACTCGCTTTAACCAACATAGAGTCACCACTTAATTTTTATGAAGAATTAAGAAACCTTTAACAATGAATACTAAGTTAATGACCGATTCATCATAACTAGAGAATTCTAGGTTCGGAAGCTTAGGTACAAAATAGGAAGGTCATTGAATGATAACACCCCTTTTGCCCAATTCAAAGATTGGCCTTTACTAACTTTCTATTTTATGATTTTAGTAGTTAATTATTCATAGAAATTCATTTTAAACCTAGAATCCTTAACTAACCTAAAATTGTGTGATTTGAATAAAATGAAGATCATTTATTTTAAATTAAAGGAATAAAACCATATTTCCAAAGATAATGATTTTTTTAATAAAAAGGAGATTTTATCAATCAATGGCTATAAACTCAATCTAAAATAAATAATATTCATAAAGATATTTAAAGCAAGCAATTTTGCATAGAAAAGCATATAGACTTGAATTATTGAAAAACAACATAAGAAGTACACCAAGAGAATGAAGGAAACTTACCCCGGTGCTCACTCAAGCGTCTTACATGCGAGGTCAGAAAACAAACATGATACTAATATGCAACTAGACATACAAATAATGATCCTAAGCTTGGTTTGAAATTGCTAAAATGATTATTATGCAATTAAAGCAACTAACAAAAAAAGAGAACAATGCAAATTATCTATATGATGATTCAAATCGGACTTAATGCATGATTTTTACATGATTAAGTAAGCTTAAATATATTATTCTAATAAAAATAAAGAAAACATGCAAGAATATGTAGGAAAGTGAATAAAACTTGAAAGAATGAATGAATTACATGATGCTATGATAGACAGACACCCTAGCATGATTACAAACTATTGAAATAGAGAGGAAAAGAAGACCTACTCGTTGATTTGCAATAAACCAAAGAGCACACGAAGAAAAGACAAGTTTTCTTGCTTGATTGCTTCCCTTCAACTTAGGTACTGATTTAGTTCAAGTTCTTCAAGCCTCAAACGAATTTTTAGTTGTTAGAGTTACTGTGGAAGGGTGTATTTTCGGAGTTAGGGCTTAGGAGGAGAAGAGGCAAAGGTTTTTCACTAAACAAAGCTCACAAAGCTTGCTCAAAAGTCCAACCCCTTTGAAAGAGGGGATAGCGGCTGTATTTATAGGCTTAGGGGATGCTTCGAATCCTAGGGTTCCCCCATCGCATTCTCTTCGCGCCTCCAAAGAAATCGTACTCAAACACCAAAATTTTAGGCGTCAGTTGGATGTGTGCATGCACAAGAGATGTGTGCACACATGAAAATGCATTTGTGGTTGCCTTTGTGCACACGCATATCCTTAACATCTTTTCGTATATTGGGTATATCTTTCTCATCTGATATCGGATTGAGGCGAATCAAGCGGTGTTGGAAAGATAATTCAAAGGCCTACAATTTTGTTGAATAGTAATTTCTAAATTCGAATTCTTTCTAGGTGAAAACAAGCCCTCAATATGAACCAACAAACGGTAATTTTAGCAAAAATTATTTTTGGCACGAAAATAGCAATACAACAACTCTAACAAGTTCAAATATCTCTATGGTTGAAAATATGATACATTCATCATCAGGAAGCATTTCAAGCGCCTAAATCTTAATGCTCAGTCCAAATGGGATGTCTATAGTTGCCCCTCTTTGACAGAATTTGAGTAGTCATACATGACTAGTGTGAATGTCAAAGCTCCGAGACTAACCCATTTGACAAGGTCATAAGACTTAAGGTAGTGCCATACATTCATACAAGTTATCGAATATGCAGGTTGCCTACATATCCTCGTTGAGAGGAATCAGATCAGTATAGTTTGGGAGTGGTTGTGCAACAGTTCATTTGTGAGTGAGTGTGTGCGACAAGCACTCAAACATTCGCCAAACATGCAATAATCAAAGAAGAGGAGACAGTACCTGTCATACTCACCTTGCCATGTCGAAGTAATTTTAGTTCAATCTTTTTCCAAGTTCTCCATGTGTGTCTATTCTACGAATACACAAGGAAAACTTGAAACAATAATACACACCACAGTGTGGTTATAATTATGCCAATTTATGATGCCAAATTATGCCACTTCCATAAATTAAGAATGATCAAAACTTTACCAAACATGTACTACGACAAGAGACATGCAAGACTTTAGGAAATATGTACTACAACATGCAATGATTTGGGAGATTCATCACTTACCAAATTTGTACCATGGCATGGGATATGCACCAATTGCTAAACATGTACTACGACAAGAGATAAACATCAATTACCACATCAAATATTTACTATAATGGGAGAATACTTAATATCAAATATGTACTACCACATCAATTTTTAAATATATGCTATGACATGAAATATGTACTACGACATCAATTTCCAAATATGTGCTACAACATGAATTTACAAATATGTGCTACGACATGAGATTTTAGATATGTGTTATGACATGAAATATGTACCACAACACGAGTTTCCATATATGTACCATGACATAACAAGGTTAACAACCAAATGTATTCTATGACACACAAGGTTATATGTTCTACGACATATTGATAACCAAATATCTTCTATGACATACAAGGTTAACAATCAAATGTATTCTACGACACACAAGGTTGTATGTTCTACTATATATTGACAACCAAATATGTTCTATGACATACAAGGTTATCAACCAGATGTGTTCTACGACCTAAAAGGTTAACACCAATAACGACCAGACACGTTCTACGACGTATAAGGTTAACAACCAGATGTATTCTACAACACACAAGGTTAATAGCAATATAAGTTATTTGACATATTAACAACCAAATATGTTCTACAACATATAAAGTTAACAACAAGTTGGTTTTGTACCATGACAAAATTATTGGATTGACAATGATGCAAATAGCTATGAAAGCAATTACTATGCACATGCTACAATGCAAGAGAATTATAACCAAGCAGAGAGAATTAATGCAATCATGCCAATCAGAGTCCAAATGAAATCTTAAGTAGATAGGGAAAAACAACTAGAGAGAATCTTAGCATCATTCTAGGAAAATTTCAAAAGCCTAATCATATCAAAATCATGGGAGTAAGCTTGCTCAAATCAAGGAAAAGTGTTTGTTAGATGGCTTCAACATATTGGGGAAAGGTGGGGCTCGTGCCCCTTGCTTAGATGATAGCTTATTTAGAGATGCTCATGCACCTAGTGTTCAATCTTTGTCCACATTGTTCAAAATGTTCAATATTTTACAAGCTCATGCAGAGGGAACTAATGCTTCACATATTAACAATGAAGGACATGCTACTATGGCTACCAGGCAATCAAACTTATAATTCTGCTAAGCACCCGAGTGTCAAGAACTCATCTGATCCTTAAAGCAATGATGGATTTTCAATGATCACAGACTTGGTGCCCTTTGTATGGATACTTCCAACCGTCTATGAATTTCACATAAGGACTTGTTTTGAACTTTAGAATATATTTGAAATGTCGACCATGCTATTCTATCAACATTGAGCCATGCACATACTAACAAACTAACACTGACAATCATGCTAAGGATAGACTCGACAAAGGAAAATGACTTAATAGACCTCAAACTGCACAAAGCAAACATTCTGTAAAATAGATGGCCTCCATTATAATCGACATGTGTTGTTCTACTTCATCTTTCGAACAATTTACACTTGTTGATATTGTGCCTTCAAAATGGTGATCACTACAATGATCTATAATGTGGTAATTTTGCATTCTTTGACTTCACTTCTGCTCTCTTTTCGGTTTCATGTAGATTTCTCACTTTTCACTCGCCTCACGCCTCACGCCTCTCTTTTCTTTTATCTCTTTTATTTATTTATTTATTTATTTTTTATTTTTTTTTTGTGCACATACCCTCATTTTGGGGTTTTACATTGAATAGTTTTTAAGAAAGGATGTGGTATTGGCAAAACTTTGGCAAAAGTTTGTCACTTCGGCAGATTTTCAAGATGAAGGATTCTCCATTTGAGGCGAATGACAATGTTGGTCTTCTTCTAATGGCTGAAGTTAAGTGCAATTTGAGAGATGCAATGAAGACTCGATGTAGGCAATTGAAGATAATGTAAACGACGACACGACCATGATGCGAGACATCAAGATGATACACCCATGATATAAAGCAACAGCATGACAATATGCCTATGAATCAAAGCAATAAAGTGATGCACCCACAACGCAAGACAACATACCCACGACATGAGACAAAACACAATTAGCAACTAAGCCAAATGCCAAAGAAAAGAGACAAAACTCACCATGAATGATCATTTATTGTGTCCCCAGCTTTCCTTATGCTTCCTTATTTATTCAAGAATTGCTTGCGAATTCAATTTTGCAAAAATCAAGTTTCATTGCCATTCGAGCTCAAGTTAGAAATTCCATTTATAAGTTCAAGCATTGAAAATTGCTCCACCTATTGATCAAAACTAGTTCTTCCTTATCCAACACAAGACATGTTATGCACGATGGTGGCTATAGCTCATGAATAATTGTGAAACTAAGGATATAAATCTAGTAAGGACATGGGGTCAAACCTCAAGGAGAGGTTGCTTACGTATCTCAAGGTGAGAATCAGGCTGGACATAGTTCCAGTTTAGGATTCACTCGAGTATTAATACTCTACTTTTTTGCTCTAACTTTTGTCAAGGTCGCACTTTTGGAGTTTTCGGTTTGCAAGCTCTCATTTTTTTTTCTTACTCTAAGTTTTGCTTGGGTTGTCCTTTCAAGTTTTCATCTCAGCGAGCCGGTCAAGAGCAGTGCTGCAACAATTTCAATGATCAACCATTGTCCTTACCCTAGCAATCTAACATGTTTTGCCTTGATTTGAACTTAGTTATACTCTTGAATTGTGCATGGATGCTCTAAGCTTGATGGTGAAAAAAAATTTCCTTTTGTTTTTCATTCTTTTTTTTTTTTAATTTCTTTTTTTTTTTTAATTTCTTTTTTTTTTTCTTCTTTTTTTTTTCTTTTTCTTTTCTAAGAAGGAGTAATACTAGAGATGCCATGGAGGGGAAATCTATCATTTTGAGGTTTGGATGTACTGTTGTGTTTGCCAAAGTAGTCACTTGGATGTGAGGAGAATATCATGCACAATTCTAAATTTATCCTTGTAAGTTTGCAAAAAAATCCTTTTGGAAATTCTGTTTAAAAACTCACAAGCGGTCTTGCAAGAACCATTCAGAATTCATTCAGACCATTTGGGGGATCCTTCTCAACACTCGAGCTTATTAGTAGAATTTCATTCTCATTGCCACATTAGGCAATTTACACCATTCTCATATTGAATTGAATTATTAATACTTTTCTCGTTTTCCTTAATTGAATGATCGAAACCCAATTCTCTCTTATTAATATAATGAAGGTCAAAGAGTACATGAATGCGACTCAACAAAGAATAAACAAATCAAAGACTCAAGCAAAGATAAGGAAGCAAACTAACTACGACACACGACTCTACTACTGACATGACTCAGCTCAACATTTAACAAAATAGCACTGCACTATAAAAGGGTTTTATTTTTTTAAGTCCACATGTAGAATCTGAGACAAGCATCCACTGATCCATCGGCGAGTTTAACTTTGTCTTCCTTGTAGCATCGTGATCATCCCTACCTAATAAGCTTAATTCAGAACAGTCAAATTGAGTCACATCATTAGTCCCATGGTTTACAGCATCTTTCTTGACTAAGGTGTCATCTTCTTCAAACCCCCTTCCATGTTGCCCCTTGTTTGGAAAGCCCCTCCAAGGTGCATTCAGTGATTGACCCTAGTTAAGGATTCATTCACAACTGCCTCTAGTTCAAAAGACTCCTTAATGCAAAATTCTGAACATGGGATGCGATTACTGATGGAGTTCAAACCTTGAAGGCCAGGTCAGTTGTGGGTCATTGTCTTTGTCATCATCTTAGTAGAGGTGGGCTCGGGTTCGGCCATGGATAAACTTTGTGCACTTTGACTGAATTAGGTTGTATGGGTTAATTGAGTTGGTCTTGACTTGGTGAACAAAACTAGACTGGGTTTGGCTTCTTTTTCTAGGCTGGACCTTTTATAGTTGACTGGGCTTTTTTTGAGTTGGACGGACTAGGCTTTTTCTAGGTTGAATGGACTTTTTCTTTTTTGTTGGGCTGGACTTTTAATGAGTTAATTGGGCTTTTTCTAAGTTGGATGGACTAGGCTTTTTTGTTTTTTTAAGGGGGGGATGCACAAAAGTATTTTGGACTGGGCCCACTTGACTTGGTAATCTTGCTGGCATTAAAGAGTATCTTATCAGATCATGGCACTTGTCGAAACGGGATAAGACACAATCTTTGGGCCCAATTTTGAATGACCCATTCAAACACATTCTCTGAAATTCTGATTTCCCCACCAAATCAAACACAATCCCCAACTTCAAATTCTAATTATGATTATGATTTTGTATTTTGAAATGGGTTTCCCAATATTCTGATTTGACTCTCTAAAGATCTCTCCCATTTTCTACATGACAATTAGGATCATAGTGGAAGATTAAGTAGCTGTCTCCCAGTCAAACATCATTTGAGGAATTAGAGTTCTTAACAAAACTGATCAATCAAATAGTTTCTTCCCCATCCATATCATTCATTTAAGGAATCTCAATTTCATTCAAAAGTACATGATCAAATTACAGTTTCCAATTTTTATTTTTATTTTTTATTTTATTTTATTTTTTTATTTATTTTTCAAAATATCTTTCTTTTAAAATCTTTTTTTTTTTCTAAAATATTTTTGAGGAGTTCGGATTTTATTTTAAGAAATCAATCAAACAATTATCTCCTAGCCAAATATCAATCAAAATTTTATTTAAAATGGAAGACTTAGTCACCACTTCTTTATCTAACATCTTTCCATAAGGATGAGATTCCTCCCGAAGTCAATAGCCCAAATATTTTTATTCAATAAAACTCTTTCCACAATTTCCAAAACTCTACCCAAATTTTATTTCAAAATTTTCGAAGGAATTTTAGAGTTTACTCCAAGCAATCAATCAAACAATTATTTTCTAGTCAAATGTCTTCTAAGGGAATTCAAAATTTTATTTAAAATAAAAGACTTGGTCATCACTTCCTTATCTAACACTTTTTCATAAAGTCAAAATTTCCCAAAGTTAACAACCCAAAGATTTTTGTCCAATCAATAACTTTCCATAATTTTCAAAATTCTTATCAGATTTTTTTTTTCTTCAAAATTCTCTCCCAAGGAGTCTTGGATTTTATTCCAAATATTCAATCAAATTATTAGCTTTTAGTCAAATACGGGGAATTTGAGTTTCGTTCAAAATGGAAGACTTGATCACCACTTCCTTATCTACCATTTTTTCATAAAATTGAAATTCCCTCAAAGCCAATAACTCAAAGATTTTCATTCAATCAAAGACCTTCTATAATTTTCAAGACTCTACCTAAGATCGAGATTTTTTTTCCTTTTTCCTTTTGGAAGTTGTACCTTGATCATATATGTTAGGTCCCTGCTTGTTGCCAATTTCGCAAACAAACATATCTTATTGAGTTGTAAATGTGCCCGTGTTTTTGGCTTGACCGCTCGAACAGTGAAAGCGTCGCTCAAGTGAAGATGCAAGCCTCATAGAAGTTTGAACTGCTTACAAAAGTACTAAGAGTAGAGTTTTCATGCTCGAGCGAACTTTCCATCGCTCGAGCGAAGGCACTTATGTAGAAACACACGTTTAAGTCATACCGCTTGAGCCACCATTTCATGGCTCGAGCGGTGATCATGATTCTGCCTACTATAAAGCTGCGATCAAGTCAATTTCTAGGGTACGACTTCCAGATCTTCTTCTTGGGTTTTAAGGTTTTCTTTTAGAGCTTTTTTACTTGTTTCCTTTGATAATTATATGAGTTTATCTCATGAATTAAGTGGTTCACATCAAAGGGTTTTGTTTGATCATTCTTTACAAAAGAGTTATTCATCAGTGGATTCCGAGGATTCGAGCGTGGAGTCTTTGAAGGAGTTCAAAGCTGCTCGTGGTCATGCATTCGACATGGATATTGTGGATACAACATCAAGCTGATCAATTTCGAGGTGAAGGCATTGGGGAAAGAGGCATGAATTGTTGAAGACAATTTTACAAAGTTTGAGTAAATTGTTTGGTAAAATTGTGTTCTGTCATTCTTCGTAGTGGATTGATTTGTTGCATTTCGCCCATGATTTTTTTTTATCACAGTTGGAGGTGCTCCAACTGTGGTTTTTTCCATGTAAAAATCATTTGTGTCGATTTATTAATTGTGAAACAATAATCTAAATCACTTTCGTACGTGCTAAATGATTTAGATTGTTAGTGTTAATTGGTTGGGATTTGTTGCAATTAAATCTATTACGAATAATGAATTACCTAGGTTTTTTAATTGGTATCAGAGCATGTCACTCTTTGTTTTTTGATAAAACTATAGGAGTGTGATTTTGAGTGATTTGTGTCATGGATTCAATTCGCGAAGGTAACTCGACCCATAGACCTCCTTTACTTGATGAGACAAACTATTCTTATTGGAAAGCTCGTATGAGGACATTTTTAAAATCTATTAATGAGAAAGGTTGGCACTATGTTATCTATGGGTGGAGTGAATCTGTTATTACCATCGATGGTATTGATATCTCCAAACCAATTGATAAATAGGACACGATTGATTATCAAAACTTGAGTTGGAACACTAAAGCACTCAATTCTCTCTTTTCTTCGCCACACCAGAAGAGTTCCTTCATATTTGTATGTGTGAGGTAGTAAAAGAAGCTTGGGACATTCTTAAAACTATTCACGAGGGTACTACTACTATTAAAAGATCAAAACTTTAATGTCTCACCTCTTCTTCTAAAACTCTTTTTATGCAAGATGATGTGACATTTGGTGATTTTATGCCAAACTTAGTGACAACGTGAATTCATGTTTCACAGTCGATGAAAAAAGTCCTGAATCTAAAGTTGGTAAAATTTTGAGGTCCTTACTCGATAGGTTCCAATCAAAAGTGATAGCTACAAAGGAGACACGGGATGTTGAGAACCTCAAGCTTGGTCAGTTGGTTGGAAACCTACAGAATTATGAAGCCCATCAGATTTCTACAAAAAAACAAAAAGATAGTGTGGTTTTTACTATTGCTCATGAGACTGCTAAGAACCCTGAGATAGAAATTGATGTAGAGTCTGAAATAACGGCTATGTTTACCAATCAGTTTAAAAAAAATTAAATAAAAAGAAGCCTAATTTCAAGGACTTTAGTTCTAAAGATAAGGGCAATGAAAAATTCAAAACTGTTTCACCCAAAGTTGCTCCGAAAGCTGAGAAGAAAAATGTGAGACGACAAGGAGTCAAGTGCTATGAATGCTAAGGGTTTGGGCATATTACACTCGAATGCCCCTCGAAAAAGAATTGAAAGAAAGTCTACACAGTGACTTGGGATGATGAAAGCAGGTCAGAGCAAGAAGCGAAAGGAACTGAATCCAGTGAAGGTGGAGATAGCACCTACATGGCATTCTACTCTTGCTTCACCCAACCAACTCCAAAGCTGATTGAGTTTGCTTGTGGGCCTAGTGTGCATCGTGCTCCTACTTTTGATGGGAGCAATTATCTGTATTGGAAATGTAGAATGAGAGTCTATCTTAGAGCTTGGGGATCCTGAAGGTTGGCGCATAATTGAGGAGAATGTTGAAGCACCATTTGTTATCGATCTTTCACTTCTGAACACCATCCGTGAAGCATTTCTAAAGAAGAACAAGAACGGATTGCCCACTGCAAGAATGCCAAAGACGCATGGAATGTTCTTATGCAATTCCATGAAAGATGAGATTCATCTTCACAACCATCTAACAATCTTCATGCCTTAGTTGCTCGACTGGATACACTCAAGGAGAAAGAGAAACAAAAAGAAGATAATGAAACTTTGGAAGATAATGATAAGATTGATGGTATCGAACTTCAACAAGCCTATGAAAAGCTATACAGTGAATCTCTAAACTTATCCAAAATAAATGACAAACTCATTATCAAACTCAAAGCATGTGAAAGTGAGAATGTCAAGCGAAAGGAAGAGATTTCAACAGCTAGAAAAGATGTCATAAAGATCTCAAGTGATAGACAGGATCTTTGTGCAAAGCTTCTAACTTGTGAGACCGAAAGAAATGAGCTTCTCAAAATCTATGCCACATATGAAGAGAAGATTGAATCCCTTGAGTTGATGCAAGTTACCTTGGAAGAGCTAGTTGGTCAAAAAGAGAAAGAAATCAAAAATGCTAGAGCCACAATTAACATCAGGAACAGAGGGTCAAAGACACTAAAAGACATCATCGGGTCACAACAAATGAGTTGTGACACAAGTGGGATAGGCTATGGTGATACAACACTGTAAAAGGAGAAGGCCTCTACATCTCATGACATCAAGACTAAGCAAAGTGAAAACTAAAAATTCAATAGGATGATAAATCTCTCCATTAACCTAAAGGGGGTATGATCAACAAAAGGGATGTAAAACCTATTTTTCTTTGTCATCATTGTGGTAGGTATGGCCATATTCGCCCTTATTGTTATGAGTTGTTTGGTGAAGTGTCTCAACAATTTAGAAATTCTAATAATTCATGGGTCAGGAGACAACCTTCCATGTCTAGGTGGAATACTAAGATACATAATAGTGTTCACAACACTAAGACTTTCACCAAGGCTGCCAGTCCCGCTTTTGTGAAGACCAAAAAGATATAGGTAAGAAAGAGTGACCTAACCTGTTTTGTTGTTCACACTGCATTAAAAACATGTGACTCACACATGTGGTATCTTGATAGTGGGTGCTCTTGTCACATGTCAGGTGACAAATCCTACTTCATATCTCTTGAGAAATATGAAGGTGGAATTGTTACCTTTGGAGATGGTGGCACTTCTAGAGTCATTGGTAAGGGTTTTATAACTGTGGCCGGTCTACCTAAGCTTGAAAATGTTTTGCTTGTCGATGGCCTTAAAGCTAAGCATCGGTCAAATGTGCGATTCTCATCATGAAGTATTATTTTCAAAACATAAATGTGAAATTTTGGATAAAAAAGGAAATATTATCATGCATGGGGTTTGCACATCTAATAACTGCTATCGGATTGTTACCATTGATGATCTCACTTATCACTTGGCCATCATAAATAATCTTGACTTGTGGCATCAAAGATTAGGTCACATGAACTTTAAAGACCTAACGAAGATAGCCATCAAAGAGATTGTGAGAGGAGTGCCCAAAATGTATAAGAATGTGAATCATGTGTGCAGGCCATGTCAATTAGGGAAGCAAACTCGTGCCCCTCATGAAAAGGTAAATAACTTAACAACCAAGCGTCTTCTTGAGCTTGTTCATAGGGATCTTATGAGATCCACTCGTACCGAAAGCATTGGAGGTAAAAGATATATTTTTTTAACTGTTGATGATTACACTCGTTTTTCTTGAGTTAATTTTTTAAGAAGAAAATCTGATACGTTTAATGCTTTTAAGTCATTAGTCCTTAAAATCCAAAATGAACAGGGTGTTTCTATTAGTCATATCATAAGAATCCGAACTGATCATGGTCATGAATTTGAAAATAATTCATTCTCGGATTTTGTAGCTGATTTTTTGTGCTCCTCGGAGAGGTTTAGTCTCCTCAGATACGATAGCCCTACAGTTCGGAATCTCATGGTTCTGAATCTGGTTTCATAAGTACAATGTGAAACAGAAAAACACAAATCAAAGTCCAAATTTGGCAAATTTTTAGAAAATCGATTTACAATCAGAAATGCCAAAAATGGACTGCATTGCCAAATTTCAGAGTTGCCACCTAAATCTTTTTAGAAATTTTAGGAAACTCATGACTCGTGTGACTTTTTGCGACAGCACAACTTGCCGTCGCAAAAAATATGACTTTTTTAGACGGCACAACTTCCCGTCGCAAAAAATGTGACTTTTTGAGACGGCACAACTTGCCGTCGTGAAAAATGAAAGCATTTGCGACAGAAGAAATTGCTGTCACAAAAAAAAAAAAGAGTTTTTGCGACGGCACCAGTTACAGTCGCAAAAAAAAAAAAAAAAAAAAAAATTTGCAATTGTAATAGGTACCGTTGCCAAAAAAAAAAAAGTAAAAAAATATATATATAGATATATATATATTGTGGCTTTGAGACGACTTCATATATATATATATAGTCACAAAATGGTTTAAATAAATGCAACAATATTTTTCAATCATAAAAAAAAAAAAATGACGTCGTCTTACTCTTTTGAACATTTCTCTTTTCACCAATTTTTTCATCTTTCTATCTCTCTGTCTCTGTCTCTTTTCTCTTTCTCTCTCTCACTCATCACTCTTCTCTATCTGTCTGTCTATCTCTCTCTCTTTCTCTATGTGTCTCTGTCTCTCTTTTCTTTCTCTCTCTCACTCATCACTCTTCTCTGTCTGTCTGTGTCTCTCTTTCTCACTGTGTCTCTGTCTCTCTTCTCTTTCTTTCTCTCACTCATCACTCTTCTCTGTCTGTCTATCTGTCTGTTTCTCTCTCTCTTTCTCTCTATGTCTTTCACCCATGTCTCTTCTCTCTCTGTCTCTCTTCTCTTTATCTCTCTCGCTCTCTTTCTCATCTCTCTCTGTCTCTCTCTCGTTTATTTCTTTTCGTTCTCTCTCTCTCTCTCTCTCTCTCTCTCTTCTTTCCTATATCTCTCTCAACGATATCATCAATCAATCATTTACGATAAGTGCTCACCATTGATTCACCTCACGAGAGACTTGTGGGAGAAAACGGGACTCGAATCGAGTTCCTGATTTGGGAGTTAGAGCCGAATTTTGGTCCAATTCCTTAAGAAACTTAGAATTTGAGGTGTTGACACTCCAAAATCATCAAACAGCGTCGGATTAGCGCGAAACTTTGCACACACGACTGCCTAGGCACGAGAGACTTGTGGGAGAAAATGGGTCTTGAATCGGGTTCTCGGTGTGAGAGCCAGAGCCAGATTTCGGTCTCGGCAAACTAGTTCCTCAAGAAACTTAAAATTTGAGGGGTTAAAGCCCTAAAATCACCAAATGGCATCAGACTAGCATGAAACTTGGCACACACAACTGCCTAGGCACGAGAGACTTGTGGGAGAAGACGGGACTCAAATCGGATTCCCGATTTGGGAGTTAGAGCCGGATTTCACCCTAGGCAAACTAGTTTCTTGAGAAACTTAGAATTTGAGGTGTTGACGCCCCAAAATCACCAAATGGCGTCGGATTAGCATGAAACTTGGCACACACGACCACCTAGGCACGAGGGACTTGTGGGAGAAAACGGGACTCCAATCGGGTTCCCGGTTTGGGAGTTAGAGCCGAATTTCGATCTAGGCAAACTAGTTCTTTAAGAAATTTGAATTAGAGGTGTTGATGCCCCAAAATCACCAAACGGTGTCGGTTTAGCATGAACTTAGCACACATGACCATCTAGGCACGAGAGACTTGTGAGAGAAGATGAGACTCCAATCGGCTTCCCAGTTTGGGAGTTAGAGCCGGATTTCACTATAGGCAAACTAGTTCCTTAAGAAACTTGAATTCGAGGTGTTGACGCTCCAAAATCACCAAATGATGTCGGATTAGCATGAAACTTGGTACACACGACCACCTAGGCATGAGAGACTTATGAGAGAAGACGAGACTCCAATCAGGTTCCCGGTTTGGGAGTTAGAGTTGAATTTTGGTCTAGGCAAACTAGTTCCTTAAGAAATTTGAATTGGAGGTGTTGACGCCCAAAAATCACCAAACGGCGTCGGTTTAGCACAAAACTTGGCACACACGACCGTCTAGGCACGACAGATTTGTGAGAGAAGATGGGACTCCAATTGGGTTCCCGGTTTATAAGTTAGAGCTGGATTTCACTATAAGCAAACTAGTTCCTTAAGAAACTTGAATTAGAGGTGTTGACGCCCCAAAATCACCAAACGATGTCAGTTTAACACGAAACTTGGCACACACGACCACCTAGGCACGAGAGACTTGTAGGAGAAGACAAGACTCGAATCGGGTTCCCGGTTTGGGAGTTAGAGCCAGATTTCACTCTAGGCAAACTAGTTCTTTAAGAAACTTGAATTCGAGATGTTGATGCCCCAAAATCACCAAACGACGTCGATTTAGCACGAAACTTGGCACACACGACCGCCTAGGCATGAGAGACTTGTGGAAGAAGACGGGACTCCAATCGGGTTCCCAGTTTGGGAGTTAGAACCGAATTTCACTATAGGCAAACTAGTTCCTTAAGAAACTTGAATTGAAGGTGTTGACGCCCCAAAATCACCAAACAGCGTCGGTTTAGCATGAAACTTGGCACACACGACCACCTAGGCACGAGAGACTTATGGGAGAAGACGAGACTCGAATCGGGTTCCCGGTTTGGGAGTTAGAGTCGGATTTCACTCTAGGCAAACTAGTTCCTTAAGAAACTTAAATTCGAGATGATGACGCTCCAAAATCACCAAACGGTGTCAGTTTAGCACAAAACTTGGCACACACGACCGTCTAGGCACGTGAGACTTATGGGAGAAGACGGGACTCCAATCGGGTTCCCGGTTTGGGAGTTAGAGCCGGATTTCACTTTAGGCAAATTAGTTCATTAATAAATTTGAATTGGAGGTGTTGACGCCCCAAAATCTCCAAACGGCTTCGGATTAGCACGGAACTTGGCACACACGACCGTCTAGGCACGAGAGAGTTGTGGGAGAAGACGAGACTCCAATCAGGTTCTCAGTTTGAGAGTTAGAGCCGGATTTCGGTTTAGGCAAACTAGTTTATTAAGAAATTTGAATCGGAGGTGTTGATGCCCCAAAATCTCCAAACGGCGTCGGTTTAGCATGAAACTTGGTGCACACGACCGTTTAGGCACGAGAGACTTTTGGGAGAAGATGGGACTCTAATCGGGTTCCCGGTTTGGAAGATTGAGCCGGATTTTGATTTAGGCAAACTAGTTTATTAAGAAATTTGAATTGGAGGTATTGACGCCCCAAAATCTCAGTTTAGCAAGAAACTTGCACACATGACCACCTAAGCACGTGAGACTTGTGAGAAAAGACGGGACTCTAATCGGGTTCCCAATTTGGGAGTTAAAGCCGAATTTCCGTCTAACCAAAATTATTTACTTAATTATCTTTTTAATTATATAATAGTTAATTTTTTATGTTTTTTTTGTAATTAAAATATTAGCACATAATTATATTGTCATTAATTATTTTCATTTTTTGTTTTCAGATATTTCCTGAGTAGCAGTTTGCTTCTTGTGGAATACAGGCGTGTGAAGATTGCAATTTACTTTTATTTTTGTTACCCACGGAAGAATCATGAGAGAAATTTTTGTTTTTGATTTAGGTTATTTTGAATTGTGAACAACATTATGTATGTAAACATTGTATATGTATTATGCAATATTATGTGGTGGGATAATTTTACTAATGTGTTGTAATGAATGAATGCAAGAATATTTTTATTATAGATGAATTGTTATTTTTATACTGGAATTTTTATATTATTATGTAATTATTGGTTTCTTTTTAATTATTTTTCATTTAATGCAGGTAATTTTCATATTTTTAATAATTTTATTACAGTTTTTTTTTTTAGACGACCCCACATTGCCGTCGCAAATGATATTGACAGAGTTGAGACAAAAACCTTTTGCGATGGTATTCTTTGCCGTCGCAAATAATCTTTTAGCGACGGCATATCATGCTGTCTCAAATATTTTTTTAGTGACGGTAGCATAGTGCCGTCTCAAAAAATCTCAGATTTTTTCATATTAATGGCAACGGCAAAATTTTGTCGCAAAAAAGACAACTTTGCTGTCGCAAAAAAAAAGGCGACGGCAACGTGCCGTCGCTAAAACCTTTTTGCAACCCCCTTTGTTGCGACCCCTCACTTGCTGTCGCTAAAAGTCATCTGCCGTCACAAAAAACCTTTCGAGACGACATTTTGAGTATTTGTGACTGCATTTTGCCGTCGCAAAAAGTCAAATTTTTTGTAGTGTGTGTTGTTTCTAAGATAACTAATACCTAGCCTGACACTTTTTACTTAATTACATCGATATCATTTTTAATAAGGCTAAAAGAAAGGAAACTAATGAATATGGTGGGTAAACAATAAAATAAACAAAGATAGCATACATTTTAGTAAAAAAAATAACAACATTATTTTTATATTATACAACTTACCAATTGTTGATGAAAAATGGACCTAACTATTATGCACACCTCCCCTGAAGCTTGAAATAAATACAATTAGCCCTATACTTTTGACATAATTATATTTATCTCTCTTTTAATAAGTATAAAATAATCAAAACTAATACAGATGGTGGGTAAATACTGAAATAAACAAAGATACATATATATTTTAGTAAAAAGTAGATGGCTACATTATTTTTTCATACATGTGATTAACGGATTATCAATGAAAAATGCTTAATTGTTATGTGAATTAATTTTTTTTAAAAAAATATATTATATTTGTATATTAAAAAAAAATGTAAGACTAATTTTTTTTATTTTTTAATTCAGTGAGTGTAATACTCAATTTTAGAAGTGTTTGGGGCCGGCCTTCTTGTTGGGCTTTTGAAGAGGCCTGGTTCACCCCCTTCCAGAGTGAACTCACCCACGTTTTCTAGGGTTTGGATTCCAAAACACAGCTTTTCTGTCTCACGCCCGAGCTCGCTCTCTCCTCTCTCCTCTCTCCTCTCTCCTCTCTCTAGGTTTCACCATGAGCAGGTCAGGTCAGCCTCCAGATCTCAAGAAGTAAGTCCTCTCTTTACTCCTCTCTCTCTCTCAGAGTCACTCGTTAAGTGGTTTCCTTGATTCACTCTTTCGTCGTTACTAAATTTGTTTTTGTTTTTGACAGATACATGGACAAGAAGCTACAGAGTAACTTCCCTTCTTGACATTCAATCTCTTTGATTTTTTTTACATGTGTATTTGTACTTGTTTGGTTGCTGATTTATCACAAGAATTAGTACAGAAGATACCCCAAATTTTGGTATTTAAATTAGTTGAGACAAGGGTTTTCTTTTGTTTCGCAAAGTGAAAAAACAAAACATTTTAAGTCAGATTTTTTGTATCCTGCATTTGATTTCATGGATTTGTTTGGTTCTGTTACTGTGCTCTTGGTTTTTGTATTTTGAATGCATACAAGATAATATTCTTTTAGATTGTTGGTTACCAATTTGAAACTGGTTTGGATATTATGTTTTCAGAAAAGTTGTGATTCTTGATTTGTTAACTTTGGTGTTTAGCTTGCTGGTTAATTCAGAAGACAAACTCTATGTGGATTAGAGCTTTAGGAATTGCCAAGCTTAGCTTGATGCAATCAAATGGTACCATAAGCATAACAGAGATTGAAAACTGGTGGAGATAATTCTTTACAGTCAATGGAGGATGGCGATACAAAACATAAACACCAGAATTCTTCTGATAAAATATGCAAATCCCATGGTTTTAGTTTAGGCCAAGTTTGGCATGATTGAAAAAAGGCAAAAAGTCAAAAAGTTACTATCCTATTTAAGTCACATCATCTTATTTAAGTCACATCACCTCTCTAACACATCACTTCAAACCCAACCCAAACTCAACCCATATTTTATAAAAAGTCAAAAAGTGCACTTATTTAGTCTTCCCAAACTAGGCCTTAGTTTAGTTATGGTTTGTATTTTGATAACTTGGAAGTTGGGAATAGTTTAGGTATTGTCTAAATTGCCCTTAGAAAGTAGGAAGGTTTGGTTGTAACTCCATATCTAGTTCAAAACAAAGCAGTGTATCATTACATTTAATTACACTTAGCAATCCTGCACTTTCACTATAATCTCTCACTTTGGTCTTGTTACTTTTAATTGTGACAGGCAACCCCTTATACTTTATGTCAAATTGTAATGTCATCCTTCTGTCTGTCTACTCTTAATAAGACCAACATAACTTGTTATGTGAATGTGATTTTTTTTTTTTTTTTTATGGTCTCGTTAGCACCCCTACATTTTCATCAAAATCTTGCTTAGTCTTTGCACTTGCGCTAAAATATCACTTTGGTCCCTTCACTTTTAATTTTCATCAACCTCATTAAAAGTGTAGGGGTGCTAAGTGTGTTTTGGGGTGAAAGAAGGGCATTGTAAGATGATGAAGGAGAACCCTTTTACACCAAAGCTTATAGAGTAGACACTCTGCTTTTAAATTTCTCCTTTTATATATTTTTTAGAATCTTTAGATATATTTATAGTTAATCTACTATTTCAACAATCAATGCATTTCGTCAGTTGTCCTTTTGAACGTATTTTATAATTTATGCATGATATAAAGGAACAATCATAGGCTTAATGTGAACCTGTGATGTAAACTCTAAGGAACATGGATCTTGGGATGTAGATATGGCAGGAAATGGATATGTCAACATGACAGTCTTTAAAAAATCAGGTCTTGGAACATACTGGCATGGTGGCGACTTGGCAACAAAGAATATGAATTAAATATATTACAACACATTGAAAAAAGTGTTTAGTTAATCATTTTTTGCATTACAAATGAATCAAAACATTAAGAAATTATTTTTCTATATTTTATATGTTGGACATGAAGTGTGAATAGAATGTTGTAATATTAATTTTAGAGAGCCTTAGTGCCAAGCAAATTGGAAATTTTAGGCTTTAGGATTCCAAAATTGTTATTTCAAGATGAGAAAAAGTCTGCGTGGTTGTTTAAAAGTGTTATTGTGTATTGCAGTCAAGTTGAATGCAAATCGGATGGTGGTTGGGACACTCCGTGGCTTTGATCAGTTTATGAATCTTGTGGTTGACAACACTGTGGAGATGAATGGCAATGAGAAAACTGATATAGGCATGGTGGTAGGTATCTGCTGTTAAGCTGGTTTTTTTAAAAAAAAAATTTACTTTCCTGGTTGGTGATGAATCCGCATTTTATAATTGTTGTCCTAATTATCTTAGCTTTTGAAATTAATATCACTCTTCTTCGGCAGGTTATCAGAGGAAATAGTGTGGTCACTGTTGAAGCGCTTGAACCAGTAAGCAGAGCACAGTGATTGCGGGTTGTAATAGTATTAGTGGAATGTAGTACGTACTAGCATGCTTTCTTTAGGAGAATAGAGCTGCCTGTGTGGGAATGAAGAATGTACCAACTTCAATGTGGCTTTTTTGTGTTACTAGTTGTCTTTGTAACCATGATATATAACAATCAGTAGTTTGTTGATAAGCTCTTATATTTTGCTTCTGATATCAATCTAGGAATGAGTAGTGACCATGGATGACTTTATGTGGCTATATGAGACTATATCTATGTGTTGTACTGGGCTAAAATTCAATTGATTGAATGTAGGCTTGCACCGGCTTATACTTGCTCCACGGATGAAGTATTGACTGTTATTTGGGTCACAACATTTCAAGGTTGGTGTATAATTATTTGAGTTTGACTCCGTTGGGTTGTCTGTGATTGATCATAGACCAACTTAGCTGCCGCCTCAGTTTTGGTTTAAGTTAATTTGTGTGAAGCTCAAGCGTGTTAATTTTTCATTTAAGCAAATCCTATCAATTGTGCATATTTTAATTGGATTGAATATATAATAGATTTAGGTGCTAAACTCTGTTATTAAAACCTGATGGGTTGTTTGATTGTTTGGTCATTTGTGACTTGATTGGAATCAGTTACACTCCAGTGTGACTGGAATTTAGAATTTTTTTTCACACTTCAAATGCCTCATTATAACTGGTATTTGTAATTTTAATTTTTTTTTTATATAGATGACTGAACAATTGCCATGTTCTGTATAGCAAAGCATGTGTTGAAAAGGTTTGAACTTTAGTCAGGTGGCCAACTCTTAGTCTTGGTGATTTCAAGCCTCGGAAATTATTGAGTTTCTGTAACTACCGCAATTGTCAATGAATTGTATGTACAAGTTATTGACATTACCACATGATATACACTATATAATTATGGAATTCGAGGTTTTATCCATTCTATACCTTCATGTGTTGAAAGGTTGAATTTTAGGAGTTGTTCGGGGTAAATTAAATAAGTGTATTTTTTTACCTTTTATGAAATATAGATTGGGTTTGAAGTGATGTGGTAGAAAGGTAATGTGACTTAAATAAGATGATGTGACTTAAATAAGATAGTGATTTTTTAACTTTTTTAAGTTATGCCAAACCAAGCCTTATTCACGTGGCCAACTCTTACTTAGTCTTGGTGATTTCAAGCCTTGGAAATTATTGAGTTTCTGAAACTAATGCAATTGTCAATGAATTGTATGTACGAGTTATTGACATTACCACTTGATATACCCTTTTATAATTATGGAATTCAAGGTTTTATACATTCTATACTTTTGGAGATTTTTATTGTATCGCATGCTTTGATCAAAGGAAATTGTAGCTGACAGGCAGTGGTAGCAACTTGTAGGTTAGGGTGGTGGGTCTTTTTGATGTTGGCAGTGGTAGCAAAGTACAGATTAGTGAGGTAAGTCTTTTTTATGTTTTATGAATGGATAAAACTCCAAGGAGATGGCTTGGTGGTCAATGCTTGGAGCATGAGTGTGTTTCCTATAAAATCTCAGGTGCAAAACGTGTGCAAATAATTTTTTCGAGTCAGTCCATATGAGATTTTGTCTCCCGATTTTAATTGACTCCCCTATTAAGAAAAAAACAAGAATGGATAAATTAAATTGATCTCTTTGATAATTACAGATCTTTACTTGTTGACCTTGCTTTATTTCTTTCAGTTGTTGACTTTCTTACTTGCCTTATTTTTTTTTTTATTCGTGTTCTTTTTCTTGCTATGGTCAAAAAGATTTTCATAGATAGTTCAGTGTCCTCATCAACACCTTTTGAATCTTTTTTTTTTTTTTTCTATTTATTTTTCTTTCATTTGTATTTGTACATAATGTGGCTTTACTATTGTTTTCTTTATTATTGATAGGAATTCTATTGTTAGATCTTCTCTTATAATTTATGAAATTATGTGGACCTCCCCTGTGTATCTTAGGATTAATTGTCCTCCTTGCCCCTAAAAGTTTGTATCCCCTCATTAATAGAAATGAAGATAATTTATCCAAACTCTAAAAATTATATTCTTATTAACTAATGGGATTAGTCCATTGCTTGCAACTGCAATTCAATAGAATATTACAAGTTCAACTCTTCTTGTTCAATTTTGCAGCCAAGTCTAAAATCAAATCAATCTTGAACAGTTCTCAATACTTGAACTCAAAATTGAACTGATCAAGATGTGGAACTGAACCAACCGAGTTTGAAGAAATTTGGGCAAGCCACTTGACATAATGACTTATAATGTGTGATGATATTATAAGCAAAAATGTTCACAAAAGATAGTCATAACTGATGATGACCTTTAATTTTGTTAATTATATATCAAAGAGAATATTCAGTAGTCTTGAGTACCATGTAGCATTGTTTATGTGGTGCTCAATCACGTAACGAAATGTTTTATGAGTGGAACATATTGTCTCACTTTTCTTAGGTAGTTGGCAAACAACATGATGATTTATTTAGTGTGTTGCAATTTTTTATTTGTTGGGAGTACTGTGTAAATAATATTACATACTATTGTTGGAGTATCTAATAATTTTTCGTAAGTAAAGTGGCCAGAAAATTTTTTATTTTACCTCTCAAACTATCACCAAAAATTAATTTAATCCTTGTCTTTTTAATTGTATCAATTTTACACTTAAATTATTTGATTTTAAATCAATTTTACTCTTATCATTAGTTGTCCATCTAAATCAAGTAAAATTTACTGGCGTGGCATCGAAACTTTATTTTGCCTCTCAAACTATCCATAAATATCAATTAGACCCTTAAATATATTAGGAAAAATTAAAATTAAATATATAATAACAATTTTTCATCTAAAAATAAATAATAAATAAATTTTAAACTAAAAATTTGAGTACTATTTGGAGATTATTACTAATTTTAGCATCGTAGTGTCTTTGGATCAATGAAACGATTGGGTAGGTACTAACCTCAGCTTTGTAAGGGGAGATTTCAGAATATTCATATTCATATTCATCTTTCAATGCAATTGCTGAAATCTTGGAAGAAGATGTTTCTCTTAGAACACATGTGATCTAGAGTTTTACCTGAACAATTTTAACTTACTACTAATTGATTGGTCCAATTGAAATTAATCTAGAGGATAACCAGGTACAATTGCTAAGAGAGGGGGAGAGAGCGAGAGAGAGAGAGAGAGTAGATTAGGAATTTTGGGCTCAATTAGTATCCCTAAGGCGCTCGGGATAATTTCAAACTTAAAACGACAATTTAAAAAGAGATTTTTTAAATATTTTCTTTGTAAATTTAATTATTTAAAATTCATTTTTTTACTTTTTTTTTATTAAAATGTATTAATTAAATATTTAAATTTAATTTTTCTAATATGTTTAAAGGTCTAATTAATATTTAAAAATAATTTGAGAATAAAATGAAGTCTCGATACAGCAAATTTTATCTAAGTTAGACAACAACTAATGATAGGAATAAAATTAATCTTTGAGTGACACTTTGGCAAAAAATAAAATTTTCACCTCGCTAAAAAGATCTACAAGATTACTCTTTACATTTGTACGTGAGTTTTCCCTTGTACTTAGGCCCTGTTTGGATAAACGTTTTTAGCTGGACGTTTTGATTTTTTTACTATTGTAATCTAGTTAAAAATATTTTGTTTGAAATAAATTTTTAATTTTTAATTTAATTTATTTTATTTTATTTTATTTATTTATTTATTTATTTTTGTAGTTGATTAAGATTAGAGGGAAAAAGTGAAATCAGTTTGGATGTGATATTTTGTCTTACTAACTAAATTAGTCTATTTTGTCTTTTTATTAACTAATTTAGCCTTAAGCAAAAAAAGAATAAAAATATTAGCTAATTTAGCCCCAAGCGAGGCTTAGACCATCACCAACATATACATCGAATTTAAATTTGATGAAAAATCATCCTTTTTCCGACTCCAATGAAATCGAGGATATCATAAATCTTTCATCAAATTAAGGACACTTGAGACCTTTTATCATTTTATTGTTCATAACCATTGGTTTGCATTTCTGGACGACCGGCCAGACATCCTGCTAGATGTCCACTCGGATGACCACCTCCTTGCAAAAATTTGTGAAAAAATTACACTGGTCGGTCGACCGGCCAGACATCTACCCGGTCGTCTATCCGGTCAATCAGTGATTTGATGAAAGTCCGTTGGAAAAAATGACATCAGATGAAGTTTTTACTTAAATTTGGTAAAAAAAAGATACACTGTTAGAGATACTCTTAGAGAGTTTATTTCTATTCATATATATATGGAAAATTTTATGATAGACAACATGTCCCACTTTTGATGTTTATAGTTTTTGATTATGATAAATTGTAGTATTAAAAATGAAGCATTGTAATTAAGATATTATTTTAGTTATGATTCAAAATTTCTTTAGATATACATTATGTAGTATTTGGTTATGATTTTTTTTTTTTTTTTAAGTTGTGACTAAAAATAATTTAGTTATAACATTTATAATAATTAACTCGACAAATATTATAAATTGCGCATAATTCTATATATATATATATATATATATATGTATTGTAAAAATATGCCTAGGGCAATAGAATATATATTAAGAAATTTAACAAAATTATACATTCTGCATGAAATAAAACAATAATTTAAGTATGTGCATGAAACACGTATTGACAAGACTTATATAACAATTGATTATAATTTTTTTTTCAATTTTTCTAATAAGTAAATCGAAAATTGTATCAAATTTGTTAATTTTTAGAATTTCTATATGCTCAAAATCGATCCATATCTGGATTGATTGGATCCTTCAACGAACCACCCCACATTTTTAAAAATTAAAAAAAAAAAAAATAGTAAGTTCATAACACCACGTGTACGTATCTATTCAAAAATAATTTATAATTTGTGTATTAGTTTCCTACTAACATGAATTTTTTTAAGCAAAATTTTATTATACTCACCTCTTAAAAGGAGTGTATCATATACGCCCTTAGTTATGTTATTTTTTCTTTAATTATAATTAATTTTCTTTTTTAGTTATGACTCATGAGATTTTTGGTTATGACTAATATGATGTTTGGTTATGATTTTTTATTTTTTATTTTTAATTATAACTTAAAAAGTATGAAGTTATGACATTTTCTTGTGTATATGGTACACACCCTCTTTGAGGTGTGTACCATAGCCTCTGTTTGGCAAGATGGTTTTCAGGCTATTTTAGCCACAAAAAACAAAATAGGCTATTTTAGCCATAACAAACAAAACATCACATCCAACCTATAATCATTACATTCTTCTCTCACAAAAAAAATCAAAAAAGCCAAAAAGCCAAAAAGTCCTTCCCAAACCAAGCTTTTTAGCCCAGGCTAAAATAGCCAAAAAAACCAAAAAGCCAAAAAGCCAACCTACTTCCCAAACCAAGCCATAGTCTTTTCATTTTTTTTAAACACTAAAAATGTGTTTGGTTCATGGATTTATGAAGGAATTTAAAAAAGGAAAAGGAAAATATGTGTGAAATGTACATAAACACACATTTTTTCTTTTTTAAAATTTCTTCATAAATCTATTAACCAAACACAGCCTAAAAGTAAAATTGATATCGTAGTCCTTTTATCTATCTATCTATCTATCTATCTATCTATATTTATATATCTATACAATTTTATTAAATGAGCCTTTGCTAGAGCATGTTAAATTAGTTATTTTTTATTGTTTAGCTAAAATAGTGAATAGATCACTAAATTTCACTCTATCAAATTAGTTATCAAGTTAGTCATTTTAGTTTTAATGATTTTGACTCAACAATGTAACTAGTGGTTTCACCTAGTCAAACATTTAAAAAATAACCTTTTCATATTTTGAAATTAATTATGTTGAGTTTATGAAAAATAATTATAATTAAAATGAATAAAAATAATATTTAAATAATATAAAAAAAATAGCGAGTTTGTTGGACAATATTTAAAAAGATGTGTAGTCAAAATAGAAAATGTAACTTTTAAGTTAAAATATTATAAAATCTTAACTTGTTTGATGGAGTGTCTTTTATTTCTATATTTAAAACAAAAAAGTTACTGTATATAGAGTGTGCACAAGAATTGAAATATTGACATTGAATAGAAGAAAAAAAAAATTCTAATATACATATTATGATGTTAATTTTTTTATTATTTATTTTATTTTTATTTACTTGAATAAGAAGCAAAGGTTCAAGTTGCTATCTTGAAACTTTTACTTTAAGTTACATTATAAATAAAAACATATTTATAAATTACATAAATATTTTTATCACTTATTTTACTTTTAACTAATTTGATGTTAATATTTAAAAATAATATACTTTTTTATTAATTTAACATACAATATATGTGATTTTCCTTCTAGTATTATTTTATTAAGAGAGAAGTCGGGTGTGTTTGGTTTGTGTTTGTAGAGTAGTTTTTGAGATAAAAAGTACGAAAACTTGTTTGGTTTGTTTTTTTTCAAAAATAATTTTGGAAAATTGTTTTGGGAGAGAGAGTTTTAAAAAAAGTGATTGATTTGATGTGTATGAGAGAGAGAGTGATTTTGAAAAGTAGGTAACCAAATAAAATTTTAAATTTTTTTAAAAAAAATTTATTTGATTTGATTACTCTTAAAAATTTATTTGTAGAGAATTTTTTTCAAAAATTTTTCTGAAAAATAAACCAAACAAGGCCGTTATTTTTCAGGAAAGCTGCCCGCCTTCTAGTGTTTGAATTTTAAACTGTGGAAAGTAAGTTAACAACAACGGACGGGTAGTGTCAAACGAAGACTCTGTCTGTCTCTCTCTCTCTCTCTCTCTCTCTCTCAAAATACAAAAGGGCAAATTACATATACATCCCTCCAGGTTTGACAAAATTACAGATACCCCTGAGGTTTGAGAAATTACGAATTCCCCCCTGAATGCTATAGTTGCATAAGAAATTAGGGGTAATTTGTTATGAAATATAAACCTCAGGGGTGTTGGCTAAAATGTTGGCTTATTTTTCCTACGAAGGAAAATATCATAAATGCGAGCGTGCCAGCAAGGATTGAAAAATCCTTACAGATTAAATTCAAGCCAATTATCAAGCGATTGTGTTGACGGTTCTTTTGCCTCAACGAAGAGGACTTCAAGATTGCCAAGTGTAAAGAAAAGAAAAATTAAAAGAAGAATGGGGAACGGAGAAAGATGATTGAGTGAACAATCAAAGTAATAATTATTTACCTCTACTCCTATGCTTCGAAAAGAAAGTGCATAAAATGCTTCGAAATGGAAATGCTGAAAATAAATGCTTCGAAATATAAATCTATGTTAAACTACTCCTAAGATAAGGAAAATAACAAGAAATATTGAAATCAAGTGTCTTTGATTATGAATTCTGGATCTTTTACAATGTAGCCATTAATGGCTATTTATAGAAGAAAAAATACAGCAATAACTACTTAGTAACTACCCATTTCTTCCATCTTCATTCTTGTCTTGCCATGTGTCATTCCACTCATCCACTTTGTCCTCCCACTCATCCACTTTGTCCTTCATATTCTCCATTATCTTTATAACTTCCTTTAACTTCCAAATGAATAAGAGGATGCCACGTGTCCTGCAATTATATAAATAATAAATAATAATAAAAATTGCAGATTTATGGTGTTAACATTACCCCCCGCGGCCCTTAAAAATGATGTTTACTTGAATTTTTGAAGGGCCGAACCAAGCACATGACTAACCTAAGCAGTAAAGTGCTTCGAATGATGTAACAACACCAATAAAGTGCTTCGAATGAGTATGAAATTATGACTAGATGACTCGAATTATGACTAGTAACAAGCTTCGAAAGTGATATAAAGGACCAAAATCATTCTTCGAAGGTCGATGGAACCGACCAAAGACGAATTACATCCTCAAAAATACTCGACAAAGCTTCGAAGGTTCACAACCACCATTATTATTTCTTCGAAGCTGTTGTTGATGCAAGATAGAGAGCTTCGAAGCTTACAAAATTATGGCAAAACAGCTTTCGAAGCAGCTTATGGCAAAACGGCTTTCGAAGCTGTTTTTGGCCAACCATTGTGGTTTATTCAAAGCTTATATGTTCTGGTTCACACATAATTAATGGAAATATTAATTTTGTGTTTCGAACCAATTATTATTTCTTCGAAGACACCAAAACTGTTGTTCTTCGAGCCAACTTATGATGCCAAAAACAGGCATTATTCGACAACTAATTAATTGTCATTTTACATATATTTGAAGAGATGTACACATTTCGAAAGTTTTCAAAGTTTTATACAGTTTCGAAGGTGAAGTAATCAACCTTCGAAACAACTCTTGATGTTTCGAATGTATCTTCAAAGCTTTATACAGCTTCGAATGTGAAGTAATCAACCTTCGAAACAACTCTTGATGATTCGAATGTATCTTCGATGCTTTGATTGTGTACATACAAACAATTGGCCATCAATTTGAAAAGATAAGCCATTCTCAGCCATTTATTTAAATGCACAGGCTTTTTCTAGCCAAGTTCATGCATTTTAAATGGCCATCCCTTGTTCTTAGTGCTTCGAACTCATAAGAACAATTTGTTAATTTTATTAGCCACATCATCATAATTATATTTTGATGTGAACCACAAATCCAAAAAGGATTTTGAACACCAAAAGTCATGGTATAGTGTGACCATGAAAATTTATACTTTTTGACATTTTGAAAAATGTCAAAAATTTTGAATTCATGAACAGTGGCTTGTTCATTATTCTTTACCATGTTTGGTTTAAAAACATGACTTTCGCCAAATTGATTTTCATAATTCTTTGGCAAAGTGGGTTGTTTTTCCATGTTAGCCATTAATGGCTTATGAAAATCTCCCATAAGAATATTATTTTCATGACTTGACTCTCTAAAAATTGGTTTTTGGACCCCCCGAGTCATGTATGAAATATCATTCTTAGCCAAATTTGGCTTAAAAATATGCTCTTTCGTTATGTTAATTTCATAATTTGGCTCTTTAAAAACGGATTCTTGAACCCCCCGAGCCATTGATGAAATCAACTCTTTGCTTTTGCTATTTTTAACCATGGAAAAATTCTGAAAAAATTCACCAATTCCGGCCATTAAGGCCTCAGTTAAAGACTTGGTAGTGAGAGTTGATAACTCATCATTCCATTGGCGAATTTCCATACCAAGTTGATGAATTTCTCCAATTAAATGGTGTCTTTTTTCTTCCACCAAACAATATTGTAAGGGATGAAAATTTATTTCATCAAGAAAATGGATCTCTTCTTGAAGATCCAAAATTTCTTGTTTACGCCAATAAATTTCATCTAGGCTATTTGAAATGGACAAATCCAATTCATTTTCCATTTATTACACTTGACGTCCCACCGGGCGTGCCAAAAAATGTTGGCTAAAATGTTGGCTTATTTTTCCTACGAAGGAAAATATCATAAATGCGAGCGTGCCAGCAAGGATTGAAAAATCCTTACAGATTAAATTCAAGCCAATTATCAAGCGATTGTGTTGACGGTTCTTTTGCCTCAACGAAGAGGACTTCAAGATTGCCAAGTGTAAAGAAAAGAAAAATTAAAAGAAGAATGGGGAACGGAGAAAGATGATTGAGTGAACAATCAAAGTAATAATTATTTACCTCTACTCCTATGCTTCGAAAAGAAAGTGCATAAAATGCTTCGAAATGGAAATGCTGAAAATAAATGCTTCGAAATATAAATCTATGTTAAACTACTCCTAAGATAAGGAAAATAACAAGAAATATTGAAATCAAGTGTCTTTGATTATGAATTCTGGATCTTTTACAATGTAGCCATTAATGGCTATTTATAGAAGAAAAAATACAGCAATAACTACTTAGTAACTACCCATTTCTTCCATCTTCATTCTTGTCTTGCCATGTGTCATTCCACTCATCCACTTTGTCCTCCCACTCATCCACTTTGTCCTTCATATTCTCCATTATCTTTATAACTTCCTTTAACTTCCAAATGAATAAGAGGATGCCACGTGTCCTGCAATTATATAAATAATAAATAATAATAAAAATTGCAGATTTATGGTGTTAACAAGGGGGTAAATTGTTATGAAAATACAAACCTCAGGGGGCGGGATGTAATTTCCGAAATCTCAGAGATATCTGTAATTTAACCAAACCTGGAGGGGTGTATATGTAATTTTCCCAATACAAAACTTTTTGCAGCCAAAAAAGTAAGATGCTTTTCCATTTACTGCACATTATCTGGGGTATGCAGTACACTCAACCAAACCGCATTTCGAAGCAATTTTTGCTTATACCACATGGGAAAAGAGGGTTCATCTCATCTCCGGAAACTCATTGAGGCAGAAGTTAAGATTTGGTTTGCCATAATTAAAAAAAGTTAAAAAAGTTAAAAAATTATTATTTTATTTAAGTCATCATCTTATTTAAATTATATCATCTTTTTATTACATCACTTTAAATTTAATTTTTATTTTATAAAAAGTCAAAAAATATACTTATTTAATTTATCTCAAACAACCCCTAAGTTTGGATTTTTTTTAGTTATTTTAATCACAAAAAATAAAATAGATTTTTTAAATTAATAAGATAAAATATTATAGACTTGTTTGGTTTGTTTTTCAGAAAAAAATTTGGAAAAAATTCTCTACAAACAAATTTTCAAGAGTAATCAAACCAAACAAATTTTTTCAAAAAAAATCTCAAAATTTTGTGTGGTTACATATTTTCCAAAACCACTCTCTCTTTCATAGATATCAAATCAATCACTTTTTTCAAAACTCTCTCTCCAAAATAATTTTTCAAAACCATTTCTGAAAAAAAAGGCAAACCAAACAAGTTTTTGTACTTTTTATCTAAAAAACTACTCTACAAACACAAACCAAACAAGGCCTATATCTATTTTATAATCATTATGTTCTTCTTCTCATAAAAAAATTATAAAAGTCTAAAAAATTAAAAGCTCTTCTCAAACGAGACTTTTTAACCCAGACTAAAATAGTCAAAAAATTCAAAAAGACAACCCACTTCCCAAACTATGTGGGTGTTTGGGAAGTGAGTTTTTTTGTAGGTTTTTTTTAATTGTAGGATATTATTAGAGAAAAAATTTTGTGTGTTTGAGGCCTATTTTCCCAGATTATAATCCACTTCCTCTCTCACAAAAAAGCTGCTTATAAGCAGCTTTTCACCAAAAAGCTGATTATAACCATCTTCCCAAAATAGCCTTGAGAAGATAGTTGGGTTTTTTTGTGGTTGGATGTGATGTTTGTAAGAGAAAAAGTGAAATGATTATGGGGTTTGATGTAATATTTTGTTTGGATTTGTTTTTTTTTTTTGATTTTGTAACCAATTTGTCTTTTAGTGAAAAAAAATCAAAAAACTTTCCTTTCCAAAAAGCGCCTATGTTTGCCATGAAAGTTTGGGTTGGGTTTGGACTATTTTAGTTATAAAAAGATAAAATAATTTTTTAATTTAATAAGACAAAATGCCATTACCAAATCATAATAATTTTATTTTTTCTCTAACAAAAGTCAAAAAAGTCAAAAATCTATTCCAAACGAGGCTTTTTAACCCCAGACTAAATAGCCAAAAAGCCAAAAAAGCCAATCCATATCCCAAACGAAGGCTCAATAATTCAAATTGTTCAATGTGTAGTGTTTATTGAATATATCATCTTTGTAAAAAATTATATTTATCGAATATCAATAATCGTTTGATCTGCTTATATTTTTGTTTGTGATTTATTTTAAAAATCATAATTGTCGTTGAAACAAATACAAATTGATCAAATAATTATTGATATCTGATCAACGTAAGTTTTTGTAAGGATAATGCACTCGATGAGCTCTACACATTGAACGGTTCAGATCATTTAGATGAGCAAGAAATCAGACCCAACAGTATCATCCAGTCCGATTTCGGACTGGAAAGAAGCTGTGACCTTTTATTTTACCTTCCAAATTATATTTCGATAATTAATTTAACTCTTATACTACTTATAATTTTAATTTTACATTTAAAATATTTGATTTTGAATCAATTTTACCTCTGCCGTTAACTTCCGTTTATAATCAAACAGAAGTTACTGACGTGATACCGAAATTTCATTTGAAATTTTGTTTTGTCTCCCAAACTATCCATAAAATATCAATTAGACTTAGGAGTCTAATTGATATTTTGGGGATAGTTAATGAAATCTTAAATGAGTCTAATTATAGATGGTAACAAGTGTCGTTTAATTATAGATGGCAACTGACAATGGCATCGGTTAATTTGATTCAAAATTAAATAGTTTAGATTTAAAATTGAAATAATAAGAAATACAGGGGTTAAATTGATCATTATGATATAGTTTGGCGGGTAAAATAAAATTTCCTAAAAAATGATTATCGTTTCATATAATTATATAAATAAAAGTAGATTATAATAGCCTCTTTGAGATTTATAAAAAAAAAATGACAAATTTTACTTTATTCTCTTGTACATTTATTTATGTGCAGATTACTTCATTCATTTGAAAATAACTACATAATTCTCTTATGATTTGTGAATTGAAATGCATCATTAATATGTCCCTGAATTGTAGCAAGAAATGGATCGATTGGTCTCTTTCCTCCAAACTAAGACTTTTTCCAACGAGAAAAAACTTCTCCTCGTCTGTTGGGTCGATTGGTACCTTCTCCAATTCTTCTGCACTTTTTTGCATTTCTTCTGTGTTCAGACCTCCTGGATTCTCTTATCGACAGAAAATACTGACATGCATTCTTTAGTAGAAATTTGATCGCCCTTGATTTCACCAACGTCTTCTCTTGTTACGAACCATATTACCTAATGAAAGATGGACGAAACTGCTTTCATTCTGTGAAGCCACGCCCTTCCCATTATCGCATTATATGAGGAGGGGATGCTCATTACACGAAACTCTACCAGCTAAATTATCGTTCCCGCCCTTACTGGCAAGAAGACCTTTTCCAAATGAAAGACTGAGCTGGAATTAAAACCATATAGTGGTGAATCTAGGGGAAGCAGATCGCCATGCGACAATCCTAACTTCTTGAAGAACTCGTAATTCATGATTTCTGAAGAGCTGTCTTGATCCACTAGTATTCTTTTGACGGTGAACTCCCCGATTTGCAAGGTCATCACCAGAGCGTCACTGTGTGGATGGTGGTTCCATGACAAGTCTTCATCGAAAAACGAGATCTTTACCTTTGACGAACTCGTTCTCTTTGTGGAACTCTCGGACAAGGCCATCATCTCCTTTAGATGTGTCGACCTTCTGATCTCTCCCTTGGCTTGATTTGTCTATTTCTTCAGGGGGATTGAGTATGTCATATTGATGGTCCTTGATAGCGAAGTATTCTCTTCTTTTTCTCCAACTTCCCCTTCTGATTCATAGAATGATCAATATATGCTCGCAAATGCCCAGTCTACATTAACTCTTCCAGAAACTGCTTCAGCGCCTTGCAATCTTCGATAAAGTGTTCATAGTCCTTGTGGTAGGAACACCACAGCCTTCAGTTTTGAAGAGATAGGTCCCCGACCATCTTCGGCGGCCACAAAAAATAGGGTTCATTCTGGATCTTCATTAATATTCGGTATATCGGCTCTATGAAGGTAGTAACAACTGTTCTAAAGGCTTTCTTTCGTGGCTTAGGTTGTTCGGCTATCGCGTTTGACTCTTTTCTTTTTGGATCAGAAGCCTTCATTCTTTCTTTCTCTGGACTTTTCAGCAGGAGTCGTGAAGGCTTTGATTCTTCAGACCTTCGTAGATAGTCTTCAATCTTGCAATGCTGCTCTACTTGACTCTTCAAGCTACCTACATCTGTGGGAGGCTTTTTAGTCAAGGATTAGCGGAGCTTACTAGTCGACTACAAACCTAGCTTAAATAAGGCAATCAAAAACTGTTCATTGCAGTTGTCGATCTCATTATAAGTTGCCTAATATCTGCTGACGTAATCTCAAAAACTCTATGTTTCCTCCTTGTTTATGGTAATGAGTATGTCTACGTTCTTAGGTGGTTGGCTATTGGTAATAAAACATGAAATGAATACCTGTTGAAGCTGCTTCCAATCGCTTATGGATCTGGTTTCTAGCTTGTAATACCATCGAATGGTCATCTCTCATAGGTTTGAGGAGAACATTCTACACATTATCTGTCTATTCTTGCTTGACAGGGTCATAGTCTGTCTGTAGTACTGGATATGACTAGTTAGATTTCCTTTACCATTGTACAAGTTGAACTTCGGAGGAGTAAATCTCTGCAACGGATCAGTGCTCTCAATTACTCAGGAGAACGGGAAGGCTATTTCTTCTGTTAAAAGTTTTATATTCGTAGCTCTTCCTTGAGAGCCTCGACCTGAGCTACAAAACGATCTACAAGATAGATTTGCTGTTTATCGTCGTCTGGTGGAAAAGTTACTCTCCCTGAATCCATTGGTGCCATTTTCGAGTTGTGGCCAAAATTTTGGCCGAGCATATTGCTGACTAAGGTATTTTGGTAATCATTTGGTATCTCTTCTAGAGAGGGATGGGTACTCATATTCTCATCATTCCTACAGACGACGCCAATTATAAAAGGTAGAATTCTTCTCCATAGGGAAAACGAGATGACGTGTCCCTTCCTTTGCACTATCAAGAGAAACCAAAACGTCAATAATCGCCCCCGATCAGGACTAGTCGGGAAGACCCTCCAACGGTCAAGTTAGAATATTGTTTAGCCATGAATGTTTATATTTAAAAGATGGTTCCTGTATTACCTCCGATCTGTCCTTTTTGCTTCACCTGATTCGTCTTTTATAGTTTTTCTGACTTGAATCTTATCCGTTAGATCAATGTTTGATCTAGGGTTCTCCATGTGCCTGGCTTTGGTTGGGCAAGTGGTCAAGTCGCTTTTGCTTTTGATTGTTGGATCATCTTCTTATGGATGGCTTAGATTATGTCAGATGCTAGTGGCCAACTTGCCAAGTGTTGTGTTCGTCGAATCAGGTTGATCAACGGACTTACCATCTAGTAGGCCTCGCCTGTACCCATGTACTTGCTGTCTTGATGTTTCCACCGTTGAATGAACATAAATACGACGCTCCTCTTACATTTTGCGGATCTCCTTCTAGAAAGAGATCTTTACTCGTCATTGCTCCTCACGCTCTTAGCCATGCGCCAGTTTACAGCTAGCTGTCTCTAATGGGCTCCTTAGAAAATTTATCTGGGCATTCCCTCTCTTTTGGGTTGCTTTGCGTAATTGCTTCTAGCTTGGGCCAATATTTTACCCCTCCTCACTAGTAATTTATATATTTTCATCATAAGGCAACAATAATAATTTAATATATAATATTTATTTTAAGTGTTTAAATGTACTTGCATATGTTGACACATTTACTTTGGATATTGCAACTACTGGTATTTCTTTTGCCATATCTTCTTTTCTTTCGTTTTGGGCTACATTCCCCATAATGTGAAAAGAATAGATTGAGAGCTATAACAATAGAAAATATAAAATTTCATTGTTTTCAATATTTTTTATTTTGTAAGTTAAGAGTTGTTATAATTCATACGTGAATCTTTCAAATTGATATTTCTCTTCATTAATTTACCAATTGTTCATGTTCTCATAACTGATGAAAGAGGCTTAATATTGTCTACTAAGCCAAATACATTTGACATAATAGTAAAAAAATAATTTAAGGTTAACTATTATTTCATAGTAAGTTATATATAATAATTGTGTAAGAGGTTTTTTTATTTATGTACATAAGAAAATGTTGAAGACATACTAATAAATACGTCATATAGAAATTTCCAATTCCTTGTCTAACTTGACGCCAAATGATGTGAAGGTAAAATTGCTATTATATACTCAAATATATCTACAAAATTCAACAGTCTCTACAATTTGAGAAGTGAACATAGTTCTTAGATATTCTGGAACTTTGGAATTTGCAAGAACTACTTCTCCGTTATAAAAACAAAAGTTTGGAGGTTTATATTCAAACCTTTTAGCCTTACAAAAGTTACAAGGTATCATTTTACGTAATTCATGTATCAGAAAGCAAACAACTTGCGATGATGTGTCACCTGTTTTTCATATATATAAAACGAACTAAATGCATTAGATTCAAGTCTATATGGTAAAATATATTCAAAATAATAATTAATTTTGTATGTTTATCATTCATTGGAGTAGTCTCATCATGCCCTTCTAAAGAGTAAGCTGTATTATCAAATGTGTTTGGGCCCTTGCGTTTCCTTTTTCTATTATTTGAAATATTTTCAGTACATTATTTTTGTTGTTCATATATAAATCTGGCATATCAATTCCTTTGTTGAGTACAACGTTCTGAAATTGCAACTATGATAAATCGTTTCATTAGTAATTGTAACAAATCATTGACATTTTTTTTTTCTTTTTTCATCGAAATTGACATACAAGTTTATACCATTGATTTTGCCCATCTCTTTTTGTTGGTGGAGGAGTATTTTCTTTCCTTCTTCCGACTAAAATCTGGAAAAAAATAATAATAATAATTAAAACCAAGAGGAAAAAAAATTAATTTCAACTAAGAGGAATGCACTTAGATTAAAGAAGAAATTAGTTATCTTGTAGGGAAATCCAATCAGTTCGTACGAGTTTGAAAAGCCACTAATATATATTATTATACCACCCACTTGGAAGGCCAAGACTTTTCTACATATTTCCATAGTTAATATTATTGTAGTTGATTCATATATATTGGGTTTTTTGTGAGGACCTAGCATGCCACTCGTCCCTTTTCCCTTGTTTAAACTTGAATTTGTCACGTTGGTATGTCGGGTCTCACTTGAAGTCTTGTTAAACCCTTCGAGTTGTTGTTGTGCTCGGAAGTTTGCCTCAAATTCTTGTTCTTGCCTCTTTGGTGTTGATTTCCTTTTTGTCCCGGAGGATGTGAGGTCCGAGGTACCTAGAATCGAAAGGGAGAAAATTCTGTGATGCTAGGTCAGGGCCGCACGTGCGGGGGGTAAGGCCACACATACGGAGATGGGTGATCTTCAGAAGTGCGCCTACTGCTTAAAAGGCACAAGCGGAGAGTGGTGCGGGAGGACCACTGCACGTGCGGGAAGGGGCGCCGCACGTGCAGCACTCTAGGCATCCGAAACTCTATTTTTTTTTTTTGCTCTTTTGGTCGAACTTGTAACACATTTTAGGCACTTTCCTCTCACTCTAAACCTTATTTTCCTCCTCCTTCTCTCTAGAAACCCTCACCAAAACACTAAAATACTTTGATTCTTGTAATCTTTGGGTCTAGATCATCATCATTTCTCACTAATCTTGAAGATCCAAGATAGGGCTCCCCTTGGTGTGGTAGAAATTGAAGAATCAAACATTTTGACTCTAGGGTTTCAACACTTCATCATCAAACATTGAGGTAGGGATTTCTTGAGTTATATATATATGTTTTGCCATCTAAATATTGATTTAAAGGTGTTCTTGAGGTTGTTTTGTTGAGTTTGATTTTGCACCAAATATAGACAGAGTTTTGAAAGGATGGGTTTAAATCTCAACCCTTTTGCTAATCCTAGAGGGTTGTCCCTTTTTATTTGACTTAAGGAATATGATTTTGGGATGGGTTTCACCATGAAGTGGTGAAATGTTGAGTTTTTGATGAAAACCCTAGAAATTGGGGATTTTCTTAAAATGTAGAAAAGGTTATGGAGTTCTTTCTTTTCTAGTGATAAAAGGGTAAATGAGCATTGATTTTATGATTTAGTTTGCAAGGGCAAGTTCTTGTTATATGTATGAAAATGGAAGCCTCTTTTAAAGTCCATTGATGAGTGTATGTTGAGTTGTAAGATGGCAAGTTGTTGAGTGCCATAAATGATGTGAAAAGTGTTTAATGTTATTGAAATGGGAAATGAAATGAAAAGTGGCATGCTAGACATTTTGAAAAGTTTGATTGTGACAAATCATTGTTGAGAAAATTGATGGTGAAGAAATGTTATGTAATGAAGGTGATTGTCATATTGCATTTTCATTTAAATGATTATTACATGAATTGTATTTAACTTTGATATGTTATATTGGCACTCTAGTATTACTTGTTGTAAGTTTTGAGTTAAGATTTGAAATCTTTTGCTTTGAGAATAAGAAAAATGTGAATTTAAGTCACGGAAATGTGTATGGGGTAAATACGTTGGTAAGTCTGGTTAAGAGGTGTAGATGAACTTGATAAGTTGGCCCGAGTGTCCATAGTGAAAGACCAAAAACCCGCACAGATAGGTGTCTGTAGACACCCCATTTTTGACCGTCCTCAAGACTTGGACATCACTATTTGAACACTCGGTGATCATCCATATTCGTGTTCGTCTTGAGTTCCCGGAGGTCCCGGCCATGCGCCTTGCCTCAGGATCTCTCGACTCGACTGTTTTGTGTTTGGTTTCGTACCAAACACTTGTGTTTTGCTTTTGAAGGGTAGAGAGTGGCTTGTGGACCACCCCCACACCTCACCAGCCATGGCTTAAGGCCACCGGCCATTGTTTTGTTGTCATTGGCTATATATATGGTCGGTCGGCACTCTTTGTGGTCGGTCGACCATGTATTTTGCCATTTTGTCATTTTTGGCTGGCCAACCACTGTGCATCTGCTTTTGCAGATATTTTTATGCCAGCTGTGCTAGCTGGCATACACCTTGCACCCCCTCCATACACGTGTATGGAGGGATTTCACTCTTGCTTAGCTTGTCTTGTAAGCTTTGCAAGAGTGATCCTCTATAAGAGGAGAGCTTCTCCTCCCTCCTCAAGGGTTCCAAAAAATTCCAGAGAGCTCTGGATTAGGATTAGCCATAGTGTATCTATTCTATCTCTATATCTCCCTCTCTTTGTGTATAAGTGTGTGTTTGTCCTTACTTTTGTGCACAAACACCTAGTTTTACACCTTACCTTGGTTGTTGAGGAGCCATTAGGTTGTTCTTGAAGTTTTGAGCTAGTTTTGAGCTAAGGAAAGCAGCTGGAGTGCTGTTCTTGAAAGGGTCTACAAGGGTAAGAACTTTACCTTTAAATACCCCATTTTTGCATAGTCTTTTTGCCTACCTTGCATCTGTTTTTGAGCTTAGTGTATAACATATAAAAGTCTTGTTTTTACTTGCTTAAAATAGTTTTTTAAGGTTTCTTTGAGCTTTGGGGTTGTTTGACCCCTCTTAGGCCTTGTTTGGCCCCCATTTTGTGCTATTTTGGTGAGCTCCGGGACCACCTTGTTTGGGCCTCCTCACCACTGAAATCTTGAGGGATTTCAGTGGTGGGGATGGTGCTTTAAGGTCCTAAGAAGGAGAGGACCATCCCCTCTTCTTGTTGCCTTCAAAAAGTGCCATTTTAGCCTCATGTGTGAGCACCATTTTTAAGTTCATGTTGGCCATGTCTTAAGTGTTATTTGTGCTTATTTTGTTATGATATAGCACTATTTTTAGTTGGTTTAGACACACCATGCATGCTTAGCATACTTGTCTTGTAATGCCATGAATTTGCCTTAACATGCTTTGTGCTTTGAGCCTTGTTATAGCATGATTTTGGCCAAGCTTTGTGAAGATTTTATGCATGATTTAGTACGCTTTAGCTCTGTTTTTAATTGCTTTGGCCATGCTTGACATGCTTTGTGTAGCCACCTTGCATTTTGGCTTGCTAGCCTCGGGTGTGTGAGTGTTTAGCATGCATTGCTTAGCTTGTTTCAGTGGTTTGACACCACTTATAGCATCATTTCAGTCCCCATGGTATGCTTGTATGCTTGCATTTGATGCTCCCTTAATGCTTTAAAAGGTTATAGTCTTGTGCTCCATGTTTGGCCTTTTTGGTATGCTTCCATGTGTAGGCCACTTAGATACTATCTAGGTGTGTCCTTAGCTTTGTTTAGGTCTGCCTTGGGACTATTCTAAGTCCTCTTAGCCTTGTGAGGCTTGGTTGGCATGGCCATGGTTTAAGCCCCTTGGCTTACCTTGAGTTTTGGACATTGTTGCATGCTTAGCTCGTCTTGTTTGGTTGGTTTGGCACCTTTTATAACATGATTTCAGAGCTTAGTATGCATGCCATTAGTCCATGATTTTCCTCTTTTAAGTGTGCTTAAAAGTCGCTCTTTAATGCCTAAGTGTTGAACCATGTGTGCATTCATGTTTGTATATCATTTTTGCCTTCATTTCCTTGGTATTTGGCCACTGTTTTGGGCTTATTTGAGAGCTGCCCAAATTGGTATAAGACCATCAATCGCATGTTGTAGTATGCTCACCTTGTGTGTTGATTGCATACTTGGCTTATCATGCGTTGTTGCATGTTTAAGTGGCATTACAATTGGCATGCATCTTATGTTAAGTTGTTTTGTGTGCTTGCATGTGTTATGCCTCACATGTTGTCACATGATTGAATGAAGTCACACACTTGTTGGCATGCTTGTCCTTGCATCTTGTAATATGCTAGTTGCCTTGGTAGCATCACTGCTTGTTTACATGTTCATATGGCATGCTAGGCTTGCATGCTTAGGTTGCATCTTGCATGCATTCTTCGTCTCTTGATTGACCATGATAAAGGTTAGGATTCATTGGGTGTTTGGTGTGCATTACATTTGATATCAAACTGCACAACTCGACATCTTTGGCCATCACGCATTGAAATACGCGATTGATGGTTCGAGGGCCAAGTACCATGCTCCCTTGAGTCTTAAGCATGATAGGGAGGTTGGTTGTGCAAACATTTGTTTTGAAATGCATTGCCATGTCTTGTCTGTCCTCTGTTGCTATCAAACAGGTTTCTGCAGGAATAGATGGCCGGTCGGCCATCTCTAGTGCCGGCCGGCTATCTATATTTGGCCAAGAGTTTCATTTGTGGTTGATGACCACTTACCCATGGCCGGTGATCATTTCTCTTGGCCGGTGGCATCCCACAGTGTTTAGAGAGTGTACCTTGGGATTTGTGCAATGTTCAGAGGTGCAGAGCAGTGTAAACAGAGGCAACTGTGGCATGGCGATGGATTTTCGAGCGGAGCCAGGCATGCGTGCATTTAACCCTCCTCCCGAGGTTGTTTTGTTGTTTTCTTCATTTAATTAATTTGTTTAATTAACTAGGTGGTCTGTAAATTATTTAATTAGCTTGTAGGTTAATTAAAGTGTGTTATTCTTTCGGTCCCTCCGAGTGAGGGCGAATTTGTAATAAGTGTGGATGCTTGTGTGTATGTCTTCCAACCCCCACTTCTTTCTCCCTTTTACTTACCTGCTTTGATGGTTAGTGTTAGGGCATGTTTAATTTAGCATACCTTATGCCATGCATGCGTGCATCATTCATCAGTCTTGTATGCACTGGGCTTGGCGCATCATGCTAACCGCATAGTATTTCAATTCCAAACTTGAATACGTGCATCGAGTTGTCGCATTTCACATGTCATCCTTAGATTAGCCGAGCCTGTTCTAATGACATTCAGTATGCGATGCATTAGCCATTTGTTAACTTGAACTAGGATCATGCATGATTACTAACTAGTTCATTGTTTTGGCACGGAGTACGATGTAAGTATTTATGCTTTAGTATCTCGCATGAGTGCGAATGTTAACATGACAGCATGCTTACCATGTGGCTATGTGCGTATGTGATATTACTGCCTGAATGCTTGCGGGTGAAGGTTAGATTGTTTGAGTTGGAACAACTCATTGAAATCCGTGTTTTAGCCTACTCGTGAGTAGCAGATTTCAAATCATTTCCAAACAAATGGATATGCGATGCTTTGTTCCAAATTAGGCGATCTAGTCTATACTTTTGTGTTATGCGCATCACATAGTAAATCTAGGCTAATAACCGGAATAAGAACCCATAATGTTTTCAAAACAAGGTATCATGGTTAATAGAGGCCGATCTTCGGATCGGGCGAGAGGGGGTGCTCATAGCTAACCTTCCCTAATCGTAGCCAAGTTCCTGAGCTGAGACAACTTTAGTGATGACGGACACGTGGCCTTAGGCAAACGAGTCAGGGTTTCCTAAATTCCTCCAAAATAAAATATTTAGGTGGCGACTCTATATCTGGCAAAGCAGTCCATGTTTGGCACTTCTTTACAAAAATCTATTTTCAAAAACGATTTGCCGAATTTGGACTCTTTGGTTCAGATTAAGAACCGTGACAATTTGAGTCCGAACTGTAGTAAGCCCAAACGAACAAATCGGGATTTCCCTCCCGGGACGTTTGGGAACGTCTACAGTGTCGAGCCTTCCGGTTAATACTGGTAAAAATGACTATTTGGTAGTACTTGTATAGTCTACTTGTAGACACCAGCCTAGGGAATTACCAGTGCCGTATTTACCGCCCCTATTGATTTTAAAATTTGAAATTTTGGGAATTATTGAACTGCGAACTTTTATTGAAACATGATGATCATTAAGAAGAACATGAAATGAAATTTTCTTTAAAATAGTATTGTATGGCATTGACATTTGCATCTTACATTGAGAGTGGCATAACTGTACATACTTTGTAAGAAATTCTCTACTGGATTTTATGTTCACCCCTATGGGACTTTGATGCAGGTAAGGATGTGGTGATCCCGCCAAGCTAAGGGCGTGGATATGTTTTGGTGAATAGTAGTTTTGCTCTTATTTTTGTTGTGAAATTTTTGTAAGCTAAGGGTTAAACATGTGTGGGTCCGAGAGACCATTTTGTGTAACCGGGCTATTGCTTTAGAAAATGTAAGCCCTTAAGGGCATTTTATTTGTTTTGTAACTAGATGCTTCACATGCTATAGATTCCTATATTCTTCTTATCATTGAATGTATATCCAGATGTGAACCTTTTGTATAAGCTCATTTTATCAAATATGTAAAGTTGGATGGATCATTGTCATTATTCAGCAAATGTTAGTTGATGTGGTTAGTTCATGTCGAATTATTTCGGGGCGTTACATTTTTTTTACAAAAGTGAAGTACATGATAAAGAAACTTAGACAATTAAAAATCAATATAACAGAATTATGAACGGAGAACAAAAATAAATCAAAAAAGTTATGAAACATAGTTGATTGAGAGACAATGCGATCGACTTTTTGATTCTAAAACAAAATGAGCTTCTATGTTTTGATTTAAAATCATTGGGCTATGTAACAAATTTGGTCTGAAACAAAGTGAGTAATGCTAATTGTAGAATCTGTTTTAGATTACGAAATAGGGTTGTTTTGAACCCTCCGAAGTAGAGTCGATTATTATTTGTGAAAGTGTTTTAGTGGATTGTGATTGGTGGTTGTTCTGAATCCCCCGAAACAGAGTTTATTATTAATAAACAAAAACCAATTGAAAAAAAAATCCAAAGGTTATCAGTTTACCAACAAGGTTACTTTGAATCATCACTATTCATTTAAAGTAGGTCAATTACAAAAATATTTATTTTCTTTATATTTTCATGGTTTTTCTTAATTTGAATATCACAAAATTTCTCTCACTCACCGTTCATAAGAAAGTAATGAAAACAAAAATTGAACAGGCCATAGTAGTAGAATTATTTAAAAAAAAATAATCATTATTATGATGTTTGAAGGTGTTTGATATTTGAATGCTCACTGTTCATGAAAAGATAGTGGATGAGATTGAGCAGGCCACAATAGTAGAATTATTACAAAAATAAATATTTGAAGGTGTTTGATTTGTTAAGGTGTTTGAATTCCATAAGGTATTTAGTTGTTCGATAGATGTAGCTTGTTGCGTGGTATTTAATAAGTTCGAAAGAGTATTTTTGGGTTACGAAAAAAAGTAGAAAGCATATGTGCTCTTCAGAATTTTAAAATAGTAGTAAATAGATTTTCTTTGTCTCTCATCTCTCATATGCATAATTTATGATGCCTAACATTAATTCAAATAAATCACAATTAATTATAAATTCTTAACTTTTTATTCTAATTTTAATTTAATTATATTCTTAATTATTTTATGTAATTCCTAACATGTTAATATAATTTTAATTCAATTATATTTTAAAACAATTCTTAATTCTTATTTAATTATATTTTACATCAACCTTAATTATACTTCATATTTTAGATCAACTTTAACATTTAATCTAATTTTAGATTTAGAGAAAATGGGAGTAAAATTATTTTTTTATTGTATTAATTTCACTCTATTTTTTCAGAAAACCAAATCCACTCTGAAAAATTATGTATATAATATATCTTCAGTTGGTTTGGATGAAAAAAATTAACAGTGATACTTTAATTCAAACCACATGAGCGTTTTCTATCTGTATATATATCATAGGGGTTAAAGTATTCTAATTCCAAATCACGAGAGGGTAAAATAAATTTAACCCTAAATTTAATCCATTTTCCTCCCTAATCAAACCGCCCTAAAGTTAAGATATAAAGTTACAAATACATCACATTTACACCAACTACTAGAAACTCATCTAATTGCGTTTAAGATGCAAGATAGTATAAAACTAGACTAACGGACTGATTAACAACCACCTTTTTACTTTTGTTGATTCTCTCACAAAATTTATCCGAAAATGCTTTTAAGTTTTCACAAAATTTATTCAGAAAGTACTTTAAGGTCAGAACAAAGTTGCGAGTTTTTTTTTCATGTTACACAGTTTCTTATCAAACATGGTTTTTTTGGGGACAAGTTTGAATCAATAAAGGAGGATTCAAAATAGCACATTAAAAGATAAAATAGATTAAAATAACTAATAATAAAATGTTATATCTGAGCCATAATCATTTCACTTTTTCTCTCACAACTATCAAAAAAAATAAAAAATCAATTAACTTTCTAAACACAATTATTATAACCAAATTAAAAAAACTAAATAACTAGCTTCCTCATTAAGTCCACTATGTGGAAACCAGGTCTCCATCAATTCACAATGTCCATGGAGTATATTATTAAATAAAAGGTTTCAATATTGTTGAATGCATTATTGTTGACACATGCATTAGCTAGTATGCTCTGTTAGTTATAGTTTTTGGTGGTTTACTTTACATAGAACATGTTAAAAGAGAATATTCTGTATTATGACTACATACTGCCATAACTTCCTATTTAAATAAAAGGGATCATTTTGATTCTTGAGTGTAAGGTGGCACATGTGTTTGACGTGTTAAAGCTTGCTAATTTCTTGGGAGTGTGACTTTTTACAACTGTATTGGTGAGTGAGAGACTGATTAAAGTCTTAACCACTCCTTACACTTTTCTAAACATGTCCTCTGCTTGCTCTATTATTGTTCTCTCTTCTCTTAATTAACACACGCGAGGAAGAAAATAATCCTTCTGTTCCAAAATAATAGTTTCTTTTAAGGAATTTAACTTTTTTTAGTAATATAATTATCACACTTTAAAAATATTAATTTTTCAAAATTATCCTTTGATAATACATTTTTTTGAAAATATCAATTATCATAATTGTATTTTTTGTGTTGTTAATGAATTTAAAAGAAGGGCAAAATAGAAAATTCTAATTATTTTAATCCTTAATTTTTGAAAATAGAATAATATTTTGAAATAACGAAAATAGAATAAGTGACTAATATTTTAAGACGAAAAGAATAATATCATGTCAACAACATATATATATATATATATATATAGATGAGTAACTCTAATGGTAAGAGTTAATTTTTTTTATTGAAGTTATTTTTTGGTTTGTAACAGCATAAGGAAGTTGTTTTTGGATATATCATTTGAATAGTTTATATACTTATATACTATTTTGACATAACCAATTCCAGTATTAATTTTTGACCATTTGGATTCACTCTAAACCCTAAAAAATAACTTTGGCAAACTTCAAGTTAAATTTGACACAAAAATTGACTTTGCTATTTTTGACTAGACATTTAACTTCCCATTTTTAAAATTTTAAAGATTTCTAACAAAAAAAAAAAGAGGCAAATTACACAAATAGTCCTTGTACTTTACCCCGTGTGTCATTTTGATCCCTGACATTTCAAATTGCTCGATTAGCCCCTAAATTTAACAAAGTGTATCAATTTCGTCCAATAATTGACGCCCGTTTGAAATTATAAATGGAAAGCCATCACTTGCCTCTCACATGCTTCCTCTAGCAATTACTGAGGGGCACACTCATCTTTTCACTTCAAACCCTAGATTACCTCCTGCCAAAACCGTATTTGTTGTCTCTATCTCCATTATATTTACATACAGACTCCAAAATTGATGGAAGACGAAGGATGAAAGAAGACGATGGATCATGTACTCAGCCGATGCAGAATGGAAGCTCAGTTGAAGACTTCCTGGACGGAGAGCAACCTTGGACGAAGGTTTTTGGAATGTCCTCAATATGTGTAAGTATAGATGGAAAAAAGATGGGATGTCCTTTTCTTATACTGTTTGTAAAGCCAACTGAGGTGTTTAAGAAAAAATATTGTAGAGCAGACATACATGGGATTCTTTCTATGGGTGGATCTTTCATTGTGTCCTCGCGCTCGAGAGATCATACTTGTATTGCTTCGAAGAACTACCATGCTTGAAGAGCAATTATAGATGCACAGAGTAAGACAGAGGAAGTTGATTACTTTGATGGCATTGTCATGCCTCATTTTTTAGTGTTAGAACATGATTGGAGATGGTTCTGCAGCTACTTCTCTTTCAAGCACTGGGAATGATGGAAATTAAAGCTTTTGGACTAGGAATAAAGTGGGGTTTTTATTTTTTATTTTTTTATCTTTTTTGTTTTGAAGCTTCTGGACTGGGAATGGAGTTTAGGGTTTGATTTTGTTATGTCCAGTGTTATGTAATTAGGGTTTATTACGTATGAATGTTATAAGTGTCCAAACATGTTTTGAATGACACTATATCAATGTTGAATGAAGCTATAGCAATGGTTTTTAATTAACTTTTGTTTATCAACTTTTGAATCAATGTTGAATTTTTGAATAAATGTTGTATGAAGCTGTTTTTGTTTATCAATTTTTTCAATCACACTATATCATGGTTTTGTTTCACTTTTGCTGCATTGGTTTGTTTCACTGTTGGCAAACATGATGCAACCTATAATAAGACATAGAAATAAATATTGTAGACATGGTTGATACCAAAAAAAAATGTTCCAATACAAAAAACAAATACTTCAAATAACACAAAGGCTAATCAGTTTACCATGTGCCAACAAAATACAAATGGCAAATCCAACAAAACATTACCATGTGCCAACAAAACATAGAGGCCAAATCCAACAATACATAATGCATAACAATCCACAAAAATATTGTTGTTTACTATTAAATTGTTAGCTAACTATTCCTTCAACATTGAATTTGTTCCATGTTTTGGTAGTAAAGACAAGGTCACAAACTTTTGCTCGTTTGACACATATGTTGTTGAACCCCCATATGGACCTTCAGATGGGTTTGACTCAATGAATGTGCTTGTTCTAATGAACCCTGGTGGAGGTCCCCTGATGTTCACCCCTTGCGATGCTGCTCTGAAGTCTAAGCTTGGTTGACTACCACTTGCTAAACTTGAGACTGGTTTGTTGTTCTTAGGTAGTGGTTGACTGCTTGCCTTAGGCCTTGCTGAACTGCTTGGCTGAGTAGTTACTCTAGGTGTAGGCCTTGCTTTAGGCCTTCCTGAAATGCTTACCCTATTGCCTTGTTGACTTGTGGCTTTAGTAGCTGCTTGGTCTCTTAGTTGACTACTAGGTTGAGTAGGTGGTTGACTACTTGTCTGACTGTTTCTCTGGGTGCTTGACTGGTTCTTTGTCACCTGCAAATTGTCAGTAATTAATTGTATGAAGGACCTCTAATAAATGAATTCAATTTAGGAAGATGTAACAAATTGTGTGTAGGCTAACCTTTGGGTGCAATAGGCTAGCCTTTGCATTCTCTTTTATTGTGCCCAAGCTTACGACATAAGCTGCATGTAGTTGTTGTGTTTCCTCTATGCAACTTATGAGGATTCTTAGGCTCATCTGCTTGCCTCTTTCTCAACTTTCTTGGTCTACCAGGTTGTTTATTCACTTTTGGAGGCAATAATCCAGGCAACACAGACTTTGGCAACATTTTAGAACCATTTACTGGGTATATCATTGGCTCATAGCTGGCTAAGTATGTCTCCTTCGTATACCAATGAGCCACATAATCTTTAGGTTGCTCATGTTTTTCATATATGGCTGAAATGGCATGACAACATGGTATGCCAGTTAGATCCCACTTTCTGCATGAATAGGTTGAATCACCCAAATCAACTACAAATTGTTGCCCATTAAAGCAATTGATTTAGTACCTCAGACCTCCTGCCCACATAGCAATACAATCGCTTGCATCTTCTTTCCTTTTCTCCAATGCTTGTTGTATATTAGGACAAATAGGTCTTGGGTAACCCTTCATTATTTTCCTTCTCACCTGCAGCCTCTACATCAAAATGTCCTCTAACAAAAGGATTATGGTTTTTCCTCCAGCTTCTAGGATCAAGCTATTAAAGCTCTCACACATGTTGTTGTCTAAGATATCAGACTTAACTTTAGGTATGAAATGATATCTAGACCAGGTGCTTGGGGGGTTTTCAACTAACCAATTGAATGCATCTTCATTAGCTTGTTTCAACTCTTCCATATGAGCCTCAAATGCTTGTACATAAGAAGCCTTTGTAGCTTTGTACACAATGTCCTTTAGGAGCAACTCCCTTGGAGCTATCTCTAAAATTGGTGTAAATATGTCTGATGCAGAACTTATGCTTTGTCATGATGTAACCTCTACAAGTGTTGGACACAATCCCTATATTTGCAGGGGAACAAAAAAAAGTTACACACATTAAATGAACTAAACAGTAAAAATAAATGCATGAAACTTGAAATACGCATTTACCTTTTGCTTGTCTGACATGAAGGTCACTCATTGCTTGTTGAACCACCCAAGAGTGTCACACAATATTTCAAAAAACCATTTCCATGAACTTTTTGTTTCTTCTTCAACAACTGCAAAGGCCAATGGATAGTTGTTGTTATTCACATCCAAACCAACAACTTGCAATAGTTGTCCTTTGTATGCCCCTTTCAAATGGCAGGCATTAACCCTAATGAATGGCCTACATCCTGCCAGAAAACCTTGCTTGCAACCTCCAAAGCATACAAAAATCCTTTGAATCCTAGGCTTCGCTTCATCTATTTCACATTCTTCATTTTCTGATTCTTCATCATCTTCCTTGACTATGATTGTTGTCCCTGGATTAGTTCTTTTTATCTCTTCACATTAATCCCATAACTCGGCGTATTGTTCTATGAGGCTTCCTTCTTTCAATTCTTTTGATTTTCTCTTTGTCTTATACACTTGGCTCCTGGATATCCCAACCTTGAGATCCTTTTGCCTAGCTTGCTTGAATGACTACACTAGAATAGATGGATTGGACTTTAATGTCTTCAATTACTTCTTAGACAACCAGGTAGAATTTACTTGTCTATTATAAAAAATTATGCCACAATTGTGAGTGGGGACATATGTCTTTATTTGGAATGATGATTGTCCTTGCATCTTGGATGCATAAAGCATCCACTCACATGGTAGCTTACAGATGGCCCTAAACCTCATGCTATCATTTTTGACTAACTTAATAGCCTTCCCAATCTTAATACCATGCTCCTTAACAACAGCGTTGAATATCATGCTAACCTTGAATTGTGGATCTGCCATGTCTGTGTTTGGATTAAACTCTGGGTATCTAACCCTGTTGCTTCCAACCTCATCATCAAAAGATCTATTAATGCTCTTCAAGTCATCAGATGTAGCATCAGGCTTTAGGCAGGCAATATGAGGTACCTTAACCCTTTCATCATTATGCTTCTGTCTCCCTAACCCATCCCATTCAACATTCGTATCAAAATTAGCATCAAATAGTATGTCATCCTCATTGAAATCATAGTCACTATCCTCAAACTCCTCTAGATCTGTAGAATAGTTGGATGAATCATGACTCTGCCTTTCAACTTTAACTTCAACCTGATCCTCACCCTCCACATTACTTGTGCCATTTCCAATTTCCTCAATGACAATTGATGCATGGTGAAAGGGATTAAACTCTTCAAGGTCATGCAACTGATCATCAGGGATGTGCTCTAAATACACTTTAATTATCCTACGTACATGTACCTATTTCACCATATCCATTACATCACTATCAATCCTAAATGGCCTTAATCCATAACTTAGGTCCCTACCATGCACTCGATAATGGTATGAAATGAATTCAGTATAACCTAACTTTTGAGCCATATCCCCTCTCTCTGTCAACCTCATTTTGTTAGCTTCACAGTTGTCCCAAAATGATAATTTCCCCCTACGTAAGCCCTATTTACTAAAGACTTAAAAACTCCACCATGATGCAGTGAAATAATCACCATCTGGATCTGAAATAGAAGATAACATATTTATTGTATGATCCACAATACATGACAAGAGGGACCACAACACATTATATATACTAAATTATAGATATTTATTTGTTTTTTTTTTTTTTTTTTTTTTTTTTTGTTAATGTGCAGTTGTGTAGATGTGTCGACATGTGTGAATATATAAACATATATTCACCCCGTCACTTGCAAACAAAGCAAAACAAAAGCAGATTCTTTGACCCACCCACTAATTCAACTTGCACATAGATAATATAAAGCAACATACAGAAAAAAAAAAAAGAAAAAAAAAAGGTAAGAGCACTTTTTTGCTTACCATAATCTGGTAGTTCATCATCAATCCTCACAATCGCCATGTTCGTCTTTTCACCTCGTCAATCGTTTTCTTCTCTATCGACGCCAATTTCAGCAGATTTACAATCAAACAAGTTTTTGGTAACTCAAAACCCTAGAAACAATTCGATTGTATAGAGAGAGAATGGACTTGCTGATTTGGGGAAGATGCAAGTATAGGAACGATGAAGGTAACCTAGGGTTAGAAGTGAAAAGACGAGTGTGCCCCTCAGTAATTGCTAGAGGGAGCACATGAGAGGCAGGTGATGGCTTTCCATTCATAATTTCAAACGGGCGTCAATTATTAGACGAAATTGACACATTTCATTAAATTGAGAGGCTAAATCGAGCAATTTGAAATGTCAAGGACCAAAATGACACATGGGGTAAAGTACAGGGACTATTTGTGTAATTTGCCCAAAAAATAAAAATGACTTAAGCAAAACTTATGAGTTTTCCATTAAAATTGTTCTAACAATATATCTCGCATACCATTATCTTCCATACCATTCTATCATCTACCTCGTGTGTCAATCCACAAATTTGACTCCTACAAAAAATAGTTTCAAAAATAGTGCACCGTAAACTTGTGAAAAATATTTTACCCCTTAACTCTAATCTAATTTTTAAAAGAGATGATTAAATGGAATAAATTAACACAATATAAAAAATTCAAGGTAAAATTGATACAATTAAAATTATAAAGATCAAACTAACATGAGACAAACAATAAACACTACTGGAATAATTTGTCAATCAACAAATGCCACACTAGTAAAGAGGTATTTTAGTAAAATAAATATACAAACTGGATTTTTAGTAAAATAAATATGAAAAAATACTAATGAATGCTCAAAAACTATATAATTTGCTATGATGAATGTGACAAAAAGTACATTAAAATTTATAAAAATCTACTATTATTATAAAAGCGTGAAGAGCCTGCCATATTTTATACTTTTTTTTTAAAATTCTAATTTTACCCTCTCAAATCTACTATATTTTCTAAAAATCACGAAGAGTCCTATATAAACCATCTTTTTATTTTTGGAGTTGAATATGTAAAAATGATATATTTGCATTCAAGAATCCTATATAAATATAAACAAACCGTCTCCCTTCTTATAATAATAATAAATAAAAGAAGTCTTCTTCCTATTTTTTACATTGATGATGATTAATAACTAAAAACAATCACTCTTTCTTATTTCCTGTGTCGGCTTCTATACTAATATACATAATTGAATAATAGTTGAAGCTTAAAGTTGTATGCATTCGTTCGAATCTAAACAGGAGAAAATGCATGCGTTTTTGAAACAGAGATTTGCGTTGCATCTCAAAAATACGCAAGTTATCTTCATACATCTTCTTTTTATTTAAATTATATTTTATGAACTGTAAGATTTTACATGGTACATTAATAATCAAGGTATGATGTCAAAATTCTAAACAAAACCACTTTCGTTGGTTTTATTTTTTAAATCTATTTTTCAATTTTTAATTTTTCATATTTTCACAGTTTTGGTTTTATTGGTCAAAATTACAGAAGCTATCGCTGCTGCATTAAAATTTTAAATGACAATATATAAACTGCCAATTAAAAGAAAAAGGTAAATGTAACAACCCCGACCTCTGATTTTCGTTAATTCGTGGATAAATAAGCTTAATCAGTAAATTAAGAGAAATTTCGAATTAAATTGCATATGTATTGCCTTATTTGTGTTTATATCTGTTTAACGTAGAAAGATTTGTTCATATTTCCGTTTCAGTTTGCAAATTAAAGGCCCTATCGACTTCGATTCAGAAATTGACTTGATACACATGTTATTTAGAGTTTTTAGAATTTTATGGTAGGTCCAATTAAAATTCGATTCGGAACAATTAAATTAGAGTAATTAATTAAAGAATTTTTAATCCAAGCCTATATAAGGCCCATACACACCACTTGAGCCACCTTTTTTTCATCATCTTTGAGACTCCAAGAGGAAAAACATGAGAGAGGGTGAGAGGCTAAAAACTTGAGATCAAACTTGAGATAGAGAAGGTCATTGCTTGGGGATTTAAAGAATTGCTCAAGATTACCTCTAAATCTTAAGGATTGAGAAGCTAAGGTAAGAATTCAAACCTTTAGTCTTGTTTTTGAGTTGGTAAATTCATGAATTCAAGAGGATTGAGTGGATTAACATGAGTAATGAGCTAGAATCAAGAAATATTGATCATACAATGCTTGCATGTTCTTGTATGTTCATTTTCATCATAGTTTGTGTTGAAATTTCAAAGAATTGGTCATTGCATGTGTTCATTCCACCTTTGTTTTGAAAATTCGTCTTGTTTTATATTACATTATTCGAAATGATCATATTTTGGACGCCTTGAAGCCAATCATCTCATGCATGCTATGTTTTCCAAGATTTGAGTTTCATTTTGGTCAATTGGCAAGCTTTTGGGCCTTGATTTGGTAAAATGATTTTGAATTCATCATGTTTAAACCATTTCTATGTGTTTCCTTAGTTTCCTCAAGTTTTTGGCCCAAAATGATGAGTTTTATAGCTTTGAAGTTGAGTTTGGAAGCTTGGAGGTAAATCTAGAAATTCCAGAATTCGACCTCCCTACTCGAGCGATAGATCCTGCGCTTGAGCGGCCACCTTTGTTTCTGCATCTCTGCTCGAGCAACTAGAGGTCCGCTCGAGCATGAAATGCAAGCACCTAGAAGTTTCATGTTTTTGCAGACTGCTCGAGCGACAAAAGTTACGCTCAAGTAAGGCCATGAGTCTTACGCTCGAGCGAGCATCGAGCGGAGAAATCAAGCAACCAGTACTTTTTCAAAGTTTGCAGATCGCTCGAGTGGAAAAAGTTACGCTCGAGCGGCCCCTTATATGTTTTCATGTCTGCTCGAGCAAAGGAAGTTGTGCTCGAGTGAGGACCTCTGTTTCCAGCATTTTGACCAAGTGTTTTCAAATACATTTTTTTGCATCCTCATTGCATCCTAGGCATTCCTAGGCTATGTTTAAGACATAATAATGTGGTTAAGAAGTAGAAACACACCAAGCTAAGAAGGGATTTAGTTATTAATTGTAGGCGTGTAATTCAGTATATGTTCGTTCTGAAACTATATAGGTCACGTGCCACAAGACGTCTAATTTGCCCATTCTGTCTGTTGCCTTGGAGCCATCTGTTAATTGTGAGTAATAACTTTGTAAAGCTATGTTCAATTTTTAAGTATTTTCTGAATGATATAAGATGATCTGTTTTCTAAATATTATTTTCTGTATGAATGAATGGTTGTCCAATGTTTTTGAAATGTACTCGTGGCATCATTAGCTTCAGATGACATCTATTATCTGTTCTGTTATGTCCTAATTATGGGTCAACTGTACGTCTCATGAGCCAACTATTATGGATCCTTCTGTATATGTCCAAATTATTGGCCAACTGGACGTCTCATGAGCCAACTGTATCAATTCCATGCACGTTAGTCAACTGTATGCCTTTATGGCCGTCCCTTTATGGGTCAACTGTTTCTGTTAGTGCTAACGAAAGTACCACGTATGATTAACTGCAAATTCTGATTATGATTATGATTCTGAATCTGTATGTGTTATGAACTATGATTCTGAACATGATTATATATTCATTTCTAATAGCTACTGAATTCATTTTTCTGTAACCATTATGGACAATATTCATTTAACCCTTTACTCTGTTATTATTCACTAGGATCCCGCTCACTATTTATATTAAATATGTAGGTGATCAGGCATGTAATCAGGTTCAGAGTTGAGGACCTGGTGTTTCAGTTCTTTTTTTTCAGCCAGCCTTTGTGCCTTCCGAGGAGGTTCTAGATTAAGTCAAGTTTAGTGGCTGATTTTGCGAATGCATTAGCCTTTATTTCTTTTGATTTTCGGACAGATTTTCGTTAATATGTACATGGAGTGACATATAAATAATGTATCTTTTGACGTCACTCGTAAGTTTATAAAAGTTTTACGATTATCTGTCTCATGTATGTCTTCACAGCTCAATGGACTCCGTATATTTTATATATTTGCTTCCGCAGCCCCTAACTATATATTATTCTGTTAAGAGGCCTTTGGTAATCCAAGGGTTACTGGCCAGTTATGACGCTAAACTTATAGGGGCGGGTTTAGGTCGTGACAACAAATTTTATTGATCTCTCCTAATATTTGAAAGAAAAAATAACAAGTTTCATAAGTTTGACATAATTATACTGTAACGCCCCCAAAATATAGACAACACACACTCATAACCCTCAATAGATATGCAGAAGCTTATTAATATAAATCTTTAAATCATATAACTTTGCAAGCATTTTTCAGAACTATCTTCCGTTTCATTGATTTCTATGAAGTATTACAAGACTGATGTCACATGTATTAATATATTCATGAATCTATAGCATCTGACATATATATATGTAAATGAAAAGAAAGAAAAAGAAGTTCATACCCTAATGGTTACTTATTTCCAAAACGATACTTAGTTTCAACAAAAGTGGGTCAAACTCAATACATACTAAAGACTAGACTTGTACAAAAGTTATTTACAAAAATAAAAAAATAAAAACAAAAAATAAAATAAATGAGCCTTCAGCTCCAAGATCCTCCCAGGCTAATTCCTTGGCAGAGGCATGTTATCAGCACTCGAAAGTTGTTTTCCACATAGGGTGAGTTAAAACCCAGTAGAGATTAGTATAATACTTAACAAAATCATATGGTAAATACACATGAACGTCATTTTCCAAAACGATGCATATTCTCTTTCAACCAATGCAATGTCATGTTTATAAATCAATTCATAAACCGGTACTCTTTAAAATAGAAAACAGGGCAGTGGAACACAAAACTAGGAATTTCTACGTATATGTATGCCCGTAGGCTATACAAACACTATCAAACCCATTTTACCAATACTAATTAGAAGGATCAACACCTAACTGCGTAGGTTTTTGGACTTTCACCAAAGACACATAGGCCAATATAGATAAAACCACAACCACACTCCTTAACCAGATTCACCAAGGTATTCACTCTTTTTCTCAAAACAATACATTTTCAATATACAAATATGAAACGATGTTCAAATGCAAGATGTATGAGTTAATGGTTTTTATTAACCTAGTCTTCATGCAATTTCTACAACAATCAAAGGTATTTTCCATCGATAGCCCAAAACAAATATCTCTATACAAAAGATAATTCCAAGCAACAGATATAATTTTATAATTTCAATATCAAAGTAACAATACATGTTCAACTCCACTTTCAATTCCACAAATATTACCAAAATATCATCTCCATTCTCCACAATTCCTTTATCATTTATTCAAATAACGAATACCCAAGGATTTTAAATACTCTTAAATAGATATTCTTTTCAACCTCTCATACTTTAAAAAGCAATTTTCCCAAAATTGCCCATACCAAAACCATTTCAATATCATTTCAAAGTAAACCCCTCTTTTAAATCCCAATTCAAACCCAAATCCAACCCTAAATCAAACCCACAACTCTCCAAAAACACCATTCTATTCAAAGAACACATAACTGAATTAAATACCATACCAAAAATTAAAAAAAAACCCTACCTCAAAGTAGAAGGGGAGAGAAAGATCAATCCCAAAATCGATGGTAACAGAAATTTGAACTTTTCAAATTAAAAGGACCATCTTCACACACTATACCTTTTATCCCAAAGCACCAAGGTGGCGAGATTAGTGGATTAGGGTGTATGAAAAATTTTATGTGAGATTTTAGAGAGAGAGAAAGAAACTTTGTTCAAAAAGTAAGGAGAGAGGATGAGAAAAGCAAAAAAGTCAAAAGAAGATATTTTCCCGCAACTTTATATTAACAGGCTGCTTGAGCGCACGACAAATTGCTTGAGCGATCAAACCATGGCTCGAGCGAAGAAACCAAACTCCGAGAACTTCACCATGTCGAACAGATCGCTGAGCTAACAACCACTCAAGCGAATAATCATCCCCTCTCAAAAGTCTAGACTGTACAAGACCGCTCGAGCGAAGAGCACCCCACTCCCAGAAGTTCAGATTGCCAACACATATTTTAGGAGAAACGAAAGTTCGCTTAAGCGAAGAAAAGATTGTTCGAGCGAACTCAATAAAAAACAGACAAAATTTCTTTTGAAATACTAACTCCCAACTTGTTCAAAACATAACTCAACAATCCACACAACCACTCCCAATCAATCCATAAGACTAAAAGGAGTATATACAACAATAATGGGCACCAAACTCCAAACCAAAGAGTATAGAAGGGTTGGGTCTTAACCCGGACTACTATATATACTGACCTTCCTTTTAATAAGTTTAAATGGGTCGAAATAAATGCAAATGATGTGAAAATATAAGAATAATCAAGTAAAATTAATATACGCCTCAGTGTAAAAGAGATGAAAATATCATTTTCTAATTATATGACTAATAAATTATTGATAAAATTGAGATTAAGTGGTATGAAATAAAACATTAAGAGAATTTAATGTAATTATTTTAAAATTATAAATCTTATTACATTTTTTTCAAATCTCAATATAATTTACCCAAAAATAAAATAAAGAAAAATGCTCCAGTGTGCAATGTATATTCTATGCAACCCTAACACAAAATTACATAAGTTTCACGAACTTACATAAGTGATCTTACAAAATTACTTAAGTTGAACACAAATTCCAATAAATTCACAAAATCATGTAAGTATTCATGAACTTATGCAAATTTGTGTTCAACTTACGTATTTTTGTAAAATTATTTATGTAAATTCGTGAAAAATTGCATAATTTTGTGTTAAGATCGCAAACAATGTGCATTACACACCCAATAACTTTTCTAAAAAAATAAAAATAAAGCATGACTATAAAGCTTTGAATAATTTCTACTTTAATATTTTCAAATCCGAAAAAATGACCACATTTTATTACGTTGTGTTCACTGCAGCAGAGCTTTCAAGTCACTTTTAAGAAAGGCATACTCTACTTCCAATAGAAGAGATCCTCCTCTTTGTCTCTTCTACTGACTTGTTTCTCTGTCTAGAGAGGGTAATGCTATCGTATCGTATATGTAAGTTATGTCATTGGTAGATTTGATTACTGATTGTGGTGGGCTGAAAAATACTTCCTTGTCTCTCTTGAAGGATGGATAACTTCTCGTTCAATTCCTGCTAGAGGGAAACACATGGGGTGGCAAGGGAGGGCCACCAAACATTTCAGAGTTGTTAATGAATTATGCTATATTTACTCTTAAGTCTCTAATTTGTAGAGAATTGGCCCCCTTAAAGTTTTTTTTGTTTTTTTCTAAAGTCCCAATTTGTTTGAAGGTTTAGCTAAGGTGATACTACAATACACATGTATATTGTATACAAGTTATAATTTAAATTGATTTTACGAACCACCACTGTATTGGTGTGGTTAGAAATTATCAAATCAAAATTGGTTACATCCCATTATGATGTTTAATTATTTCTTAAAGTAATGTTAGTTATGAATTATTGAATTGACTTTGGTAACTACCAAAGTGGGCTTTTGTAACTATCAAAGTGATCTTTGGTTATAGTTCAAGTCAAATTGGTGTTAGTTATTGCATGATTAATGTGAAAAAAGCATTTGTATGCTATCATTTTTTGATTTTTTATTTTGTGCAATTAGTAAATAGTATTTTATATCCTATTTGATACCTCTTATTTTGTAAATATCTGTATTGAAAATTTTATTTGCAAATATAATGATATTCAATTTTTATGCTTATAAAAATGAATATTTTATTATGCAAAACTTTGATAAAATGTAATGAAATAAATTTTGTAAATAATTTTTTTATTGTATATGATTTGGCCTCCACTTAACAATAATCCTGGATCCGCCACTAATTTCTGTATAAAATAGAGAAAAAAAAGGTCCTATAGAATTTTACACCGGGTGAACCCTTCGAAGATTTTGTTAGTCCTATGAATACTTGCTAAAGTTTAGGAGTTATTTGAGATAATCTAAATAAGTACATTTTTTATTTTTTTATAAAAAGATGTACAAAAAAATAAAAAGATGATATGATAAAAACAAATAAAAAGATTAAAAAAAATTTATTTTATAATTGCTAAACTTGACGTTAATCTAATGTTTCTTTTGTTTTTCTTCTTACCTCTCCTCTCCTCCCGCATGCCCTCTCTATTTACAGGATCTCTTCTTCGATCAGCATTGTCCTCTCTTCACCTTTGTCTTGTCAATTCCCCATTTTCCTTACTGATGGGACGTTTACTTTGTTTAAAAATAGAGTCCGGATCTTCTGCCATACATTCCTGCCGTGGTCCCTGCCGTGGTCAAAAACGACGTCGTTTTTGACCCCTTTTTTTTTTTTTTTTTCTCTCTCTCTCTCGTTTCTTATATGTTGCTTCAGAACTCAGGAAAAGAGACCTACAAAACCCACCCAAAAAAAGAGACCTATTAAACCATAACAATCTTATAACTTTTCATGTTCTGGGTTTGCTTTTGTTTCGGCTTTGGCTTGTTAATTGCTTTGTCCTTTTGAGTTGTTTCAGATCTCTACAGAAGTAAAGAAAAGAAACAAATGGTACCTCAGAAACAAGCTGAAGCAGCCATAGACACTGAACAAGATGATGATCAAAGAGAGGAGGAGAGGGTAGATGAGTCACTGTGTAGCTTCAAAAGCCTTGTTTGGCATGGTGGCTCTGATCCGTATTAGTGGCTTAACAATTTTTTTGGGGCTTGATAATATATATATATATATATAGAGAGAGAGAGAGAGAGAGAACCTGAAATGAAAGAGAAGTCCTATTTTTTACAAAATTGCAATTGAAAAACCATGGCAGTACATATTATATCATTATATGTGTGTATATATAGAAGAAGAAGAGACATATATAGAACCTATAACATATATATATAACTTGATACATATATGACATGTATACATATACGTATATATACATAGAATCTGAGACATTTTGGGCCTTTGGTAGGACTCCGCGTTCATCTTCCCGGTCGTCGGTCCACCGCCGTTCGTCGGTCCTTTGTTCGTCTTCAAACATTCGTCTTCCTCTGGTTTTCGATTTGGAACTTTTGGGGATTTTGTCTCTGAAAAGAGAAGCAGAGAAGAAGCTGGAAAAAAAAAAAAAAAAAAAGGATAAACGACGTCGTTGCCTTGCACCGTAGGATGGGCCGCAGGAAAACCCTGCAGAGGATCCGGACTCTTAAAAATAGTTCTTTTGCTTTTTTTCCCTCGACATGCTCTACTTGCTAGGCAAAGGTTCTCTTGGCGTTTGTCCTCTTGGCAAGTCTATCCTCACCCCTCGGTCCAAGTTGAGCTACAAACTTGGCATGTAGGCTCAATAATTTATTTAGGAATTATTTGAGATCATTTAAATAAATATATTTTTTGATTTTTTATAAAATATAAGTTAAATTTAAAATGATATGATAAATAAGTAATTTAATTTAAATAAAGTGTTATAATTTAAATAGAATAATAATTTTTTGACTTTTTAACTCTTTTGTGTTAAGTTAAACTTAGCCTTATTAGACTCATAACTTTTTATAAGCGCAGGTGAGTTAACAGCTGTCTTCATGTGATTGGGGCAGAGGCTTTAAATGCACCGGTAGTCCTTTCGCTTCTTTGTTGCATCGAGTTTCGATTACGCCTCCAAATCTTTCCTCTGTTTTTTTTTTTATTTTTTTATTTTTTCAAAAGCATAAGTTGTTCGTTCGTTCGTTCGTTCGTGAGGGGTGTTTTGAAAAGTTGATAAAAATTTAATTTTTAAATTTTTTAGTTTATTTTATTTTTTTATGAATAAATTATATGAGAAGTAATGTAACTTAAAATTATTAAAAAATTAAAAATTAATTTTTTACAACTTCGCAAACGAACACTGAGTGATTTTTCTATATAAATACTTGTCTCTGCATCCTCCTCCTTTTTTTCATTTCCCTATGTCATCATTTTTCTCCCTCAAATTTTCAAATCTCCAGCTCTTCACTTGGCCTTCTCTTTGTTCGGCGATGCAACCTCTTTAGCTTGTAACTCTTCTATCCCTCCACATTATTATTTCCTTTCGTTTTACCTCATTTTCCTTTTTTTTTTTTTTTTTTTTTTTTTTAAATGCCAAAAAAAGGCAAAATCTCTGCATGGGTTACTTTTTGATACGAAGTATAGGGATGGCAATGGGAATTAATGGGATGGATATTAATTTCTCATCTCCATTCTCCTATAATAAATTTTTCTCATTCCCCATTCCCCATGGGTACCACCCTCCCCATTTCCTAATGGGTTTGGATTTTTTCCAACCCACTTTAATCCCCATTTTTATTTTATTTTTATTTTTTATATTTAATGTTAACAACTTTTTTTTTTTTTAAGGTTCACAACAAAAGCTAAATGTACTTTCAATTTTTTTTCTTTCTTTTTTAATATATTTAATGTTAACAACAATTTTTTTTTTATTTTTTATTTTTTATTTTAAGGTTCACAACAAAAACTAAATATACCTTCAATCTTTTTTTCTTTCTTTTTAAATATATTTAGCCTCCGTTTGGGAAGTGGGTTGGCTTTTTGGCTTTTTTTGCTATTTTAGCCTGGGCTTAAAAGCTTGGTTTGGGAAGGGCTTTTTGACTTTTTGGCTTTTTTGAGTTTTTTTGTGAGAGAAGAATGTAATGATTATGAGTTGGATGTGATGTTTTGTTTGTTATGGCTAAAATAGCCTATTTTATTTTTTGTGGCTAAAACAGCCAAAAAAGCCTGCAAACCCACTTGCCAAACGCAGTATTAATGTTAACAACCTTCTTTTTTTTTTTTTTTTTTTTTTTAAGGTTCACAACAAAAGTTAAATGTACCTCCAATCTTTTTTCTTTTTTTTTAAATATATTTAATGTTAACAATTTTTTTTTTTTTTGTAAGATTCACAACAAAAGCTAAATATACCTTCAATCTTTTTTCTTTCTTTTTTAATATATTTAATGTTAATAACTTCTTTTTTCTTTTTTTTTCTTTTTTTTTTAAGGTTTTAGCTAAATATACCTTCAATCTTTTTTATTTCTTTTTTAATGCCTGTGTTTGGCAAGGGCTTTTTCAGGCTTTTTTGGCTATTTTAGCCACAAAAAACAAAATAGGCTATTTTAGCCATAACAAACAAAATATCACATCCAACCTATAATCATTACATTCTTCTCTCACAAAAAAAGTCAAAAAAGCCAAAAAGCCAAAAAGTCCTTCCCAAACCAAGCTTTTTAGCCCAGGCTAAAATAGCCAAAAAAGCCAAAAAGCCAAAAAGCCAACCCACTTCCCAAACGGAGGCTTAATGTTAACAACTTATTTTTTTATTTTTTTTAGGTTCACAACAAAAGCTAAATATACATTCAATCTTATTTATTTTATTTGGTTCAACAACAAAATCAAATACACATTAATTAATTAATTAAAAAGTTTGTTTTATAATAATCAAATATATAATTTTGAGACAATCAAATAAGTTTTAGTAATTAAAAAAAATGTGGAAGAACATGGAAGATTAAAAAAAAATTACAACCATCTCTCTCTCTCTCACTCTTTTCCCCTACATGTTATAAGAACCTGTTTACAATGTTATAAGAGCTTGTTTGAAGAAATAAAATGTGAAAGAACCTGTTAGACATTAAACCATCTTTCTCTTAGCAAATTTGAACCATTCATTTTAATTTATCCAAAATCTAATTATACCTTTTAACAAATCTGAACCACTCATTTTAAGATATCTATGCCTTACCACACCCAATCCATCCTCCATCTTCTTCCTTTAGTCTCCCACGAATTTTGTTGTTTGTTACTTTTAAAAAACAAAAAATATTTTTTCAATTAAATTTTTACTAATTTAGCAACACCATCACCACTATTCTCACCTTCACCACAGCCACTACCATCACCATAGCCACTACCATCACTACCGCCATCACCCCACCACTATGTCACAATCTCTACTTTCACCTTCGTTTCATCACCACCACCACCAAATATAAAAAAATGTATTTTTAATTTTTTTTATAAAAATATTTTTCATTAAAAAATATTTTCTATCTAAATAAATGAAGCATAACATTGGGAAACAAGCTGATTTCAGTTAAATCTATTCATAACTAAGAAAAATTCTTTTATTTAAAAAAAAATTATTTAATAAGACTTTGTATCCCCTTTTTGTTTTTCCAGTACATAAATCTTTGTACCCATCCTTTCTAACCAATTACGACTCATGCTTGTTTCGATTCTCTACAATTTTCCTATTTTCAAATACATTCATATATATATATATATATATGTTGTATAAATTGTGTGATAACATAAAACAAATAGATTCATACTCGTTAATCGAAATTTTAGAACAAGCAAACCATTCTAAAAATTACAATACATAACAAAATAAAATAACATAGAAAAGCAAACCGAAACATGCACTAGACAATATCCTTAATTTTTTTAAATAAATTAAAAAAATTCTAGATATGCATAAAATTTGACAAGAATAATGTGACAATATTAATTAAAGTGTATTTGATTTTATTGTTGAGCCAAATAAAATAAAATAAGATTGAATGTATATTTAGTTTTGGTTGTGAATCTTAAAAAAAAAAAATGATTGTAAACCTTAAAAAATAAAAAATAACAATAAAAAAATAAAATAAAAAAGATTGAATATATATTTAGTTTTGGTTGTGAATCTTAAAAATTAAAAAAAAATGGTTGTGAACCTTAAAAATAAAAAATAATAATAATAATAAAGATTAGAGGTATATTTAGCTTTGGTTGTGGATTTTATTTTTTTTTTTTAAAAAAAAAAAAAGAAGAAGAAGAAGTTGGTTGTGAACCTGAAAAAAATAAATAAATAAATAAAAGAAAAAAGATTGAATGTATATTTAGTTTTGGTTGTGAATCTTAAAAAAAAAAAAAAAAAAAAAAAAAAAAAAAAAAAAAAACAACATATGGGGAAATTAGTGGGTATCCATCCCCAACCCATCCCCTGTGGATATTCAAAGAATGTCACCTACCCTACCCAATGGATAAGAAAAAAGGAGAAAATCCATGTATTTGGGTTAGGCCTCCATGGATACCCACAGGATAGGTTATCCATCGCCATCCCTAACGAAGTATGAGTTATTTCAGAGTCATTTCTCCATTCCCAACGACACTCAACTAGTTGTAATCGACGACAATGAGATTGAGCTTCAACTTCAGGACGAAGCAAATATAGTTTCCCCCCTTTTGTCGATTCTGGAGGGAGGAGTTCAAAATAATATAAATGTCAAAATATAGGGTATGTTGGGTTTGTGTTTGAGAGATGTGTTTTAGAGATAAAAAGTACGAAAAGTTGTTTGGTTTGGTTTTTTTCAAAAAGATGTTTTGGAAAATTATTTTGAGAGAGAGTTTTGGAAAAAGTGATTGATTTGATGTGTGTGAGAGAGATTTGTTTGGAAAACTTGTTTGGTTTACAAGTTTTGAGAATTTTTTTTGAGAAAATTTGTTTAGTTTGATTACTTTTAAAAACTTATTTATAAAAAAAATTTCTCAAAAATTTTTCAGAAATACAAACCAAATAGGGCTGAGCAAGGAATCCGTGAAATCCGTAATCCGATCCAGTCCAGTCCAATCCGATAGGTTTGGATTGGTTTTTTGAATCCGTGGTTCGGTTCCGAATTGAAAAATTAAAAATCCGTAGTACACGGATTGGTTTCGGATTGAACCCCACAGTTCTGGATTGGAACCGATCCGGACCGTATACAAATAGTATATATTTTTATTATACATCCTCCCCCATAGTATCTTCTCTTATTCTATATAAAATCTAAACTCAAACCTAAAACCGTATAATATCTTCTTTTATTACTTTTGTTTGTTAGTTTTTAGTTTTAATTTGTAATGGTTTAAATACTTATGGTGAAACCAGTTTTCTTATGATTGTTTAAATTCTAGCACAGTATATCACTATTATAGAAATAAATATTGCTACTGTGGAACTAATATAGCGCTATGTTTATATTTTTATGAAATTAAAGTGTTATATATATTTTTTTGTTATTTAATTATGTGAATCCGTGGTCCTAAACCGATCCAATCCGTATTTAAATGGATTGGTTCGGATTGGGTTCATGATTTAAACGGAGGAACCGTAGATAACGGATTGGTCTTGATTTTACCCCAATCTGGTCCAATCCGAACCATGCTCACCCCTAAAACCAAACGAACCCATAATGATTATTGGTGTAATATATCCAAACTTTTTTTATTCTGATAATTTGTGGGGTGGCTTTATTTGTACCCCAAACGAATTGTTGGACATATCAATGGTTACGACAATGCTACGTAGCTCAAATTTTGTGGCTCAAAAGTTGCTCAAATGGCCAAAACGACGTCGTTTTGAGTACAGAACAACATAAAAATGGCCAAAACGACGTCGTTTTGACCATTTGAGCCACTTTTGAGCCACAAAATTTGAGCTACGAGACATTTTTCTTTTACTTATACATACCATTTACTCTCTGTACATATACTTAATGAATTAAATATTTTTTACAATTCTATTAAAGAAAATAATTAATATAGATATCAATACATACAACAAACTTTAAAACTATATTTTCTCAATAGACATTTTTTGAACTTAAATTTTACACATCTTCTTTTCAACAAATAGACACATCAGACATAAATTATGTAAACAGAAAGATTAAAAAAATTAAAATCTCATTTGGAAATACATAACCAAAAATATATAAATGTTTCCAAAATATAGATTCAAAAATACAAATTTAATTTGAAAGTATAGAACCAAACGTTTTTCCTTTATTCAGCAGTTGTACGTTAAAAATTTACATTTTATTTAAAAATATAAAACCAAAAATTATTGTTTTGTTCCGTTGTTGATTGTCGAATTTCTTAAATTTATTCAAACATTTAATACCAATTCATGGTTTTTATTCTCTTCCACAGCCAATACAGAATGAATATTAAAAATAGTAAAATAATAACTTAGTTTTGACCAAAAAAAATAGTAAAATAATAATTGAAAATTGTTGATTTTCAAAAATCTTAAACTTAGAGAATGTCGGAGAATGTCGTGCGTCAAATACTTCTTTGATTGTGCTTCAATTGTCAGAGAGGAATAGAAAATCGTGTGCATAGGGTACAATCGGTTGTGCTGGAGAGCTCGAATTTGAGCTCCCCGAATCTCCGTAATTCCAAAACGTTGCCTTTTTTGATTTTTTTTTTTTTTTCTCTGTGCAGAAGAAGGAAGATCAGAAGGGAAGAAGAAGAAGAAGAGAGAGAAGAAGGAGGAGGAGGGAGAAGAAGGGACTGGAGGGGGCTAATAAATTGGGCTGGAAGCGGAGGCGGAGGCGGGGGGCGGGGTGGAGGCGGAGGTGTGGACGGAGGAGGCAGAGGCGGAGACGGACGACGATCGGCCTGCGACGACGATCGGGCAGAGGTGGAGGCGACGAGCTGCGATGACGGCGGGCGGAGCTGCGATGACGGCCCTCTTCTTCCCTTTTCTTCTCTCTTTCTCTCCCTCTTCCCCCTGCGTGAAAATGGAGAAAAAAAAAAAAAGCCTAATGCCCAAAATGACGTCATTTTGGGCATTAGGGGGATTTGGGGGGAGAAGTCTCGAGCTACCAAACATTATTCATTTAAGTTTATGTTTTGTGTGATGTATATATAATTTTTTCAGTATTTGTGTTGATATGTGCACCCATTATGTCTTGGGGATATATTTGAAACATTTTGTGTGGGAAATAAATAAAACAATAGATAAAAAAATTTATAAGTGTGTACAGTTGAAAGTGATGTGCACAAAAAACAACTGACGTGTGGAAATATAATTAACGCATATCAGCTTATTAAAAAAATTATTTTATTATGTCCCTATTCAATATGAGCAAAAAAATACTTAATATTGAAAAAAAGTATAAATTATAGTGTTTTGGATACCTCATCTCATAATTTATCTCAATCTTCCCTTCTTTATTCTCTTCTCACTTTCTTCACTCTACATCTTTGTACTCAAACCTTATTTCTGTAATAACCTACATTCATGTCTTAGTCATGTTTATGTACATTTGCATGATTTCGTTTTGTTAAGCTTGCATTTGTAGACTTAGACTTGTTTTGCCTCGGCAAAAGTCCCTGTCTTGTTTTGTACTTATGTGATTTGCCTAAGTGTTATATGCATGCTTTGTTCCTTCCTTGCTGTCTCAAGCCTAGGTCATGTTAAGCCGAGGTCATGCCAAGCCTAGGTCATGTCAAGTCGAAGTCGTGTCAAGCCTAGGTCATGCCAAGCCTAGGTCATGTCAAGCCAAGGTCATGTCAAGCCTAGGTCATGTCAAGCTTAGGTCATGCCAAGCCTAGGTCATGTTAAGCCTAGGTCATGCCAAGCCTAAGTCACCTTAAGCCTAGGTCACACCTTTGAACCTCTTACACCTAAGACTATCTTGGAACCACTTTGGTTGACCTCCATCTTCACCCTGGCATATTGGCCGAGATGTGCATCATCTAGGCCGAGATGTTATCATCTAGACGTTGTAGATCCTTGATCCTTGCACCTAGTGATCTTGTTCCGCGACTGGTATGACCTAGACCGAGGTGTGGCACATCTAGGCCGAGGTGTGGCACAGCTAGGTCAAGTGTTATCCTTCCTAACCGAGATCATTGAGACCTTACTTGCCGAAGCCTATGTCCTAACCCGAGATCATTACTTGTTGGAGTACCCATGTCACCTTGCTTGTTGTACACCCTTTGTCATGCTCTTGTCTTGTCATTCAATCACCTTTTTGAGGAAACCCAATCCGGTAGTGCCACGTGTCCCATCAGAGGGTTAAGTCAGCCAACAGAGAGAGAAAACATATCATTTGTCATATCTTTGCCTTTGAAGAAAGAGAAGCTCTAGGAAGTGAGGAAAAGGAGTCCTTGAGAGAGAAGTAGATTTCCAAGCTTGATCTTCACACCTTGAACTGTTAGATCCGTGTTTTGAGGTTAGATTCTTGATCTATTCTTGTTATTCTTTATGTTGATCCGATCACATTGCATGATCTAGCATGATTCATGAGCCATGCATTGATTTAAAGCTTGTTTTAGAAATAGAAAATGATGTTCGTGTGTTCTTGAAATAAAACCACGTTTTGATTCGAAAGTTTGTATCAAGATCCATGTTTTTGTGTTTGTTTTCATAAGATCTTTAAGTATGGGTACCCAGGTCCATGTTTTCGAACTCATCTCATGAAATCTCAGGTTTTAAATAAGAAGTTATGATTTTAGCATTCATGTTCTTCATGTTCTTGTCCTTTATGTTCTTCAAGGAGGAAACCCAGATTTCCAGACTTCACCTTTCCTTAGGTGTGGTCACTGAGACCACTCTTGCCTAGATCTCACACCTAGGCCAAGCATCGTATCTCACCTTGGCCTACCTTGCATGATCACTTGTACCTTAGTCTATCTTACATGCACACCTAGGCTAATCATTGCACACCTAGGCCGACCATGGTACACCCTTGCCAACACCTTGTAACACCTCGGCAGGCACCTACACACCGAAGCCTAGGTAACCACACCTCGGCCAAGAGGTGTGGGACCTCCGCCAAGACCTCTTGAGTTCACCCAGCTAGGTCATTTTTGCCTAGATCATTTCTGTACATCCATTCCAAGACCTGGTTGGTACCCAGCATGTTTTTCCTAGATGAAAAACAGTGATTTTAACTCCTAGCATGTTTTACTTTGTCTTGACTTGGTTTTGGAAAGAAATGCCGGGATCATTTTCATTCATGTAAAGCTTGTGTTTAAGGATGCATTGCACAACCATCTTTGAGCATTCCTTCTTGTCTTCTTGAAGTGCATTCAGTAAACTTTATTATGTATTTGTAGGTCTTGGATCCTTACCTTAATCTCTACACCTGAAGAGTTATGTGAGTGGTATTTTTAATAAAGCTATGTTATAAAGTTTTGATAAAGTTTTGCTTCGTTTTGGAAAAGTATTTGTTCAAGTATGAATGATTATCTCTAGTTTTGTATCAAGTATTATCTTGTTTTGATGACATTCTTGGAGAATCCTTCCATGCTAGGGACTATAAGCCCATGTAGCATCATGTTTGAGAGATCTCTGCCATCGACGGTCTTGTACGGATGGCCCCACCGACGGCCTTGTGCGGGTGGATTTGCCTAATCGATTCCGGGTCGATTATTCTCTTGTTTTATCCGGAATGTCATCCCCCATGTATTATGTAGATGTTGTTAAACATTCCAAGAAGATTTGAAAGATTTGATCGATGAACTTGATTCATACCATGTTTTGTTACAAGCTACGATATGTATTGTTTTGATAAAGATCTCAGATATCATTCATTCAAACCTTTATTAATTATATCATTCACTGAGTATCCAAGCTCACCCTCTCCTTTATATATATGTAGGTGGCGAGCATGAAGGCGGTGACGCCTAAGATGTTATGTGCAAGATGTTTTGATTCATGTTTTGTATCGTCTTGAAGATTATGTTTCTTAATTTTAATTCACTTCTTTTGTATATGTCGGCTTGAGAAGCCTTTTGATCAAGATATAGTATGTACTTTATTTTATTTGTATTCAAGTTGTAAACCATGTTAAGATGTATGTCATTTTATTTGATCTATGCACAGCTCTTACGGACTACTTAGATTTAAATTTATTGCTTCCGCACATGTAAGCTCCATATGTATACTCTGATTGTGTGTGAATCTTTGTAAGTTGGCCTTTGGTAATCTCGGATTACTGGCCATCATGACACCATTCTACTAGGAACGAAATGGGGTTGTGACAATTTCTTTTGAATCCATAATTTTTTTTTGAGCGAATAAATTCATCTTTCTTGCATTCCCATTGAAATAAGCCATGGACAATAAGGAAAACATTTTCAAGAGGTTTTTTTTTTCATTATTATTATTATTTATTTATTTATTTTTTATAGAGAATGTAGGTTTTCTGTTAATTTTCATCGTTTTTTGGTCGATGGATTTTCATAATTTGTTTAGAAATTCAGTATTTAATAAATTATATTTATTTTGAAATTTGTTTCTAAGAAAAAATCATGTATTTGACACTGTGTTTTCAAATGATTTGGCATTATTAAGTATTTAGAGCTCTTTTGGAAACATCCCAAACAAGCTTTTTATTGGCTTATTTCTATCGTATTATCTTTTTTATTTTTTTAAACATTTTTTTGGTAATAAGTAAATTTTTTAAAAAATAAGTCATATCCAAAATAACAATTAATATATGAACAAATTGTTTATGCTCGGCTCAGCATTTCCGAACATCTAATTTTTTAATTTCTTCACATTTCAATTTCAAACAAAAAGAACTATCTGTATTATATCTCCAAATAAATTACATGTGGTCAGGAACAAAAAAAAATTTGCAAATAAATTCAATTTTGTTCAACATTGAGTATTTGGAAAAAAATAAAAATATTTGGAAGTATTTCCATACATTTGGATGATTTGGGAGCCTATTTGATTTGTGGGGGTATACTATCTTTTTAAGATTTTTGAGAATATCATAGATATTGTTTAGAGTGTTCAAAATAACAGAGCCTCCGTTTTTGGGAAGTGGGTTGAATTTTTAGTTTTTTTAGCCTGAGTTATTTTAACCTGGTTTGGGAAGGATTTTTTATTTTTTTGACTTTTTTTGTAAGAGAGGATTGTAATGATTATGGGTTGGATTTGATGTTTTATTTTTTGTGGTTAAAATAGTCTATTTTATTTTTTATGACTATTTTAGCCAAAAAAAAAACCTAATTTTTCTCTCTCCAAACGGAACTAGAATAAATTTCAAAATTTGAATTGGGGTGTCTAAAGTATTGCAATGTTCAATCAATCTTTTCGCGTGCAAATAGAGCCGTCCAAATTTGTGTTGGGTACAATTTTTATTTACAATTTATAAAGTAAAAATTATTTTAAAAAAAAAAAAACTCGAGGCCCTCAATTTTTGAAGATCCTACAACTCATTTTGGGTGTGGTTGATTGGGGGATAAGGGGGAGACTATCCACTATTTAGACTCTATGTCCGGCCTTCTTCCTTATCCGTCGTTTGATTTTTTTTTAGTCCGGCGGATTCCATGTCTGGCCGGACTCCATGTCCCCCATATGGGGGACTATCCTGTCCTGGGGGGTGGGATTGTTTTGGAGGGACTAATCACTGTTTAGATTAGATGCGAAAATGACAATTTTGACCCTCTACTATTTAATTATGTATTATATTTAATAAAATTTAATAAAATTTAAATGTCTCAATTTAAAAATAAAATAATTTTATTTAACTTTTTATTAATGTTTTATTTATTTAATTTTTTAAAATAATTTTTTATAGATATTTTATTGATGTTTTATTTTAAAATTTTGTTTATGTTTTATTTAATTTCATTATTTAAATTTAATAGATGTTTTATTTAAACAATTAAATGTTTAATTTCAACAATAAATAATTTCATTTATTTAAATTATGTTTTATTTAAACATTTAAACATTTGTACATCAACATATATATTTATTTAACATCTATTAAATTATGTTTTAATACGTTAACATTTGATTACATCTACATTTGTTAATTGTTAATTACATCAACATTTGTTAATTGTTTAAACATAATCTGTACATCAACATTTATTTAATTGTTAATTGTTAATTGTGTAAACATAATCTGTACATCAAAATAATTTCAATGTTAATTGTTTAAATAAAAATTTAAACATTTAACCATTAGAATGTTTAATTTCAACAATAAATTTTTATTTGTTTAAATAAAAATAATATGTACCAGTCAAATTTTTTTATCAATATTAGTATGTTTAAATATCTTTAAACAAAATTTAACCATTAGTATGTTTAATGTTTATTAAAAATAATTAAAATATTAAAGATATATTTAATATTACTATTACTTAGTAAACAATTGAAAAAGGGTAAAATAGTTTTTTGTTCATTTATCCTATCCAGTCCGTCCAACCAAACGTTGGATTCACTAAAAATAGTCCTATCCAGACATCTAATCCCACGAAAAAATAAACACAGGATACATATCCAATCCGACCAAATAGTCCGGGGGATTCACAGTCCTAGAACTCAAGTCCGATAGATTCTAATCCCCTATTTTTCAGTCCGTCCAATCAAACACACCCTTTGTATCTTCACTATTTATACAGATATGAAACTTATATCATTAATAGTGAAGTTCCAAAAGAATTGGGAGGATAAGAGTCTTACTCATTGTTGTAAAAAAAATCTATTCCTACAAATTTCTTCTATAAAAACACCCGTCTAACATGGCACCTCCGTACTCACTCACACTGTAGTAGTGATTTGTTACGAGTAAGAAATTGCTGACGAAATAATTTTGTGGGATAAATTTTTGAAAATGTAACACTGTCAAAAAAAATAAAAATAAAAAAATAAATAAATAAAAGAAAGAGAATAATTTCAGAGATTCATACTTTTAAGAGTGGTTTGGCATAAATTAATAAGTATATATTTTTTATCTTTTTATTTTTATTTTTATGTCATATCATTTTTTTATTTTTTTTACATATTTTTTCATAAAAAATTAAAAAATACCCTTATTTAATTCATCGATAATTATGTAATATACAACTTAAGCCTATTATCATTAAGTATATAATAAATTAAAAATTAATATATATCCTATTACATCATTATAAGTAGAATTATATGCCTCTGTTTGGCAAGATAGTTTTCAGACTTTTTTGGCTATTTTAGCCACAAAAAACAAAATAGGCTATTTTAGCCATAACAAACAAAACATCACATCCAACCTATAATCATTACATTCTTCTCTCACAAAAAAAGTCAAAAAAGCCAAAAAGCCAAAAAACCCTTCCCAAACCAAGCTTTTTAGCCCAAGCTAAAATAGCCAAAAAAGCCAAAAAGCCAACAAACCAACCTACTTCCCAAACCAAGCCATAAATACTTTTTAAAATCGCAAACAATTTTCTAAAAAGATTTAATTATTGAAGAGCTGAAAATAAAAAATAATAATAAAAAAAAACCTTCTACTTCCTTTCTGATTATGCCCAATCTTGTCTCTCCATCTCTCTCTCTTATTCTCTGCTTTCTTTCCCAACTCTCGTTGCTTAGAGTTTCTCCAATCACATCCTCTTCTCAAGAGGATGGAAATAATATTTTTTATTTAAAAAATAAATATAAAAGAGGTCATTATTCATTCAAATTCTAATCACAAATTTTCATTTTTTTCATTCAAACTCCAATCAAAAAGTAATTTTTATTCATTAATAAATATTTAATTTTAAAATTTTTGTAAAATATATTTAATATTATACTCATTTTAAAGGTATGATTTCATACTTTTTATTGATGTCAATTTTATAAAAATTAAATTTACACATTAAAAGTTATTTCGAATATAATAAAAAATATAGAGTGAATAGTATTTTAGAGTGTCCTTCATTTTGTTCATCTCCCTTCATATTTGAAGGATCAATCCATCTTCCTTCATTTGGGAGGAAGAAATGAATGATGGGTTGGAGCTCAAAATTAGGAAGGATCCTTCATATTTGAAGTTTTGAAAGATGGGTTGGAGATGCTCTTAAAGTATTGTTTGGCAAGTTAGTTTGTGGTTAAAATAGTCACAAAAAGATAAAATATACTATTTTAGCCATAATAAACAAAACATCACATTCAACCCATAATTATTATACTCTTCTCTCACAAAAAAAAATTAAAAAATAAAAAAATTCTTCTCAAACTAAACATTTTAATTCAAACTAAAATAATAAAAAAATCAAAAATGAACCCAGTGCACAAACGGAGGCTACGCCTCAAAAGCAAAGCCAGGCAGGCATAGAAAAAATGTATTTGATATGTGTACATGTATGTATATGTTTGTATATATCTGTACATGTGTATGTATAAAGCATTAGGAAGAAAAAAAATGATGATGTTCACCTCTCACTAGCAACCACTACCTTTCCTTCAATCCAACTCTACTCTTCTCCTCCCAACCCCAAAGAAAAGTGTGTCAGCCATTCATTCATTCATTCATATGCCCCCAGTTCATTCCCCTCTGTAATCTGCTAATCTACCTACCCATCTTGAAAAAAAACCAATCAATTCATTTTCTTTCTCTTTCCCTCCCTTCATCCAAACAGAAACCACCCATATATAAATATTTACTATTATATTGCATTTTTGTAAAATATGACTGAAATTCTACAATCTTCATCTCCAAGCTCCACACACAATGATGGGTTACACCAACAACAGACCCATGAACCTGTCCTTTTTAACATACCCACAACTTCATACTCTGTAGCTGTGTACAGGGGAGATACAGAGGGAGAGGAAGGAGGGGTTAGAGAGAGAAAGCAGAGAGAGAAAGAGGAGGAGGAGGAGGGAGATCAGGTGTCACTGTTGGCCATTTTAGTGACTGTGTTTAGGAAGTCATTGATTGCTTGCCAGAGTAGTGGAGTTGAAGAGTTCTCTTCTTCTTCTTCTTCTTCTTCTTCTTCTTCTTCTTCTTCAATGGAGATTGGGTTACCTACAAATGTGAGACATGTAGCCCATGTAACCTTTGATCGATTCAACGGGTTTCTTGGCCTTCCTGTTGAGTTTGAACCTGAAGTTCCTAGGCGACCCCCAAGTGCCAGGTTGGTTTTCATCTTTTCTGTGTTCAATTTATTAACTACAGCTACTAGATTTATACACTTTTATCTCAAAAACCATCCTCATTTTCTTTTATTTCATAGTTAAACTATTAATTTCATCTATTTTTAGTTCTGAAATATTTTAATTTCAACTATAAGCTAATTTGATGAAGAAAAAAAAAATTATTTCAAAATTTGAACACTTAAATTATACAATTAAACTCTTATTTATTTGTTTATTTTTCACTATTTTGAAATGAGGGATTAAGAATATGTATATGGGTATTTGGTTGTAGAGTATAAGTTGTTTAATATTGTGAGTTTAAAGATGGATGGTTAATTTAATGGTTTAGGTTGTCCAAATTATAAAATTAGTTTTTGATCCATTGGGTTAGTTTCCACATGGACATATACTGAAATCAGAAAACTAAATAGATGAAAGTTGGTTGTATGGTTTAGATTGGTCAAAATGTAAAATTAAATTTTGGCTCATTAGGTTAGGTTTCTGCGCGGACATATGAATTGAAATAAAAAGAACTCAGAACTAAAGAGATGACATTGATAGTTTAGGGATGAATTTTTTTTTATTTTTTTTAAAATGACCATATCGTGAATATCTTTTCTACACAATCCCCATACATGTTCTACAACCAAATGAAGAAATTGGGAAAAAAAAACCATAACGCTGTGTTTGGTAGGAGGATTTGAAGAGGGATTTGGAAAAGGAAAGGGAAAAGTTAGGTGAAATGGGAATAAAATATGCCTACATTTCACCTAGTTTCACACACTTTTTCTCTTTCCTTTTCCAAATCCCTCTCCAAATTCCCCAACCAAACACAGCATAAATAAATAAAATTATAAACAAAATCCTGGCAACATTGCTAACTCTAGTGTCAGTAATACCAAGGGTAGAGAGTTCCTCTTTCTCTAGTTATCAGCAGGCTTCTTCCTCTGTTGTATTTCATAATTGTCAGAGGTTACGGGCACATTGTAGCTAGTTGTCCGCATCGCACCTTAACCATTGATCATGAGCTAGAGAAATTTATAGATGATGTTGACCAGATTGTTACCCTTTTAGAATCTAAGGAGGAAGAGGGACATGTGTATCTACAAGATTCTCATCTCTCTCACTATCTTTTTTACACTCGGGATGTGGGTTCTTCCAATCGTGGATATCATCACTATCTTATGAGATTGGAAAAATTGCCCAAACACTGATGACAAGTGGATTATAGAGGATGAGTTCCGTTGACTTGATCCCACAGTTTTAGAGCATTATCTTAGTCATTACTCTCTTGAGTAGAGTCCTTTTCAGACGGGAAGAAATGATGGGGATCAAGGGGAGGCATGAAGACCTATTTTAGGCTAAAGAGGTGTCACCATGAAGCCCTAATATTTTAGTAGATTTTGTTTTAGGTTTTTGTGTCTAATTTTATTTAGTTCTTTTTTTTCATCAATTGATGTAGTACTTTCCTTTTGGCTTTGAACTAGAAGCTCCAATAAACTGACCATTCATGATGTATTCATGGCATCTTTAATTTGCTTCGCTTGCCTGCCTTGTTGATCTCCCTATTTCTTCCATAATATCCTCTCTTCTTCTTCTTCTTCTTCTTCTTCTTCTTTTTTTTTTTTTTCTTTTTTTTTTTTTTGTATAGATTGGAGATTCTTTTTTTTTTTCTTTTTGAGCATTTGAGATTTTTTTTTTTTTTTTCCCTTTCTGCGTATCCTTTTATAAAACATACCCACAAACGAAGAAGAAGAAAAAAGCATCCAACATAGCAAAAGGATGACAACTTTCATGCCTATAGATATTGTTGAGATTAGAGTGTTTTGTAGGCACTTTTCATAAAAGGGTGCAAAGAAGATAAAGAATCTCAAATGCTCTTGAAAAAATTCTTCAAAAGGAAAATGATATTACGGAAGAAACAGGGACACGAGCAAGGATGTTGATTAAAGATGCAATGAATGCAATAAGAATGGTTAGTTGCTCAAAACTGAAAGGTGAGGATTACATCTATTGATGAAAAAGCTAGAAAGAAATAAATTAGAAACAAAATCCTAAAACTAAGTAATATATTAGAATTCCTATTGACGCATTGTGCACTTAAAATAGGTCTTCGTGACAATGATGTGGTCCCTACCGCAAAGTAAGATTATTCATTGGATAGTGATACCACCACGTGGTACCACCATTACATCCAATATTTACTCCCCCATCGCCCCCTACACCCCAATGCAAATGAAAGGAAAAGACAATTAGTACACATTTTCTGTTTATTTGATTCCTTTGGTATCTTTTTATTAGAATCCAACGATATTCTTGCATCTCTTTTTTTTCAATTCCTCATAGTAGTTTCTATTACATAGCTTATTTGGGATTCCTGATTGAAATATTGACAATGCGATATGTTAATGGTCCTTAATTGACTTAAGATCCTTCATCTGTAGTACAAGTGTTTTTGGAGTATCAACAGAGTCCATGCAACTTTCATTTGACTCTAGAGGAAACAGTGTGCCTACAATACTTCTGATGATGCAGAGCCGCTTATATGCACAAGGAGGGCTGCAGGTATGTGAGACTGCAAAATCTTTTCTCCGCCTTCTTCCCATAAACTACCACCCTAAGGCATTTCTGTTTAGGGTCATCCTAACGACAGCGCACAACGTTGTCAATAATGTGGAAATAATGCCAAACTACTTAGAATCCTAATGCACTTTTCACATATTTCCAAACTCTTTTACATATTTCTATATACTTTTTACACGTATATTGTTGGCATTTTTCTTCATGTGGACAGGCTTCTCATGTACAAAACTTGTGATCTTTGAACTTCGATGGTGCAGGCAGAAGGAATCTTCAGAATTAATGCGGAGAACAGCCAAGAAGAGTATGTTAGGGAGCAATTGAATACAGGAGTGGTGCCACATGACATTGATGTACACTGCTTGGCAGGCCTTATAAAGGTAGTTCTTTCTGTTTTTTTGCAATTAATCTTCATAGCTTTTGTTGTTGGGGGAGATTTATTGTGGAATCAGTAATTTGGTTGCCTCATACATTCACTAGTTTTCCTCTTACCAACCCATCATTTATAAGCATAAATGTAGTTCTTCTGTTTTTTTGCAATTAATCTTCGTAGCTTTTGTTGTTGGGGGAGATTTATTGTGGAATCAGGAAGTTGGTTGCCTCATACATTCACTAGTTTTCCTCTCACCAACCCATCATTTATATATCAAAGCACGAAGCTGCTAGCTTAGGGGGCCAATGTTTTGGCCTTATCACCTCACTGGATACCCCATGATGCAACAAGCACATGAAAAAGGTTGAAAATATTTAATCAATTATTAGATTACTTACTGGAAAGTAATAAGGATTTATCGGACTAACTTCTGTAATAACATTTTCAATAATGCATGTTTTTAACATATGAAACAATGTTGTCAATTTTGCCCTGGCCCACTCCACCCCCACTTCCTCCATCCCACCTGCGTGGGTTTTTCCCACTTCGATGAGGAAGTGGGGTGGGGAGGGTTTTTCTGCCTTGCCCGGGTAATATTTATTAAATATATTTATATGTACATAATACATATAATTTAATTTTTTTTTTCAATATAATAAGATTAAAATAATAAAATTATTACACTTCACATTCATTTTCACTATTTATTTTTCAATTTACATATTTAACTCTCATTAATCTTAAATTTTTATCTGTAATATATTATATTATCTCTAATTTTTATTATTATTCCCATTCTAAAAGTTACAAAATTAAAAATTTTGAAGATCACCATTACCAAATCCAATTTTGTAATTATACTATATAATCAAAAGTTTAAGGTTGGGCTTGACATTTTGCTGGCTTTCCTAATTCTAGTTAGCAGAGAGATGAAATTTTGTATGTGGTCTTGGTTCTAATTCAATGAGTACACACTCCAATAATATCATGTTGTATAGTATAATGTTGCATTACAATGAGACGACAACAGCAACAAACAAATAAAAGAAGCGGCTAATTAACAAATTTTATAATCACTTAACAAACGATAGTAGATCTAATGACCAGGATGTATACAACTTGAGTGCTGGAAAGGAATACAAAACATTCTAAATTTCATAGTAAGAATTTGGTTTTATATTGCAAATACTAATAATTTTGTCATCCCTGGCAACTCAGGAAATTTATTGAACTTTTAGAGCACTAAGAAGCACGCTTCACTGGAAAATAATTTACAAAGAAAGCTTTTATACAATTCATATCCAAAGCGACTATTGGGTACAGATTTTGTGTGTAGCATTGCTCTTTTTTTGGAGGAAACATCCCCGGTAGTTAGCTCTAATTTGCAAGTGTTTTGGTGTTTTTGTAGGCTTGGTTTCGAGAACTCCCAAATGGGCTGTTGGACTCTCTCCCTCCGGAAGAGGTAATGCAAGCTCAGTCAGAAGAAGAGTGTGCTCAGCTTGTGAAGTGCCTTCCACCAACGGAGGCTTCTCTTCTGGACTGGGCAATAAACCTAATGGCTGATGTAGCTCAGTTGGAACATTTAAACAAAATGAATGCTCGTAATATTGCTATGGTGTTTGCACCAAACATGACCCTGGTGAGTGAGAACCGTTACACATGCAAATGACATTCATAATATTTCTGCTGCAGTTGTGATATCTGAGTTTTCCAACTTCTCTTGGAGGTTATGGTTATTAGGACATGGCTCCAACTGCAACATTCCGTTGCATTTCCGTTAAGTAGGAAAAGGTCATGGCTATATTAGTGAGTTCACATCTCTTTCACGTAATGAATCATTTTAAAGCCGTGGGGGTAATGTTTGTATCATACGTGTATTGGACACTGATACTCCTCTAGTACTTGAGAATACGTATTTGATCTTCCGAAACATATCCAATTACTTTTCAAACACTTTGGGTCACATATCTAAACTATCATGAAATTGAAATTATAATTATTTTTCATATTATTTGAGTATAATTGTTTGAATAAATACTAGAATACTTTTTCAATATTTCTTATTTCTTATCGAAGAAGAAATTAGTAAAGATTATAATAGTACTCTACTTTTTCAGATTGTATCAATTAATGTATCCACTGAAAAAAGAGTTGACTTACTATTGGCACTTATCTAATTCCTAAAAAATAGTATTTCACTATTCTTTGAGCACTTGTATAATATAATACTGAAAATTTTATATAAACAAATTTCAATGTATCTTGGTCAGACCAGAATCCTATTTCTTAAAATTTTGTTGTATCACTGTATCTATATTGTATTGTATTTGTATCCCATATCTGTATCTATGCTTCATAGATTTCAGTTTATCGAGGAGCAGTCATTATTGAACTGATATCTTCACCACTAAGAATGGCTATGATCTCATGGTCGGTTTAGTTTGTAGTGGAATGACATATTTATGAACGAACTTACTGCTGATTGCAGATGGCAGATCCTTTGACAGCATTAATGCATGCAGTCCAAGTGATGAATTTTCTCAAAACTCTAATTATCAAGACAATAAGAGAAAGAGAAGACTTTATACTCGAACAACCTCCTCCATCCCACGTAGAACCCTCTGATGAGAATGGGCACCAGGGCTCTTCCCAGCCATTATTTGAGGAGGCTGATGCGGTGAATGAAGACGAGCAAGTCCTCGTGGCCACTGAACCCTTCTCGGAAAGCCCTTCTCAGCACCAAATTGATCATGACTTGAAAACTGAAAACGAAGCTCACGGTTTTTTAAACTCCATTGAGAATATCATTCCTGGTGGAAAGGGGCATTCGGTTGAAAACTGCCCAAATCAAGTACTTGAGGATGGTGGTTGTAGCAGTACAAATGGAGAAGCTAAACAAAACACTCAGAAGAAGAAAACTGGGCAGTCAAGTTATTCAAATGTCAAGAAAGGACCCAAAAGAGCTATTAATGAACGGTCAGTGGGTCAGGTGGCAAGGCAAGTGGAGAAGAGCAGGGGAGCCAGCATTGTTAGCCGTTTAAATTCAAGAACAGAGCGGGTTGAAGCTTGGCGATGAAGGGTATTGGGAGAATTTACTGACTGGTGGAATGAGTCAGTCAGTGCATTTGCTTTTTGTTTGGAGATATTATTGTGTATGATTCAGTCATATTTTTCTATATATTTCTGGGTGGAGTTTGTTAAATTACTTCGTTTTGGTTTCATGATGAAGTGTAGTTGACATTTCACACCATTGTTCTGTTTCTCAAAAGCCACAGCTTTTATATGTTTGTATAGCAAGTCCTCTAGGCTAGTTCAGTAACACTGGTTGGTTAGAAGATTTGAGAAAGAATTTTGAAAGAGAAAGAAAAAAGATAAGTAAAATATAAATAAAATATATTTATATTTTACTTAGTTTCACATATATATATATATATATATTTTTTTTCTAAATATCTTTTTAAATTCTTCAACCAAATATTGCGCAAGAGTTAACACTAAAAATCAAGAATTCCGACACATAAAAGTAGCAAGAAAAACCAATATGTGGTCTACATTGTATTATTTATTTATTTATTTATGACAACCACACTTAAAATGAATTTGAATTACACTTATTTATTTATTTATTATTATTATTATTATTATTATTTTTTTTTTTTGAGTTCTTGATCTCTCTCTAATATTCCTGCTAATGGTAACGGTTGTGCTATTGCAAGTGCTTGGTTCTAACTGCAGCTTGGAAGAGCTTGCATTAGTGTGAGGAGCTCTGAAAAACCTGTGTAATGTGATTCATGATTTATGAGCTAATTATGAACAATTTATAGCAATTCCTAAATTAGACAATAATCTAAATCATCAAGTCAATACAAAAGTTATTTAGATTATCTCTAAGCAGTCCACAAATGCAATACAAAGATTTAACGAGGAAAAATACCATAATTGGACAACTCCAATTGTGAAAAAAAAAAAACAAAAAACAAAAACCACAAGCCAAGAAGGGTGAACAAATCGACTAGGAAGAGAATACGAAGATTACAAGAAACCTCACCAAGCTTACCACCTACGAATCCACACAAACACTTGGAGACTCTAGAACATTTTCATCATGCACTCTTCACCCATGATTGTTCATTGTTGATCTTGAATCCGCAAACTCCAACTCAATCTAGATTCCACCAGTTGAACGCAAAGGAAGGTAGATTCAATCAAAGCCTTTTGATGTATTCAATCAAATCCATGATGGGTAACAATCATCATCAATTCAAAAAGAGAAATCCACTATCAACTCTTTATGAGATAGATCTATTGGTTTTCATATTCAGAGAGAAATCTGGAAACGTTAAACCTTGAATTATGCATCTGAGGTGGTTTAAAGAATCCAGAGTTGCGATGACCGCTAGAGCACAGGAATAAGCGCTCAAGCGGTGTGTTTAGAAAGGCAATGCTAACAAACTTCCACTTGTCACTTCGCTTGAGCGCAAGAATGCTCACTCGAGCGGTAAATGAAACCTCCCAGTATCTCAGACTTCAAACTGAAAATACTGGATGGGTCTATTTAGCGCTCGAGCACTCACTTGACTACTAGAGTGGTCCTTGATTAATGTTACAGGCCAAAAAGCAAGAGTTCTAAAACTGAAGAAAAACTAATCAAGCATGGTAACAAGCAACACTCAGAACTCAATAAAAATACAATTCAAAAGTGTTTATCACACGGGATTACCAAAAACAAGGACCTAACAATCTCTCCCTGTAACAACCTCGATATGTGATTAGTCAATAAACCACGATTAAGAATGCTTAATGAGTAATTAAGATGAAAATCTGAGTTAATTGCTTGTGATTTGTGTTACTTGTGTTTATATCTGTCCATGGTAAGAATATATGTCTGTATTTCTGTTTCGGTATGCGAACTGAAGGCCTTATCGGCATCCTATCATGAAATTATCTAGGTTAATGTGCAATTTGGAATTTTTTGAAATTTATGATAGGTTTAATTAAAATCTAATTCGGAACCAAATAATTAGAATAAATTAGATTAAATTAAGTTAGTTTGACTTAACTTAACCATACTTCATTAGCTTAAGCTAATTGGACCTATATAAGGCCAATATAGCTTCTAGAATCCATTTTGTCACCCTTGAGCTCAATAAAACGTGGAGAGAGAGAGAGAGAGAGAGAGAGAGAGAGAGAGAGAGATCAAAAAAGAGAGAATTAAAGGAGACTTGGTGAGATTAGAAAGATTTTGGAAGATTAAGATTCCACACTTGAGAATTCAAGGCTTAAGGTAGGAATTCACCCTTTTGATTGTGTAATAGAGTTGTTTAATGCATGAACTCAAGAAAATTAGAGATTAAAGACAAGAAATAAGCTAAAGAGTAGACTTGGGAATCAATTCATGCATGCATGTGCATTTCATTGCATTTTAAGCATGTTTTCTAAGAAATTCTCTCATGCATGTAACAATTCTCTCTTAGTTTTGGGAATTTATCATGTTTTCCATCATTTTACTTTATTTGATCATTGTTTGGAGGGTTTACATTCAAAGGATTGCATGCATGTTATATATATATGTACATTTCAAGTTTGACTTTGAACATTTCGCTTGCTTTTGGGCTTTGATTTTGTGAAATGATCTTTAATTCATCATGTTTTATAAGTTTACAAGTGTTTTCTCAAGTTTTGGCCCACAAGAATTAGTTTTGATGCATTGGAATTGAAGTTTGGAGCTTAGAGAGCAATCTAGAAATTCCAAAATTCACACTCTTCGCTCGAGTGGTGGAATTTGCGCTTAAGCGAAGAATGCAAGCTCCTAGAAGTTTTGCAAAGTTTGAGGGTTGACTTGAGCGATAAAAGTTGCACTCGAGTGACCAACCTTATTTTTGAATCTTGGATCGAGCGAAGGGAGTAGCGCTTGAGCATAAAATGAGAGCTCTCAGAGATTTTGCAGACCAAAAGGTCTACTCAAGCGAAGGAAGTTGAGCTCAAGCGAACTGCCCTGTTTTTGAAAATTTAACTAAGTGTTGCAAAGTATATTTTGACATTCTCATTGTTTCCTAGGCATTCCTAAGCCTTAATTAAGACATAATAATGAGGATAAGGATTAAAAATACACAAAGATATAAAAGAAATAAGTTATGTATTTTCTGAGTGTGTGTTTCAATGTGTATTCGTTATGTGTTTGTGTAGGTCACATTCCATAGATTGTTTGATCTGTTTGCTCTGTTATTGGAGCTATCTGTGAGTAACAAATCTGTAAAGTTATGTTCATCTTTAAATATTTTCTAAATAATATGATATGGTCAATTTTCTAAAATGGCATATTCTATATGAATGAATAATTGTTTGAATTTCTGAATCATATTCATGGCATCCTTAGCATCATGTGATATCTATTATCTGTTACCCGGTACTAGTGGTTCCATCATGGCACTAGTTAAGCATAACCATTATCTGCTCTGTATTTGATCGTCCTATGTGATCATGGGTCATCTGTACGTCCCATATAATTATGGGCCATCTGTTCTGTCAGTGTTAATGGATATACCACGTATGACTATCTGTGAATTCTGAATTCTAAATATGAAGACATTAGCTCACTGTATTATTTATGTATGTAGGTGATTAGGTATGTGACTAGGCTCAGTGATAATTGCCTGTATATCTGTTCTGTCTGCTAGCCATTGTGCCTCCCGAAGAGGTTCCCGTTTTGAGAAGTGGTCAAGTTTTGTGAACTATGTTTAAGACCTATGTTTTCTTTTGTTTAAGTCTGAACATGCCTTTTTGTTTATCTGTATATGTGTGGTGACGCGAGAATGACGTTATAATGATGTAAATTAAGTTTTAAATTTTATGTCTTATGTATGTTTACAAAGCTCTATGGACATTATATTCTGATATTTGCTTCCATTAGCCCTTTAGTTTTGTTTAATCTATTCAGAAGCCTTCGGTAATCCCAGGATTACTGGCCAGTTCTGGTGCTAAATCTATAGGGGCGGGTTTGGGTCGTGACAGAGTGGTATCAGAGCACGAGTTATACTGTACACACAAGTCCATATGAGCTGTAAGATGTCTTAGAAAAGAATTAGGAACATTGCATCTACATGTGTGAGTGTGTGTGTGAATTATCTGAACATATTTGAACTAAAGTGAAATGACATAAACATATCTGAACTGAATATGACCATTGTGAAACTGTGAAGATTATTTGCCTATGTTTATTATTGTCCTGTTTGTCTATAGCAAATGGAAAATATAAGAAGTGATGATGTATCTGAATCATCTGATGCTCGGATGGATCGAATGGAAAGAATGCTTAAAGCTTTAGCATAATCAATGACATAATAGCAAAGACAACAACCTTTGCCTCCTCCGCCTTCCCCGGTACAATTCAAATCGATGAACAATGACATCATCAGTTTGACTCAAAGGTTCAACAAAATGAAACCGCCAACCTTTTTAGGGGAATTGAACTGCTAAAGGCTAAGACTTGGATGTTACAAATCAAGAAACTGTCTGAAGTGTTTCCATGTTCTGAAACTCAAAAAGTTATATTGGCCACATACACTTTGAAAGACGAAGCCCGACGTTGGTGGATGCTTATCCGAGATAATAATGGGGCTTTAACCTGGAATCAATTTAGAGAGATCTTCTACGAAAAATACTTCCCTCAGTGTTTCCGAGACCGAAAGGTGTTCGAGTTTGAACCCTTAAAGCAAGGTAGCATGCCTGTGGCTGAATATGAAGCCAAATTTATTGAGTTAGCTCGATTTTCCCCACACATGGTGGACACAGATTATAAGAAAGCTTGAAAATTCGAAGGAGGACTGAATCTGGATGTGTTTGATTGGGTTGGTGTATTGAAATTGCCTAAATATGTGAATGTACTTGACCGAGTTATGAAGATAGAAGCTAACTTGGCCGCTATGAAACAAACTAAAGCTCCAACAACTGAATGGAGAGGCAAAAGATTTGGGTACAATTTCAGAAAGGGCCGCTTATTTGCAATGAATAAGAAGCAAAACATAGGGTCTACTAGCAGCTCAAGTCAAAGTAGTGGGTTTACACTTGTTTGTTTTGAATGTGGAAGAAAACAAAAGGGTGTCTATTATCGTGCAACTGGTACTTGTTTCCGATGTGGAAAAACTGGCCACATAATAAAAGATTGTCTGCTTAGGTCCGATAATGCCAACCGTCCTACGACAAGTTCAGCCGAATCCGCTTCTGCACCAAGATTAAATGTGCGAACCAATACTAGGAGAGAAACTTTAAGGCAAGGTTGAGTATTTACACTTGTGCCTGGTGATGTGCAGAGCACTAACTCAGTAGTGTCAGGTATAATTCCTATCTGTGCTCAGAATACCTATGTGTTGATAGATTCTAGTTCTACGTATTCCTTTGTATCACATGCTTTCTCACGAAAGTTGACTAAATCCTTAGAATCTATGAATTGTTTATTATTTGTTTCTACATCATCTGGGGGTTCTATGGTATGTGCTTATGTTTATCCAGCATGTGATATTGTGATTGGTGATATGATATTGTATGTTGACCTACTGCCTTTGAGTCTTGATCATTTTGACTGTATATTGGGAATGGATTGGTTGACCAAGTATCATGCCACTATAGATTGTGTGAATAAATCTGTTGTGTTCTGGCCACCTGGGTTGCCTGAGTTTGTGTTTATTGGGAATGGGGTAGTTCATCTCCCATATTTGATCTTTGCAATGAAAGCTAATAAACTATTGAAAAAGAAATGTCGGGGTTATTTGTGTTGTGTATTGACTATGCCCACAGATAGCACTAATGTAGAGAACATCCCTGTAGTCAATGAATTTCCCGATGTGTTTCCAAATGAACTACCCGGTGATTTGATTAATAGAGAAATTGAATTTATCATTGAGATATTACTTAGAACACAACCTATTTTCAAAACCCCATACAAAATATCAATTTCTGAACTAAAATAATTGAAAGTCCAACTTCAAGAACTGTTAGATAAAAAGTTTATCCGACCGAGCACTCGACCTTGGGATGCTCTAGTTTTATTTGTTAAGAAGAAAAATGGAACCTTAACGTTGTGCATAGATTACTGAGAATTGAATAAAGTGACTGTGAAAAACAAATATCCACTACCCCGAATAGATGATTTATTTGACCAACTTTAGGGGTTCCAAGTCATTTCTAAGATTGACCTTAGATCCGGTTATCATCAATTGAAAGTTAAGACAGAAGACATTAAGAAAACAGCCTTTCAAACAAGATATGGACACTATAAGTTTCTAGTGATGCCATTTGGGGTAACTAATGCACCTGCAACATTCATGGACCTAACGAATAAGGTGTTCAAACAATTCCTTGATGTGTTTGTTATTGTGTTTATTGGCGATATTTTGATATATTCTCAAAACAGGGAAGAACATGAAGATCATTTAAGAATTGTGCTACAGATTTTGAGAGAAAAGAAATTGTATGCCAAATTGTCCAAATGTGAGTTCTGGCTAAACAGTGTGACATTTCTGGGACATGTAATCAACTAGGATGGCATATCAGTTAACCCGCAAAAATTTGAAGCTATTATGAACTGGCCAAGACCAACCACTGTGATTGAAGTTAAAAGTTCTCTGGTGCTTGCTGGCTATTACAAAAGATTTGTAAAAGACTTCTCCAAACTTGCCATGCCACTAACACAATTGACACAAAAAAATGTACCGTTTGATTGGAATGATAAGAGGGAATTCTCTTTTCAGGAATTGAATATTAGACTGGTGACTGCACCAATTCTGACTCTACCTAATGGTACAGATAGGTATCAGATTTATAGTGACACTTCGTACAAAGGCCTAGGGTGTGTATTAATGCAGAATAAGAAAGTAATTGCATATGCTTCACGACAACTCTGACCATATGAAAAGAATTATCTAACCCACGATCTGGAACTTGTAGTGGTGGTTTTTGCTTTGAAAATTTGGCACCATTATTTATATAGAGTGACTTGTGAAGTGTACACTGATCATAAAAGTCTAAAATACTTCTTTTCTCAGAAAGAATTAAACGTGAGACAAAAGAGATGGCTCGAGTTGATTAAAGATTATGACTTGCAAATTCCGTACCATCCAGGAAAGGAAAATACAGTTGCAGATGCTTTGAGCCGAAAATCCATTGGAAATTTATCATGTTTGCCCATTGGCCAGAAAGAGTTGTTGTGTGATCTGGAAAGAAATGAAATTGAAGTTGTTTTGCATAAATACTGTGGAGTTTTAGCCGTCATTTCTGCACAACTAGCTATACTTGAAGAAGTTAAAGCAAAGCAACGACAAAATGAATTTCTGAAGAAGGTTGTTGATGAAATTGAATCAAAACTAAGGCCTTTGTGTATCAGAGCATTCTAAACTGATCAAGCATATTATGACAGAAGCTCACAATTCTCAATTTGCCATGTATCCAAGAAATACATAAATGTACCATGACTTGAAAAAAAAAAATTTGGTGGCCTGGAATGAAAAAGTGTATCGCAGATTTTGTAGCCAAGTGTTTGCATTGCCAACAAGTGAAAGCTGAACATCAACGACCCGCTGGATTACTTCAGTTGCTCCTAATACGAAAATGGAAATTGGAACATATTACGATGGACTTCATTGTTGGATTACCTCGTTCTTTAAGAGGTATGGATTCTATCTGGGTCATTGTTGATCGTTTAGCTAAATCTGCTCACTTTCTGCTTGTGAAAACTTTTTATAATGCTGACAAATTGGCTAACATATATGTGAATGAAATTGTGAGATTACATAGGGTGCCCATATCTATTGTGTTTGAGTAGTGCATACCTGTAGACACCCCATTTTTGACCGTCCTCAAGACTTGGACGTCACCGCTCGAACACTCGGTGATTACTCGTGTTTGTGTTTCGTTTTGAGTTCTCGGAGGTCTCGGCTACGCGCCTTGCCTCAGGATCTCTCAACTCGACTGTTCTGTGTTTGGTTTTGCACCAAACACTTGTGTTTTTGCTTCTGAGGGTAGAAAGTAGCTTGTTAGCTACCCCTGGCACCCACCGGCCTTGGTTTGAGGCCACCGGCCATGTTTTGAGGCTACCGGCCATTGGTGAATTATACCATTGGCCGGTCGGCACTCAGTATGGCCGGTGACCTCATTTTCTGGCCGGTAGCCCCTTTTTACCTTTTTCAGGCATGGTGCATGCCAGCTGTGCCAGCTGGAATGCACCAAACCTGCCCCGGGGCATACATGTGGCTGTTTTGCCCTTTTTGCACCCTTTTGGTCAAAGCTTCTTGAGGAAGCTTGACCCTTTGTCAAAGCTTCCTCAAGAAGCTTGCCAGCTGTCCTAGCTTCCTCAGGAAGCCTTGCCCCCTTTGCCCCTTTTTTGTTTAGCTTCTTTGAGAAGCTTCAAACTTTTGTTTTGTCTATATATAGAGCCCCCCTCCTCCATTGTTGGGGGTTGAACGAAAAAAACCAGAGCTTATACATATATTCTGATATACATCACTCTCTCTCTCTCTATATTTCCCTCTCTCTCCTCTTTTGTGTGTGTTTTGTGGCCTAAAAGTGTGTTTTAACCTTAGTTTTGCACTAAGACACACACTATTACACCACACTTCGACCTTGAGAGGCTTAGAGGGTTTGTTCTTGAGTTTTTGGACTGGTTTTGATAATAGGAAGGTGGCTGATCTTGCTGTTCCTCAAGGGTTCTTCAAGGGTAACATTCTTACTTTAGATTCCCCAATCTTGCACTAAATTTTTGCCTATCTTGCAACTGTTTTTGAGCTTAACATATAACATAGAAAAGTCTTGTTTTCATCTGTCCTAAATAGTTTCTTAAGGGTGTTTTAAGCTTTGGGGTTGTTTGACCCCTCTTAAGGCTTGTTTGGCCCTTGTTTTGTGCCATTTCGGTTGAGCTCCGGGACCATTGTGTTTGGGTCTCCTCACCACTGAAATCTTGAGAGATTCCAATGATAAGGATGGTACCTTGAGCTCCTAAGAAGGAGAGGGCCACCCCCTCTCATTGTTGTCCTTGAAAAGGGCCATTTTTGCCTCTTTAGTGAGCATCATGTTTAGGTTCATGTTGGCCATGCCTTGACTGATATTTATGCTTATTATGTCATGATATAGCTCTATTTTTAGTTGGTTTTCGTACACCATGCTTGCTTAGCATACATGCCTTGTAATGCCATGATTTGCCTCAATACATGCATAGCATTTAGACTACCATGCTCATGTGTTTTGGCTAAGCTTTGTGAAGTTTACATACATATTTTGATGTGCTAAGGGACTGTTTTAGGTCATTTGAGTCATTCATGTCTTGCTTTGTATAGCTACCATGCAATCCCTCTTGAATGCCTTAAGCTTTGGCCTCTCTAGCATGCCATCCTTGCTTTGTTTCAGTGGTTTGGAATCACTTGGTATGTTATTTCAGACCTCATGATGTGCTTATATGCTTGTATTTTCCATCCCTTTCATGCTTTGGAGAGTTGATGGCTTATGCTCCATGTTTAGGCCCTTGTTGATGCATATTTGTGTGTGTGTTTTCATGCCTTTGTTGCATCATTTTGGCCACTGTTTTAGGTTTGTTTGAGGGCTGCCTAAATTAGTTTAAGTCCACCCCTTTGCATGTTGTTGCATGCTCACCTTGTGTGTTGTTGCATACTAGTGTGTTGTTGCATGATTGAATGAAGCCACATGCTTGCTTGCATGCTTGAACATCTATATTGTGTCTTGCATACTTGTTAGTTGCATTGTCTCATGTCCTATGTCTTGCATGACCATTGTATGCCTTGGATGCTTCTTAGCATTGTCCATGTTGCATACTAGTCGACATGCTTAGGATTGCATTGCATTTGCATGCATGCTTCGCCTCTTGAATTGCTTGTGATAGAGGTTGAGTTCAATTTGCTTGATTATGTGCATTACATTCTATATCAACATGCACACTTGATTCTTTGGGCCATCATGCATGGAAATACGTAATTGGTGGCCCGAGAATCGAGGCCCATCCTCCTTTGAGTCATAAATATGATAAGGAATGTGGTTGGTGCATACATTGCTTAAAATGCATTGCCATGCCAAGTTCTGTCCTCTACTGCTGTCAAACTAGTTTTTTGCAGGAAGTTTTGGCCGGCCGACCATCTTAAGTGCCGACCGGCCATCCATTTTTGGCCGATGGATTATTTTGTGGCCGGTGACCATCATAAATGGCCGGTGACTATTCCTCACGGCCGGTGGTGCTCCACAGGACTCAGAGAAGTAACCCTGGGACTTGTGCAGTCTTCAGAGAAGCAGAACAGTTAAAGCAGAAGCAGCTTGTGCATGGCAGTGACTTCCGAGCAGAATCGAGCATGCATCGCATTGGACCCTCTTCCCGAGGCTGTTTATTGCTTAAATTAGATTAATTACTTTGCTTAATTAATTAGGTGGTCTGTAATATTTAATTAGCTTATTAGTTAGTTAAATTGTATTATTCTTTCGGTCCCTCCGAGTGAGGGCTAACTTGTAATAAGTGTGGGTGCGTGTGTGCATGTCTTCCAACCCCCACTTCTTTCTCCCTTTTATTTATCTTCTTTTGATGGTTAGTATTAGGTCATATTTGATTTAGCATACCTTATGCTATGCATGCGTGCATCCATACATTTGTCTTGCATGCACCGGGCTCGGCGCATCATACTAACTGCATTGTATTTCAATTCCAAGTTGAATACGTGTTAGTTGCAGCATTTTCACATGCTATCTTTAGGATAGCCGAGCCTATTGTAGTTGTATTTTGCATGTGTTGCATTAGCCATCTCAACATGAACTAGGATCATGCACATGATTACTAACTAGCTTCTGTTCAGGCTTGGAGTACTCGGTAAGCATTTATGCTTTAGCATACCGCATGCGTGTGAGTGTTGCTATAATAGCATGATTACCATGAGGCTAGCTGCTTAACTGCTTGAATGCCTGTGGGTGGAGGTTGAATTACCTAAATTGGAATAATGTATTAAAACTGTGAGTTTTAAGCCCACTAGATAGTGGCAAAACCATCTTTTCTAAAGCCCACTTGAGGGTGGCAAAACTTGCATATTAGCCTACTTGCGAGTAGCAAACCATTTTCAAAACAAACATGCAATGTTTTGTTCCAATTTAGGCGATTTGGTCTATACTTGTTTGCTGTGCGCATAACATAGTAAATCTAAGCTAATAACCGGAATAAGAACACATAACGTTTTCAAAAACGGATATCACGGTTAGTAGAGGCCGATCTTCGGATCGGGCGAGAGGGGGTGCTCATAGCTGACCTTCCTCAATCGTACCCAAGCTCCCGAGCCGAGGCAACTTTGGTGATGATGGACATGTGGCCTTTGGCACCGAGTCAGGGTTTCCTAAATTCTCCCATAAAAAATATTTAGGTGGCGACTCTGTATCTGGCAAAGCAGTCCATGTTTGGCATTTCTTTCAAAATCTGTTTTTCTCAAAACAATTTGCCGGATTTGGACTCTTTGGTTCAGATTTAGAACCGTGACAATTTGAGAGTCCGAACTGTAGTGAACCCAAAACGAACAGAACGGGACTCATCCTCCCGGGGCGTTCGGGGACGTCTACAATACCATCCACAGACGAACGACCAATTAGAAAGAACGATACAGGCCTTGGAAGTTATACTCAAAATGTATGTCTTAGATTTTCAAGGGAATTGGGAAGCTTATTTGCCGCTGGCTAAGTTTGTGTACAACAACAACTATCACTCAAGTATTGGGATGGCTCCTTACGAAGTTCTATATGGTAGGAAGTACCGATCTTCAATCTGTTGGGCTGAAGATGGAAATAGACCATTATTGGGATCGGAACTTGTGCAAGGGACGACCGAGAAAGTAAAATTGATTCAACAACGATTGAAAACTCCCCAAAGTCACCAAAAGAGTTATGCAGATGTTCGGAGGAGAGACAGAGAATATAAAGTAGGCAACCATGTGTTCATCAAAGTAACTCCTATGAAAGGCTAGACACGATTTGGGGTTAAAGACAAATTGGCACCACGATATATTAGGCCATATGAAATTATTGAGAAAATCAATCCAGTGACATATCAAGTGGTTTTACCTTCGGTTCTGGAGCAAATGCACAATGTGTTTCATATCTCTATGTTTCAGGGACTATTTGTGAGATCCGCATCATGTCATTGAGCCAACACATGTACTTTTAAATGATGATTACATGTATGAAGAATGGCTAATCCAAATTGTGAATCGCCGAATCAAGAGATTGAGAAATAAAGAAATTTCGTTAGTGAATGTAGATTGGAAAAATAATAGAGAAACCTATGCAACGTAGGAAACAGAGGAAGATATGATGAAAAGATATCCAGATTTGTTCCCTCTAGACCTTGTATTCTTTCAAAATGAAGATAATTCGAGTTTGGAAGACCAAACTGTTTAAGGAGGGAAGACTGTAACAACCCCGATCTATGATTAGTCAATAAACCATGATTAAGAATGCCTAATGAGTAATTAAGATGAAAATCTGAATTACTTGCTTGTGATTTGTGTTACTTGTGTTATAGCTGTCCATATGAGGAATATCTGTCTGTATTTCTGTTTCAGTATACGAACTAAAGGCCGTATTAGCATTCAATCACGAAATTGTCTAGGTTAATGTGTAATTTTGAATTTTTAGAAATTTATGGTAAGTATAATTAAAATTTGATTCGGAACCAAATAATTAGAATACATTAGATTAAATTAAGTTAGCTTGACTTAACTTAATCATACTTCATTAGCTTAAGCTATTTGAACGTATATAAGGCCAATATAGCTTCTAGAATCCATTTTGTCTCCCTTAAGCTCGACAAAACGTGGAGAGAGAGAGAGAGAGAGAGAGAGAGAGATCAAAGAAGAGAGAATTGAAGGAGACTTGGTGAGATTAGAAAGATTTTGGAAAATTAAGATTCTACACTTGAGAATTCAAGGCTTAAGGTAGGAATTCATCTTTTGATTGTGTAATAAAGTTGTTTAATGCATGAACTCAAGAAACTTAGAGATTAAAGACAAGAAATAAGCTAAAGAGTAGATTTGGGAATCAATTCATGCATGCATGTGCATTTCATTGCATTTTGAGTATGTTTTCTAAGAAATTCTCTCATGCATGTAACAATTCTAACTTAATTTTGGGAATTCATTATGTTTTCCATCATTTTACTTTATTTGATCATGATTTGGAGGGTTTACATTCAAAGGATTGCATGCATGTTATATATATATATATATATATATATATGTACATTTCAAGTTTGACTTTGAGCAATTCACCTGCTTTTGAGCCTTGATTTTGCGAAATAATCTTTAATTTATCATGTTTTATAAGTTTACAAGTGTTTTCTCAAGTTTTGGCCCACAAGAATGAGTTTTGTTGCATTGGAATTGAAGTTTGGAGCTTAGAGAGCAATCTGAAAATTTCAGAATTCGCACTATTCGTTTGAACGGTGGAATTTTCACTTGAGTGAAGAATGCAAGCTCCCAGAAGTTTTGCAAAGTTTGAGGCTTGGCTCGAGTGGTAAAAGTTGCACTTATGCGGCCACCCTTATTTTTGAACCTTGGCTCAAGCGAAGGAAGTTGTGCTCGAGCGTAAAATGAGAGCTCTCAGAAGTTTTGCAGACTAAGGGGGTCTACTCGAGCGAAGTAAATTGTGCTCGAGTGAATTGCCCTGTTTTTTAATAAGGATAAGGATTAGAAACACACCAAGATATAAAATAAATAAGTTACGTATTTTCTGAGCGTGTGTTTCAATGTGTATCCGTTATGTGCTTGCGTAGGTCACGCGCCATAGACTGTCTAATTTATCTACTCTGTCTGTTCTGTTACTAGAGCTATATGTGAGTAATAAGTCTGTAAAGTTATGTTCATCTTTAAATATTTTCTGAATGATATAATATGGTCAGTTTTTTGAAATGGTATATTCTGTTTGAATGAATAATTGTTCGAATTTCTGAAATATATTTGTGGCATCCTTAGCATCGTGTGATATTTGTTATCTGTTACCTGATACCAGAGGTTCCATCATGGAACTGGTTAAGCATAACCATTATCTGCTCTGTATCTAATTATTCCATGTGATCATGGGTCATTTGTACGTCCCATATAATTATGGGTCATCTATTCTGTTAGCGCTACTAGATGTACTACGTATGACTATCCATGAATCTGTTTTTGATCCTGAACTTTGATTTCTGAATCTGTTACAAACATCATTCATTAAAACCTTTACTTTAGTATTATTCACTAGGCTTTAGCTCATTGTATTATTTATGTATGTAGGTGATGAGACGCGTGACTAAGCTCAGTGATGATTGCCTGGAGATCTGTTCTGTCAACTAACCACTGTGCCTTTCGAGGGGTTCCCCGTTTTAAGAAGTGGTCAAGTTTTGTGAACTATGTTTAAGACCTATGTTTTCTTTTGTTTAAGTCCGAACATGTCTTTTTTTTTATCTGTATATGTGTGGTGACGCGAGAATGACATCATAATGATGTAAATTAAGTTTTAAATTTTTCATCCCATGTATGTCTACACAGCTCTATGAACATTATATTATGATATTTGCTTCCACTAGCCGCTTAATTTTGTTTAGTCTGTTCAGAGGCCTTCGACAATCCCAAGGTTACTGGCCGGTTATGACGCTAAAGCTATAGAGTCGGATTTGGGTAGTGAAACTCCCTTTGGCAATTCTCGGACAAAACACTTCTATACATTTGAATCCTATCAACCACTCAATCTAGACACAAACCCTAACCATTCTATACAACTTGTGAAGTAAACCACCTACAATAAACACAATAAGAACAACACAAACACAAGATATAGATGGATATCAATAGTAGTGAACATAGCAATGAATAACAACACTACGCAAACATGCTAGATTCTCTCCCTTTTCGCCTGGGAGAGACAAAGGAAATCAAAAGAGACAAGGCTAGCAGTAATAACCATGATCATGAACAATTAGCAAGTACCAAATATCCAAAGTACAATATGCTACCAAAAGTATCCCAAAATAACCAAAAGTAGCCAACAATATCCAAGAAACCAGCATAATATGAAACATGTACAAAAATACCAACGATCAAGTACTATGATAAGACAATATGGGGGTAAAAAAAGGATCATTGAGATAACAGAGGGTGAAGTGCTGGCTGTAACTGGAGGAATGGCACGAGCTAAGAAAGCTGAATGGTAACCTGACCCACAGAAGTGTCAATATGTCTAGTGGTAGCCTCTAGAGATGTGAGACATCCATCAAAGGGCTTCACATGAGCATCAAGATGATCAAAGAGCTGAGTCATAACATGCACAAACTGGAGAATGTGATCGCGAATAAATCGAGGACAGGTACGCTCCCCTTCACAAGCAACACCTGCTTCATACTCTGCTTCTTTTGTGACTTTTCACCTACAGTAGAAGTACTTGCACCAGATGACTCATGAGCTTGACTTTAGAAAGCGATTTTCTTAGTAAAAGGTTTGACATGACAAGTTGTTCCATGATCAGCTAAGGACTCAATACTAAGAGGAGAGAGAATTCTATTAACAAGACACCCATAGGGAAGACCAAGATTTTTAAACCATTTTCTAATAAATCATCAAGGGAAAGTTAATGAGAAGACAACAGTCAATGAAATACAAAACATGCCCCTGGTTTTGATTAATCTGAGAGCTGTGGGTGGTTTGATGAATCTTGGCACACACAAATAGGTTTTAAGAGACGAAACCTAGGCAACAACTTATTTTGTTTGATAAGGACCCCATAAACCCAATTACGATGAGTGCCACAATGCTCAGTGTCAACCATGTCAAAATCCCTTAAAGGGGCACACGTATATGGATATTTGGAACTTATGTCCCGAGTAATGCCAAGAAATAGAGTCCGGGGTAATCTCAATTTCAATGGACTTCACATAGGTTTTGAAAGAAGGAGCATCATCATTAAAGGAGAACATATTACAGTAGAACTCACGGACCCAGTCTATGTTTTGAAGTCCTGAGAAAGAAAGAACATTGGCACCACCAAAAAGAGTAAACAAGTCTGTAATAGGGATGGACTCGAACACACTTGGGTGAACATGATATTCAAGATGAACAAGTCGAGACTAAAATAATTCTTTGAAAAGCTTGGATTTTTCCAAAGATTGAAAATTTTCGATGTCAAATGGAAAGCGACTGGCAACATATTTACGTTTCTTTGGTTGGGACATGGTGAACACTAGGGTACCACAAGACAACCAACAACCCAACAAACACAACCAACCCTAACACAACCTGACAAGAAAGACCCACCAAAAAGGAGAAACATTAACCCTCACATACAAACCAACAAGAATCCGACAAAATAGCCACACCACAAGACAAATAGCACCAAACAAACACATGAGAGAAAAAACAAAATAAAGCAATAAAGAAAAAGACCATGAAGAGCAAAAATAACAAGTATTCTAAAAAAAACTAAAAAATAGATTATCAACAATAAAAGAAAAGATGCTATCAATAATGATAAAAAGCAGCAAAACAAAGAGAAAGAAAGAAGAAAAAAAATAAAAACCCTATAAGCCCTAGATCTAGAGACAAAGAGAAACGAACCAAAATAATTTTAAAAAATGGAAGAAATGAGACTTAGCACCCAAATTGAGGGACTAATCGCCCAAATCAAGCAAAATGAGCAAAAGGGAGATGAAATTGGCATCGTGAGAAGAGAATTACACTGGTGAAGAGAGCAATCGACTAAGATTTGGGGGAAATAAAAAGAGAGACTCGACTGAAATGTTTGAAACCCGAAAGACTGCTCGAGCTCTTACTTTATCGCTTGAGCCCACAAATCAAAACACGTAGATCTCACTTGAGCGTAAGAATAATAGCTCGAGCGTACAAAACAACCATCAAGTATCTTAAAGGAGTAGACAAAAGTACTGGGAAATGTTATTCACCGCTTGAGCGGTCTCAAAAATTAAGAATGGCTTACTCTTGAAAAAGTACTGTGAGCATCCAAACCATTCTCAGAGCTCTTACTTTATCGCTTGAGCGCATAAATCAAAACACGCAGATCTCACTTGAGCGCAAGAATGATAGCTCAAGCATACAAAATGACCATCCAGTATCTTAGAGGAGTAGACAAAAGTACTGGGAAATGTGGTCTCAAAAATTAAGAATGGCTTACTCATGAGAAAGTACTGTGAGCATCCAAACCATTCTCAGAGGCAGAGTATCACCTGAAACAGAGTTATATGAGCAATAGAGCACAATGTGATACATAAATGATAAAATCTACGTATGCATAAGACAATCCACTTGCAATAATGACAATGTGAATATAAGACATTTGCAAACAAGACAAAAACACATTGATAGGCATAGGACACACATGAATGCAATGCTCAAGAGGGAACATGATATCTCACAAAAGGAAATGTGTATGTGCAATCCTTGAATGTCCACAACTGCTAGCGTCAATCCTGGTAGTGATCGAATAGCTAGACCTCCGGCAAGAGATTATGCGAGTGACTGAGAAAAATCAAACCACTAGTGATTAAGGGGTATTTGTTGAATAAATGAAAATGCTCCCCCTTAGACTGTGGATACCTTTTTCTTGCGCACTCATCGGTGGCCTTCACGCTCAAGAGTATGAAAACCAAACCAGAGAAGAATGGAAAATAGTGAGACGTGGTTGGTGACTCTAAGATAGCATTTTTCTCATCCCTTGAGAAACAAGTATAGAGGGGTAACTAGTGGAGGTGCAAGAAGATGGTAGGAGATTAAAAGACTCAACATCACCCAGGAAATGCTAGAATTGGTCAATTCCTCAATAAATGCACAAGATACACTGCTATAAGTCCATATAAAAGTTTGATCACTTATGCGGCGTCTCCTACAATTGCTTAACTCAAGAATGTGTACAGAATGAGATCATGTAAATAAAGAGCAGACACATTCATTATGAGTTATGTACAACACATAAAACCTTTCTTTCAAAATGAGTAATGTTCAAAACATGTATGTGTGCAAATAAGAAGTGAATCATAACCAATGAGAGTATATCATTTGTAACGCCCTAACAAAATCACCCTTCCTGTTTCCCTGTCTCATCCACACATCAACCATATAAGATAAACAACACAACCAAATGGAAAAAATATAAGATGAACAACCCTCCTTCCTTTTTGAACTATTTCCAACTTTGCAATTTTGTTTCATTACATTTACAATCAAAATCAAAAGAGTTCAACCAGTAAGGAAAGATTCAACAATAATGTCTTTATCCTGGTTACACCACAATATTTAACTACACTTAGTCATATGAAACCATCTTTGACACACAAAATATGATTCAACCCAAGCTTTCACGTCCCAAAAGTATTCTTAAACCCAAATATTCATTTAGGGAGCACTTCATCTTCATTACCTGAAATTTGGTTAGTTTTGGAAGTGAGCAAAAGCTCAGTAGGTAATACACAACTATAACATTAATTGAAAAGCACATGATCATGAAATGCATCATTCTATAAGTATTGTATTATGTATATGTATGAATGCCCTTATGCATGATTATGCAAAATGTAAACTAAGTAAACACTTATTGGATTCAGTCGGGGCGGTAAATATATTATGACCTTCCAAGTAAGAGTTGAAATTCAAAATACATACATAGATATAGATTTCGTATACTTAAAATAGTCCAACATTTGTCGGCTTTAGAAATGGCGAGGCAACGGGCACCCAAAAATATTTTTTCCTTCCGCATTTGCCGATTCTAGAAATGGCGGGGCTGCGGACATCCAAAACCATGTTTTTCCACATTTGTCGACTCCTAAAACGGTAGGATCGTGGACATCCAAAAACCTTTTGCCACATTCGTCCAGCGGTATGCGCAGATAGGGCAGTTGGACACCTTGACTCCCTGCGTAGGTACCAAATACACGACATAACTCATAACCACCCGACTCACTACCCGGACTTATAGACTATTTATCCCCTTTCGAATTTTCAACATTCAAATCATCATTGTATTACAAAAGAAATTCAAATATGCATATGATGCATGAATTTGTAAATTCTCATTTTTCCCTAAAATAAATACAATGCACAACAATTCAATAGTTCACTTGTTAACAATGAAAAGGTTTTTCAATTCTTAACCATCATCATCTCCAGTTTTGGTGCAAAGGTCTCAGAGTCTAACCATTCAACATCAAAGTCAAGTAAATACACTTACTTTTAGGTTCTAAAGGCCAATTAGGCAAAACCCCCTTGTAACTCTTCCAACCATTCATACACATTAATATTGCAACAATCAAATAATTCATATTTCAACCTCAAAGTCGAATAGACATGCCCAATTTCATGTTTTAAAAATCAATTGAGCAAAATCCCTCTTTATTAGACAAGTTTCAATACTAGAGTTTATAGAAAAATTAGAAGTTTCCTCTCTTTCATACATTTGAGGCTAAGTGTCTTCACCAACAACACTAATCATCAAAGATAAACATAATTCCATCATTAACCATAATCCATTACTCATCTCCTTCCAAATCATTTGATAGTGAACGCCATCTATATGCATATACCTATATATATACACATGAATAGCTCTTGAAATTACCACATATGAGTTCCACATTAAAGGTATAACTAGTTAAGAACACCCCTACCTCAAGATTTGAAGCTAAATTAGAGGATCCACGAAAAACCTCGAACAAATCACGAAACAATCGGTAGGTAGATCGAGCTTGACTTGCTCTTCAATTATCTTGAAAGATCTTGGGTGAATCTAGAGTAGAATGTTGAGAAATCAAATGGTTTGGGGGCTAGGGTTTCGGAATGGGTAATGGTGGGGGAGAACAATTGGAAAAAGTGAAGAAAGATTGAGTTAGATCGACTTTTAAGTGAGTTGTCCCGAACAGACCGCTCGAGCGAACAACACCAATTCGAAGGGATCGCTTGAGCAATCTTTTTATCGCTTGAACAAAAAATAAGAGGTTCCAGAAGCTTTGTAAAGTTACAGTGAAAATACCGGGAGCATGAAATCTACGCTTGAGTGACCACTTCACCACTTGAGTGGTCTCGCCTGCAAGGCAGCAAACTACTGAGAGCTTCAAATCTTCGCTTAAGCGATCAAATAACTGCTCGAGCAATTCTCAAAACTCAACTGTCACATCATCCAAGCGCACATAATACATTATGACACACATGCACTCATGCAACAAGTCACACTTAGTCAATGAACAATGCACCCAAGGTCTTTCTAATTCAAACCTAAGAAGATCAAGGGATTTATTAAAAACATCAATTTTTTGATGCTCAATAGGTACATGCTTAAGAACAATGAGGCCTTTCTCAACCAGCTCTAAAATGAAATAATTACAGATGTTAATGTGTTTAGTACAAGAATGTTGGACAGAAGTAATAACTACTACTTTGAAGTATAGCGGTTAAGATCAGATGTTGATCCTCAAAGACTAATCGAGTTGTGTTGATTCAAAAATAAAAATTAAAGTAATTTAAAGAGTTTGATTTTGAAAATAATAAAACTAAAATTAATAAAACATAAAGGAAATAAAAATCAAATAAGAAAATTTTCAGGGTTTCAAATTTACCACTAACCTTATAATCAAGGAATTTTTATATGAGTTTTCAAAAAATCATTAATTTGGATAATATGATATATTTTGATCAAAAATACATTATCAAGAGGATTTGTATATTAAAACCCAAAAGCACGAATCATCCTCACTTAATACGAATCGTCACCACTAAATTACACTAAACAACAATTGATGCATAATCCGTCTTATTAGGTATGACTCGTTCAATAATTTTAATACACAATAGTGACAACAATTGTATAACATGATTTAAATAAAACATTTATTGCATAAAATTATTTGGAGGTTATACGATTTATTCAAATTAAATCATATTAAATACAATAAAATTCTAAGTACTTAGTCAAAATTTCATTTTACCCTAAGAAGAAAATATTAGTTTTACATGATTATGAACACACAACTTTAATTTCTAGAAGAGACACTATTTAATTTTTATCACTTTGCGCTGCTCCTTGCTGGAGCTCTCGAGCTCTGCCTCCCTCATTTTCCACCCTTCAGCTTGCCTCCTTTTATAGACGAAACGAAACACTTCCTGCGAGAAATGAGACACCTCCTGCAAGAAGAAAACAAAATTGAATGCATAAATAGTGAAATCGCTGTTGATAAACAGTAACTTTGGTAAATTAGTCCCAATGCATTTATTATACACACAGTTATTTCTATTATTGTAAATTACACTGACACCCCCTGAGGTTTATCTTTATTATAGTTTCTCCCTTTATCTTTTGAAAATTATATCTCCTTTTGAGATTTAAAATTTTATTACAGATTCCTCCTTCAACAATTTAACTTTTTTAAATACCGATTTTGCCTTCATTGGGTAAATTACATTGACAGCCCTCACATTTTAGAAATTACAATCCCCTCCCCAAGGTTTGAAGTAGCATTACCAATTGCTTCCTCGATTAGTATTAGTTGGAAAAAAAATTAATTGAAAAAAAAAATTAATTGGAAAAAACATTATTTGAAAAAAAAAATGAAAAAAAATTTTTTTAGTAAAATTTTTAAATTTTTGTTTAAAAACCAACGTAAACTCATTTTTTGAATTTACGTTTTTTCCTCAAATTTACAAATTGAGACAACCATTTATAAATCAAAAAAATTATCAAACAAGTTTTTATAACAGTTTTTAAAATTTTTATAGGGTAAATTACACTGACACCCCCTAAGGTTTATCTTTATTACAGTTCCCTTCTCATCTTTTGGAAATTACATCTCCCCCTGAGATTTAAAGTTTCATTACAGATTCCTCCCTTCAACAATTTAATTTTTTTAAATACCAATTTTGCCCTCATTGGGTAAATTATATTGACACCCCTCACATTTTAGAAATTACAATCCCCTCCCCAAGGTTTAAAATAGCATTACCAATTACTTCCTCGGTTAGTATTAGTTGGAAAAAAATTAATTGAAAAAAAAATTAATTCGAAAAAAAAAAATTGAAAAATTTTTTTGTTAGTAAAATTTTTTAATTTTTGTTTAAAAACCAACGTAAACTCATTTTTTGAATTTACGTTTTTTCCTCAAATTTACAAGCTGAGACAACCATTTATAAATTAAAAAAATTATCAAACAAATTTTTATGACAATTTTTAAAATTTTTATAGGGTAAATTACACTGACACCCCTTGAGGTTTATCTTTATTACAGTTCCCCTCTCACCTTTTGGAAATTACATCTCCCTCCTGAGGTTTAAAGTTTCATTACAGATCCCCCCTTTAACAATTTAATTTTTTTAAATACCAATTTTGCCCTCATTGGGTAAATTACATTGACACCCCTCATATTTTAGAAATTACAATCCCCTTTCCAAGGTTTAAAATAACATTACCAATTGCTCCCTCGGTTAGTATTAGTTAGAAAAAAAATTTAATTGAAAAAAAAATTAATTGGAAAAAAAATTATTTGAAAAAAAGAATGAAAATTTTTTTTGTTAGTAATTTTTTTTTAAAATTTTTGTTTAAAAACCAATGTAAACTCATTTTTTGAATTTACGTTTTTTCCTCAAATTTACAAACTGAGACAATCATTTATAAACAAAAAAAATTATTAAACAAGTTTTTATGACAGTTTTTAAAATTTTTGTAAATATAAATTGAAAACTGAAAACGAAATGGTTACCAAACAGGCCTCAGATTGTAAGAATGTTATAAAATTAACAAATAATTAAATAAGTTACCAACGTAAGAAACGACTTATTAAAAGATTCTTAGGTTATGTATGTTTTGATTTTTAGATATTTTTTTTAAAAAAAATTAAAAATTAATTTGGTTAAGAAATAAAAATAAAAAATAATTACCATTTAAGGGTAAAAAATAATTATCATTTTAACTTTTGGTAGGTTATATACATACGTATGGCTGTTTCAATTTAATTTGTAAAAAATTATTTCTAACCACTCGAAAGATAAAAATTATATAGAAATGATAATTATTTTTTATTTTTTATTTCTTAATTAAATTAATTTTTAATTTTTTAAAAAAATTTCTAAAAATCAAGCCATACATAGCCTAAGAATTTTTTGATAAGTCATTTCTTACATTGGTAACTTATTTAATTATTTATTAATTTTACGACATTTTTACCATCTAAAGCTTGTTTGATAACAATTTCATTTTTAGTTTTCAATTTATATTTACAAAAATTTTAAAAACTATCATAAAAACTTATTTGATAATTTTTTTGGTTTATAAATGGTTGTCTCAGTTTGTAAATTTGAAGAAAAAACGTAAATTCAAAAAATGAGCTTACGTTAATTTTTAAACAGAAATTTAAAAATTTTACTAACAAAATTTTTTTCAATTAATTTTTTTTCCAACTAATACTAATCGAAGGGACAATTGGTAATGCTACTTTAAACCTTAAGGAGGGGATTGTAATTTCTAAAATGTAAGGGGTGTCAATGTAATTTACCTAGTGAGGGCAAAATTGGTATTTAAAAAAATTAAATTGCTAAGGGGAAAATCTGTAATAAAACTTTAAACCTTAGGGGGAGATGCAATTTTCAAAAGGTGGGGGGGAACTATAATAAACATAAATCTCAGGGGTGTCAGTGTAATTTACCCTTTCTATTATTACCTTATATAAATTAGGGAAATTTAGCTATAAACCTCATTTACCTTTCTTTCATTGTTAAAAGAACTAAGAAAAAAATTATACTTTCTAAACCTTCTCATAATTATAAAGTCTTGCATAAAGGACAAAATTTATTATTTAAATATTTTATCAGACTATTATACCCCTCAACTAGATCTTCCCACATTCTCCGTCTCTCTCTTCATCCGCTCTACCAAGATCAGCGACGGACATCACAGATTTCACGCCCGGTAGTAGTGGTGGATCTAGATCTGGAACCAACAGATTTAGATCTCACAGTTGAGCAGAAGCAACGACAGATCTGGATTTTCGATTCAGCAGCAAAGGCAACGTTGAAGACGACGACCTCGTTGACAGCAGCTTCAATCGCCGTCGGCTTCTCAAGGTTATGTTGTTGCGTACGGCGATGTCGACGTGAAGAATGCTTCGGTGGAGGTGAGGTCGGAGTTTGAATACGGTTACGATGCTAATGTGGTGAAAGGTTCGGAGTTTGATGTGATGAAACAGTGAAGAAAACAACAACTGAACTTGTGACGAAAGTTCTATCCCAATCCGCAGCACAGAGTCCGCGTAGTCTCTAGATTTCTCTACGGCTGTAAGAAGAACAAGAAAATATATGTATATATATTTGTGTGTATGAGTGTTGTTGAACACATGAATTCTTTTCATTGAGATTTGTGATTGTTGATCGAGTTTTAGAAGTTTTTCTTCTCAATTAGATATGTTGATTTGTTGATTAATTTATTTTGTTTCAGTTTTTTTTTTTAATTATTTATTTTTGTTATTTTTGATCTAATTTCATTTGATAGAATCAGAGTAAAATTTTACTCTAGTTCTATTGCTCTGTTTTTTGTTTGAGAGAATTAGAGTAAAATTTTACTCTGGTGTAAGAATGACAGTAAAATTTTACTGTCAAGAGGTGGTCATTGCCAAACACTTCAGCCACCACAAACACTGCCTTCGCTTTTTTACTTTTGTGCAGAGTAACATTTTACTTTTAGTTCCAGAGTCTCACAGTTTACTCGTTTTTCATAGTAAAATTTTACTTTTATACAGAGTAAAATTTTACTTTTGTGTAGAGTCTAACATTTTACTAGTTTTTCAGAGTAAAATTTTACTTTTATACAGAGTAAAATTTTACTTTTAGTTTCAGAGTCTCACAATTTATTCATTTTTCAGAGTAAAATTTTACTTTTATACAGAGTAAAATTTTACTTTTGTATAGAGTCTAACATTTTACTAGTTTTTCAGAGTAAAATTTTACTTTTATACAGAGTAAAATTTTACTTTTAGTTTCAAAGTGTAACATTTTACTCTTATTCAGAGTAAAATTTTACTGTTATACAGAGTAAAATTTTACTCTGAAATACACAGTGAAGATGGCTTAATAAGAAAGCTGATAAATATGAGGGTAATATAGTAAAAGAAACAAGTTTTAAAATATGAGGGAGTTTTGAAAGTACTTATATAATTCTTGTCCTTTTGAAAGATAAATTAGATAGTGAAAGGGTTATCACCAAATCCCCCTATAAATTATAATATAATAATATATGTCTATGTATACATAAGAGTTGCTTTGAGTTTAGAGGTTTGTATTTTGCTTTCCCATTTTCTCTTTTGACTTTTGTTGGAGGAACTAAATTTGGATAATGGCTTTTTGGTAATTATATAAACAGTCACGGTCAACTTTGAAAAATAAAGCTTTTATTGTTTGGTAAATTATAAAACGTTGAGGTTTATTTAAAATATGAATTACCCTTCAGAGTTAGAAATTACAAATAATCGTTGCTAAAAATTTTAATTTAACAAAATTAATACCAAAAAAAAAAAATAATTGACAATTGATTTAATAATTTATTTATTAATAAAATATATCATTTATTATTTGAGTGTTATTTATTTAATAATAAAATGGATCTTTGTTTTCATATTTAGTTTTCTTCTCTCTCTTTCTCCTTTGGTTAACTTTTTAGATGCAACATAATTAGATATATTTAAAAAGTTTTTTTTTAAAAAGGAAAAATTAGTTAAACGTTGCTCTCCAACTTTGTGTAGTAAGAGAGGTCCAAAATGTTTTTTTATTAGATAAGGTCCCTCAACATTTTTACAGAGAAAATTTGACTTCAACAAATTTTGGCTCCGACACAGATAAATTTTGAAATTTTGATTTGAGAAATTTCTCTGTGAAATTTGAAATTTCTTTGAATCGGGGTCAAATTTCTCTGAGTCAGGTAAATTTTCTCTTAGTTGAATTTTTTCTGTGAAAATATTGAGAGACCTTAACTACTATGAAAATATTGTATGTTATTTATCTTATAAAATCTTAATATCAGGAACTTTAAAAAAAATTTCCCTAAAAAGTTAACTAAAATATGAAAAAGTTCATTCAAAATTCAAATAAAAATGCACACAGATTTTTGTTCAGATTTTTATTTATTTTAGTAATTTTTTTTTAATAGTTTAGTCAATTAATTTTATTTTTTATATGCATTTGTATCTAAAAAGTAAAAAAAAAAATGGAAAAAAAAACATTAAAACAAATGAAAAACTGTCAAAAAATAATTTAAAAAAAAATCAAATCAAACAAAATAAATTGTTAGAAATTTTATATTTTTTAAAAAACTGCCTACTTAATATTTTATTTTATATTTTTAATTTATATTTATATGTAAATTGAAAACTTATATTTATATTTTTTTTGTTAGAAAAGACAAAAAATAAAAATAAAAATAAAAAATAAGCCAAAAAAAGTAGACTTTTTTTTTTTTTTAGAGTAAAGTACCAATAAATTCCAAATAGTAATCTTATGAATTGTTTAATCCTACGTTTCCCAAATGTCTCATTTTAGTGTGAATTACATAAATGGCCAAGCATAAACGCGCGTGTGTTATATGTTGAGGGATAAATGTGAGTTTTCTCATAATGTTGAAATTATTAAACGTAATATTTAAAAAAAAAATTACTAATGTACTTTTTCCAAACTTAATATTCCAAAAATATAACACTCTAATGTAACACATTAAAAAAAAAATTAGTGTATTTTTTTCAAACATGACAACGTGAAATTTCAAAAAAAAATTGTTAGTGTACTTTTCCTAAACGTAGCACTCTAATCAATGCAACACACAAAAACTTTTTAGTATATTTTTTTTCATACATAACACTCCAATATAACACATTAAAAATTTTATTAGTGTACTTTCTTCAAACATAAAAACATAACATTCCAAAAAAATTTCTTAGTGTATTTTTCCCGAACGCAACAATCCAATCAATGTAACGCACAAAAACTCATGAGTCTACTTTTTCTAAACGTAACACTCCAATGTAACATTGGAAAACCATACTGTCAAAAATGTAGATTCTCATGCTTGATAGCCAATATTTCAGCCATCAATCTCTTAAAAAAAATCTTTTACATCTCACATTTCCATTCTCATTCTAAAAATGAATCAGAAAATTAAAAAAAATGAATCACAAAAGTATATTTCCTTAAACTTAAATGTCACCAAATCAAATAAATATAACTTTCTAAAACAAAAACGGCTAATTGATTCATAAAAAAAACTCTTACGACTAAATAAATCAACATTTCCCCATATGAGATTTATGATTAAATTTTCCACCTTCTTCTTTTTTATTATTTTTATTTATTTATTTATTTATTTTTGCTTATTTTGTCTTTTTCAATTTTTCTTTGATTTTGTTTTTTAACTTTTTAGATTGATTTATAAAAAGCGAACTCGATTGATTTATAAAAGGCGAACTAATAAAATAAAAAAATTCTAACATAAGTTTGAAAAACAAACCACTAAAGATAAAAATTTGAAAAGGAGGTAACTTTTTAGCCAATAAATAAACTTTTTCAATGCCCACCTAAATTTTTTTTTTTCACAGGAAGGAGAAAAAAATAATTTAGACAAACATTGAGGGGTACAAGTTACAATTGCACCCCATTATAAAATTACTTACATTCCACATATTTTTATAAATTTTAAATTTTTTTTAAATCTATCTCACTATTTTATAATTCTCTCTTTTTCATATCATCTTTTCATTTTATCATTCCACCTATGCCTTACGTTATTGGCCTTTTCTACCTGCCATATCTATACTAATTAGAACCGCTCGACTTTCAAGGACGGGTTGCGTTTTTCTCTATCGCCAATTTTGCCTTCCATTTTGTCTTTATAAAATCCTTTTATTTCTTTGTCTTATTAAAAGTGATGACTGATTTTTTTTCTTCTCTTTTTAAAAAATAAAATAAAATAATAATTGTCTTTTTGTGCTTTCTTTTGCTGCACTTTTTTTTTTTTTTCATTTCTCCATTTTTTATTTATTTATTATTTCTTAATACTTATCTTTACAAAAAATGTGGGGCACACGTTCCTTTAAAAAAAATAAAAATTAAGGGGACTATAAAAAAATAGAAAGTTAAAAATAAAAAATAAAACTCATGAAAATATAAGTAATTTATGCAATAGATTTGTGCAAATGCATGTTATACTTTCATGAGTTTGTAATTATTTTTTATATTTCTAATTTGTTTGATATTTTTTCAAAAAAATTAGTTACGAATTTTTTATGATATTATTTTTTTGTGGAGATAATTATAAAGTATTTTGGTTGTATCATGAAAGTCTTACTTATGAGCGATTATATTGGGAACCATTGTTGTGTTATAAATATTTATAAAAAAAAAAAAAATGAATTGCGTTATAAATATTTTTTGAGCTTTTTACTACTGATTTTCAGAGATTTTTCAGAGAATAAAATCATGTTTTGAAATCCAAAAAATGGAAGGGTCAGCTTCCCCTCCTTGTGCTTGTGTACTAGTTTTAATCCCTCAATATTGTAGCTTGTTGTTGCAGTTGTTTTTGTCTTCGTTTCTACATTTTTTTTTTTTTTTTTTGCGTGTGACTATTTTAAGACTATTTTAGGATTGTTTTTATGAGTTCGCTTCATTCATGCTTTGTATAGTATACTTGTAGCGTAATAGTTCTCATAAGTTTGGTGTTTTAGGCATTAGACACCAACCTATTTGTTTCTTGCTTTCCATACTTGTGTTCACCTCTAAGCATCTCTGCAATCTCCCTCATTTCTTGGCTTTTTCTTTTTGTTTTGAGAGTTACTTCAAAAGGAGTGTTGTTTAAGCTTGAATGAGTGGTATTATGCTTAATGATTTAATCCCTTTGGGGGTTCATTGTCAATGGCATGATCTCTCTCTCATGCCTAAAACAACATTTGGTTTGATACTTATTTCCATTAGTGGACTTAATCTTCATTATTGGACTTAATTGACTAATGAATGGAAGGTGATTAAAATGAAGTAATAAAATTGGGGTTAAAATGAAACAAGATAATAAAATGATTTGGTATTCAATCGGACGTTAATTGAACACATGGAGACCTGGGTTATTTCATACTTGTTAGTGATGAAATGGTTCAAATTTCCAAGGTCAACCACTTCCTTTGATCAATTCATGATAGGGAGGAGATTTTGTTGGTCTTTCCTTACCATTTATTTAAATTGTACCCCTAAGTTCATAAGTCATCACGCAATGAAATTGCGTCGATTGATGGCTTGTGAATCAAGCGTTTCCCTCATTTGACCTGCTTGCTGATAAGGAGAGGTAAGGTAGACAGACATCCCCTGGAAATACTCTGTTTGTTCTCTGTTACAACAAGAAAGAACTAACATTAGTGGCTGGCAGGCCACTTTTACTGGGCGGCAGGCCACTATTTCTGGCCTACCGGCCACTTTTTCCAGCTAGGTAGTGTCCTTTTTCCAGCAGAGCAGAGCAGAGGTTGAGGTGGAAAAATAGTGCAATTTTCTAACTGTGCAACAGAGGCATTCTGACAGTAAAACATGAGACTTTTTCAGGTGAAAATCCACGTGCATGCATGGGTCAACCCTCATTCCCTGGGGCTCATAATAGTTAATTAATTAGCTAATTAATTGTGCATTGTAATTAGCTAGTTATTTTGTGTTGTACTTATTTAATTAGCTAAAGTAGTTAGTTAATTCGTGGTAATTAGTTAGGGCATTTATTCGGACCCTCTTGTGCGAGGGCCAAACTTGTAATAATGTGTATGTTTTCCAACCCCACATTTTTCTCCCTTTTATTTACTCACTTATGATGGGTAGTTTAGAACATCATGTTTCTTTTAGCATTTCCCATGTTTGCATCTATTTGTTTTGCATAAATCGAGGCTCGGTTTATTATTCTAATAAGCATTGTCATTTATTATTTCGTTAAAAACGTGTTTAAGCCGCATGCTATCAAGTTGTTTCGAATGACATATTAGTAGCCGAGCCTTCTAAATACATTTTTGCATGTGTTGCATTAGCCATTTGCATCGTTAGGATCATACATTTTTCTAACTATCTTTCTCTTTTTGCTCGCCTCGGGGTAAGCATTTATTGCTTTAGCAAATTACATGAATGTGATTGTTGCCATGTCTAGCATGCTTGCCATGAGGCCAAGTGCTTAAATGATATACATGTTTGAATGCCTGTGGATGAAGGCTAATTGCTTAAATTGGAATTCATTGATTAATGTACATACAAACTCACTTTTTTCAACTAGCACGTAGTCAAAACAATTTTCAAACAAAACATGAAATCAAATGTTCTAATTTTTGCAAATTAGTCTATACCTGTGTGTAACACATAGTAAAGTTAGTCTAATAATCGGAACAAGAGCATATAATGTAAATAAGAATCACATCATGATTAGTAGAGGCCGATCTTTGATCAGGCGAGTGGAGGTGCTTAATTCATGACCTTCTCCTCTTGTACCTAAATTCCCGAACCGAGACACTTTGATGATAACGGATAAGTGGCCTTTGGCACGAGTCTCAAGTTTCCTAAATTTTTCAAAAATATTTAAGTGGTGACTTTGTATCTGGCAAAACAATCCATTTTTGACATTTTGATTCAAAATCGATTTTCCAAAAGATTTGCCTGTTTATTTATTTCACATTGCACTCGTGAGATCAGATTTAGAATCACGGGAGTCTGAACTGTAGGGCTAGTCATATCCGAAAGGAACACAAAAAGTCAAGCTACAGCACTCGAGCGCTTACTTGACTACTAGAGTGGTCCTTGAATGTTGACAGGCCAAAAAGCAAGAGTTCTAAAACTAAAGAAGAATGAATCAAGTATAGTAACAAGCAACACTCATAGCTCAATAACAATACAACTCAAAAGTGTTTATCACACGGGATTGCCAAAAACAAGGACCTAACAATCTTTCCCTGTAACAACCTCGATCTATGATTAGTCAATAAACTATGATTAAGAATGCCTAATGAGTAATTAAGATGAAAATTTGAGTTAATTGCTTGTGATTTGTGTTGTTTGTGTTTATATCTGTCCATGGTAGGAATATCTGTCTATATTTATGTTTCGGTATGCGTACTAAAGGCCTTATCAGCATCCGATCACGAAATTGACTATGTTAATGTGCAATTTGGAATTTTTAGAAATTTATGATAGGTTTAATTAAAATCTGATTTGGAACCAAATAATTAGAATAAATTAGATTAAATTAAGTTAGCTTGACTTAACTTAATCATACTTCATTAGCTTAAGCTAATTGGACCTATATAAGGCCAATATAGCTTCTAGAATCCATTTTGTCACCCTTGAGTTCAACAAAACGTGGAGAGAGAGAGAGAGAGAGAGATTGAGATCAAAGAAGAGAGAATTGAAGGAGACTTGGTGAGATTAGAAAGATTTTGGAAGATTAAGCTTCGACACTTGAGAATTCAAGGCTTAAGGTAGGAATTCACCTTTCTGATTGTGTAATAGAGTTGTTTAATGCATAAACTTAAGAAAATTAGAGATTAAAGACAAGAAATAAGCTGAAGAGTAGACTTGGGAATCAATTCATGCATGCATGTGCATTTCATTGCATTTTGAGCATGTTTTCTAAGAGATTTTCTCATGCATGTAAAAAGCCTAAATTAGTTTTGGGAATTCATCATGTTTTCTATCATTCTACTTTATTTGATCATGATTTGGAGGGTTTACATTCAAAGGATTGTATGCATATTATATATATATGTACATTTCAAGTTTGACTTTGAACAATTTGCTTGCTTTTGGGCCTTAATTTTGCGAAATGATCTTTAATTCATTATGTTTTATAAGTTCACAAGTGTTTTCTCAAGTTTTGACCCACAAGAATGAGTTTTGATGCATTGGAATTGAAATTTGGAGCTTAGAGAGCAATCTAGAAATTTCATATTAGCTCGAGTGGTCAAATCTGCACTCGAGCGAAGAATGCAAGCTCCCAGAAGTTTTGCAGGGTTTGAGGGTTGGTGTAGACACGCCATTTTTAACCGCCCTTAAGACTTGGGCACCTCAGGTTGATCACTTGATGATGAATTAGTACGCTGTGCAAACGTTCATTTTCTTCAAGGAGGAGCGTCGGTTTTGAGTTTCAATGCCTAAAAACCTTGCACCTCATTGAGCCAAAAACCTAATTTTTCCAAACCTGACTACCTAGAGGTCTACTGGCAAACAGGTGGCCAGCTGGCCAAAAATTGGTGGCCGGTTGTCCCCTACCTAGCCGGTCGGCCATGTTCCCAAGCAGAACAGATATTTGTTGCCAGCTGTCCCCCCATGTGCATGCACTGCACCGGCTGGCTCAATACAAATATTTTCAAGATAACAACCAATTTTTCTATATATACTTGACCATACCTTATGTTTTTAGGTTTAAAAAATTTATAAAAGCTCAAATTCTTGCAAAACACACACACTCTCTATCTTGCAACACACATACACTACACCAACACTTCCTAAACCAAATATTTGAGGCTCCTTGTTGAGGTTCTTCAACTAAAATTTCAGCTCTTTAGGGTGATCACTTGTGGGTTTGTGAATCAAAGAGTAACCTTTCTTCAAGAGGTTTAACTTTTGTCTTCTTTATACTGTTTCTTTCATTTCTTTTCTTGCTTTTTTATACTGTTTTTGGACAGAAACTTATGACTTAAAGCTACCAAAGGCGAAGGGGTTAACCACCATTTTTTGAACCTTATTCTCCAAGCTTTTGTCCTTGTGTTTCCCACTTTTTTCTCAACTTTTGGCCACTGATTTTCAGACTTTTAAAAGGCTAAAATATGTGGTTTTAAGGCCCCAAAATTGAAGGGGTTTGCCACCCCTCCTTAGGCTTACTTACTAGCTTTAATTCTCTCTCATTTTTGCTTACTTTATTTGGTTTTTTCAAGGTAATTCCAGCGCTATTTTTGTGAGTTTTAGGACTATTTTAGTGTGTTTATTTCATTTATGCTTTGCATAGTATGCTTGTAGTGTTGTAGTCCTCATAGGTTTGGCGGTTTAGGCCTTATACACCAACCTATTTGAGTTTATATATATTTTTTTTATATTTTATTTCCGGGGCTTTCATATACATGTATTCACTCTTGCAATAACCATCTCTATACCCTCCCTCCTTTCTTGGTTTTATTTATTTAAGAGTTGTCTCAAACAATTGTTATTTAAGGCATACAAAAGAGACCTTCCATGCTTAATGGTTTAATCTCTTCGGAAGTTCATTACCAAGGCATAACATCTCTCTCATGCTAAGAATAACTTCTTGTTTGACACTTCTCTTCATTAGTGGACATAACTCTCATTTTTGGACTACAATGATTAAAGAATGGAAAGGTAATTAAAATGGCTAATAAAATTGGACTAAAATGGTAACAAGAGTAACAAAATTGGTTTGGGTCCAATCGAACATTAATTGAGCCTATTGCATCTCGAGTCATTACAAACTCATTGGTGATGTTAATGATTCGAGGAGCAATGTCTACCACTTCCCTAGAGAGGTAATTCCATGATAGAGAGGTGGTTTCGTTGGTATTTTATTTCCATTTATTGAGACTTTGTCCCGTCGATTCATAGATCATCACGCAACGAGTTTGCGTCAAATGATGGTTTGCGAATCGAGTCTACCTCTCCCTTGATCTGTTTCATGATAGGGAGAGGCAGAGAGGACAAATATCTCTTGGAAACACTCTGTTTGTGCCCTGTTTCCTTGCAGTTGCAGCAGGGTAGACCCCCAAAACAATGGCCGACCGGCCACCTGTCCATCCGGCCGGCCACTTTTCAAGGCGGGCCGACCACTTTATTTTATGCAGACAGTACCATCTTTGTGAAAGAACAGGGTAGTGGCTGGGGCTAAAACAGATTATTTTTCTGACTGCAAAACAGAACAGTTCTAACAGCAAAACAAAGGTGTTTTTGGGTGGATATTCCCGTTCATGAATATGCGCTTCTCTACTTCCCATGGCTTATGAAATTAACGCTAATTAGTAGATTTATTTGAAACTTGTAATAGCTAGTTCATTAATTAGTTAAATTTCTTTGAATTTGTAATAACTAGTTAAATAGTTAAGTAATTCGGTGCTATAATAATTAGCTAAATTAGGACATTCATTTGGACCCTCTTGTATGAGGAAAAATTTGTAATATTGTGTATGTCTTCCAACCCCCATTTCTTTCTCCTTTTTATTTACCTGTTTATAATGGTAGCATCATGTTTTACATTTTCATGTCATTGCCATGACTTATATCCACTTTTGCATGCATAAGGATTCAGCTCATCATACTAAACAATGTCGATTTCACATTCCTTACTCGAATACGTGCTTTGTCGCATGCCTTGAATTGACTCACTTTCCATATTAATAATCGAGCCTATTAATTGCATGTTGTATGCGTTGCATTAGTTACGTTGCATTGCTTAGGATCATGTATTTTTCTACTTATTTTTGTTTTCTTTGGCTTGCCTTGGAGTACTAAGTAAGCGGCTTTGCTTTAGCATATTACATGTATGTTGGTGTTGCTATATCAAGCATGTTTACTATGAGGCTAAGTGCTTAGGTGATATATCTCTTGAATGCCTGTGGATGGAGGCTTTTCGCTTAAGTTGGGATGATCTGATTAAATGTACATATGAGATCACTTTTTCAAGTGGTACATATTTGAAATACTTTTGAAACAAACATGAAATCGGAGTATTCCAAAGTGGGCAAATTAGTATATACTTATGTGCATCACATAGTAACGATAGCATAATAATCGAAATAAGAGCATATAATGTGAATAAAAATCACATCATGATTAGTAGAGGCCCATTTTTGATTGGATGAGTGGGGTGCTCAATGCATGACCTTCCCCTCTCATACCTAAGTTCCCGAGCCGAGACACTTTAGTGATGATGGACAAATCGCCTTTGACACGAGTCACGAATTTCCTAAATTTTTCAAAAATATTTAGGTGTCGACTCTAAAATTTGGCAATGCAGTCCATTTTTGGCATCTTTAATGATAAATGGATTTTCTAAAATGATTTGCCGAATTTGTACTCATTTGTGTTTATTTGTTTCACATTGCACTTGTGAAACCAGATTCAGAACCAGGGGAGTCCGAACTGTAGGGCTATCATATCCGAGGAGATTAAACCCCTCCGAGGAATACGAAAAGTAAGCTATAGTTTCTGGCGACTCTACTGGGAAAATAGAGAACTTGACTTGAATTTCATGATGTGAAATTTTATCCACATATATATGTTCTTTGCATTGCATTTGCATTGTTACTTTAAGTCACTGTGTTTTATATCTGCTATTCCTGGATGGTTTGCCGGAGGCCTGCCCAGAGAGCTTGCCAAAAGGCTGACCGGTCGTGGGCTCTACCATGTTGGAAACACAACCCTTGGATCTGGATTAACGCCATACCGCTTGATCCACATTTCACTTCTCAGTGTTAGGTGTGAGAAGTATATTAGGTAGTCTTGCTGAGGTACCCCTTTTACCATTCGGCCTAGCTGCATATAACAAAGCCATAGTGATTGTTCTACTTAGGATAGGATGCTCACCTTTATACAGGATGTTGTGAAGCTACTTGCTTGAAGTAGTAAAACCCTAGATCATGTTAAAATCTAGGACATGGTAACCCTATCCCCTCATAGGAGTGTTTTGGCTTTTTTTACCTAGTATGTGCTTTACAGTGAAACTGTATAAGAATGTTCATATCAGTGGTACAAATTGATATTAGTTTTGGGGGCAGAGTTCAATGGGAAATACAGTGCTTCAGCTATGATTATGTCTGTTGCAAATTGGGTCAAAGTGCTGTCTGATTGTTGATTGTTGTTTTCCAAACATAATACTCCAAAAATGTAACACTCCAACGTAATATACTAAAAAACTCTTTAGTTTATTTTTCTCAAACATAACAACGTAAAATTTCAAAAAAAAAAAAAAATAATCTTAGTGTTCTTTTCCTAAACGTAGCACTCTAATCAATATAACACACAAAAACTCTTTAATAAACTTTTCCCATATGTAATACTCCAATGTAACACACTAAAAAATTTCAACATTCTAAAAAAATTTCTTAGTGTATTTTTTCCAAACAAAACACTCCAATCAATGTAACGCACAAAAACTCGTTAATCTACTTTTTCCAAATGTAACACTCCAATGTAACATTAGAAAACCACACTAACAGAAATATAGATTTTCACGCTTGATAGCCAACATTTCAGCCATCAATCCCTCCAAAAAGAATCTTTTACACCTCAGATTTTCATTCTCATTTTAAAAATGAATTAGAAAATTGAAAAATGAATCACAAAAGGATATTTCCTTAAACTCAAATGTCACCAAATCAAATAAATATAAAATTTTAAAACAAAAAGGAGCAATTGGTTCATAAAAAGCTCTTAAGACTAAATGGGTCAATATTGCTCCATATGAGATTTATGAGTAAATTTCTTTTTTTTTTTTTTTTTTTTTTGTGCTTATTTTATCTTTTTCAATTTTTCTTTGATTTTGTTTTTTTAACTTTCTATATTCATTTATAAAAGGCAAACTCGATTCATTTATAAAAGGCGAACTAGAAAAGTTAAAAAAATTCTAACGTAAGTTTGAAAAAGAAACCACTAAAGATAAAAATTTGAAAAAAGTGGTAACTTTTTAGCCAATAAACTAACTTTTACCCACTTAAATTATATTTTTTCACTCGTCCCGCGGCCGCCGGGGGGGGGGGGGGGTTGTGGTTTTGCAAGTTACCCCCATTATAAAATCACTTGCATCTCACTATTGATTTTATTTTTTTTATTTTTTGTTTTGTTTTATTTTTTTTGTCTATCTCACTATTTTGAAATTCTCTCTTTTTCATATAATTTTTTCATTTTATCATTCCACCCATGCCTTACATTGGCCTTTTCTACTTAGTATATCTATACTAATAAGGACCACTTCACTTTTATGCTGTGTTTGGTTTGAAGATTTGGAGAGAGATTTGGAAAGAAAAAAGTATGTGAAATTAGGTGATATATAAGCATGTTTTATTCATATTTTACCTACCCTTTTCATTTCTCTTTCTAAATCTCTTCCTAAATCCTCCAACCAAACACAGCATTAATGATGGGTTGCGTTTTTCTCTATCGCCAATTTTGCCTTCTATTTTGTCTTTATAAAATCCTTTTATTTCTTTGTTTTATTAGAAGTGGTGGTTGATTTTTTGTTTTTTTAAAAAAAAAAATTGTCTTTTTGTGCTTTCTTTTGCTGCACTTTTTTTTTTCATTTCTGCATTTTGTTTTTTTATTATTTCTTAATACTTATCTTTACAAAAATTGTGCGGCACACGTTCCTTTAAAAAGAAAAAAAATTTAAGGGGAGTATAAAAAAGTAGAAAGTTAAAAATAAAAAATAAAACTCATGAAAATACAATTAATTTATGCATTAAATTTGTGCAAATTAGTGTTGTACTTTCATGAGTTTGTAATTATTCTTCTTATTTCTAATTTGTTAGATATTTTTTTAAAAAAATAGGTTACGAATTTTTTATGATATTATTTTTTTGTGGAGATAATTATAAAGTATTTTGGTTATATTATGAAAGTCTTACTTATGAGCAATTATATTAGGAACCATTGTTGTGTTGTAAATATTTATAGAAAAAAAAATGAATTGTGATAAATAAATAAAGAAAAAAAAATTAAAAACTATAAATAATATATTTTCTCGATGATATTTTAAATCAAAGATACATAATAAAAAAAAATACATAAAAACTTAGAAAACAATTTAAAAATTAAACCAAATAGATTGATAATATCATTTTAAGTATTTAATTTTAGATGTCATATGCAATTCACATGTCAATTTCTTTATCTATTCAAAAAATAAGTTCTTAAAAAAAAGTGTGCATTGATACAAATTAATAATTTACGGTGAAAAAATATAGCGTTTTTAGTTGACGAGGTATAACGATATTGGGTAATAGTTCAATGATAATACCATTTTAAGTATTTTTAGTTGAGGAGGTAAAATGATATTGTGTTTTCTTATAAGAGAGAGAACACAAGTAATTAGCTTAATAATTTAATTTTTCATTATAATATTTAACTCGTGTCTTACACAGGCTGTTTTGTAACTAGTATATATATATATATATAAATGTGGGGTGGTGGGTGAAACCACCAAGCATTTAAAATGTATAGAAGCACACTATTATACAAAATTATAGAATAATAAAAATAAATAGACAAATAAAATGTATGTTTGTAGGCCAATTGTGTAAAATTTAGGCTCCGATCAACAGGTTTGTGACAAATATTGATGGCACTTGTGTTATCACAGAAAGTGATTGTGTGCTAATCCAAGCCATAATCATGAAATATTTGCTTCATCCAAATCATTTGAGCACAACAACTACCTCGGCAATGTATTCCATTTCAACGGTCGAAAGAGAGATGACATTTTGCTTTTTGTTATGCCATGCAACCAAATTATTTCTAAGGTAAAAACAACCTTGAGATATGCGTTTGCGATCATCAGCACGCCCTGCTCAATCAGCATCAGAAAAACCGGTAATGTCGGCGGTGGTGTCAGAAGAGAACCAAATCCTATATCCCAAAATCCCACTCACATACTTGACAATACACTTGACGGCTAGAATGTTAGACTCTTTAGGAAAAACTTGATAATGGGCTCACACATCAACACTAAAAGCAATATCAGGCCGACTTATTGTGAGGAACAAAAGACTCACAATCATATTCCTATAGAGTGTGGGATCAACATCAATGCTAGAACGGTCATTGGACAAGTGAAAACTCGTTCTCATGGGGTCCGTACGTGTTTGGCAGACTCAAGACTAAACTTAATGACAAGACTCTTAGCATATTTGGTTTGAGACACAAACATACCCGTAGACAATTGCTTAATCTAAAACCCAAGAAAATAAGAAAATTCTCCCATTATGCTCATTTCAAATTCATGTGTCATGTAATCCGAAAAATATTTAACAAGAGAGTAGGAGCTTCGTTCATGTCGGTTTCGGCCCACCATTGCCACCGCCAAAGCTCCAATGCCGCCTCTCTCTCTCTCTCTCTCTCTCTCTCTCTCTCACCTCTCATTTCATCCTCTCTCGTAGCGTCGCTTCCACCTCTCTTAGATCTCTTTATAGATGGTGGACAGCGTCGAAACCTAGCTCGAGCGACAAAGTTCTAGATGCAGCCGAACAAACCAAAATCAATCTCAACCTCACCATCGTCTGATGCTTGATCTCACGAAGAAGATGAAAATGATGATGAATTGGAAGCTTGAGAGAAAGAAGGTAAGAGATTTGAAAACCCTAGCTTGGGAAATGATACAAAACTATAGATCTAATCTGTTTGAATATACTAAGCTTAGATCTGATCTTTATTTGGTGTATTCATGTTTGTATTTTTTCACATCATTCCAATCTGTTCATCTTCTATTGTTGTTGATATGATTGTTTTTAGATTGTTGATGTCGTTAAAGATGAAGATTGAACATTTTTTTTTTTTGATATGTTCTTTTTTCTTTTGATAGTTGTTGATCTATTCTGGTTGGTTCTTCTTCTTGTTGTTGTTAATGATAATGAAACAGATTTGTAATAGCATTGAATAGATCTGTAATAGCTCAAATCTACACATTTTTTGTTGAACAGATTTGTAATTTGCACAGATAACAAACACATTGAGGGCTCTAATCTGCACAGATAACAAAAACAAATTAGATCACTACTTCAAAAACAATTTGAACAGATAGATTTTAACAGATAGGGAAAATTAGGATAAGAATTTCAAACATATGGCATTTCACATATATAGATTTTGAACAAATAATAAATTTGGATAGACAGAATTTTATTTGGACAAAAATTTAAACAGATAAGCAAAATTTGAATTGAAAAGGTTAAAAAATTAAACATATAGGGTAAAAAAATTGAATAGATGGGAAAAAACTTGAACAGATAGGGCAAAAATTTGAACAAATAATCAACAAAAAGTCAAACAGATAAAAAAAAAAAAAAAAACAAAGGGTAAAATTGAAAATAAAATGTCTTACAAGACTTCTTACCAAACTATTTTACAAAACGTAGACTCTCACCAACAAAAAAATACTCACTAGACCTAATACTTTGGACACTCTAAATTAAATTTATCATCAATTTTCTCTAAATGTTTTACTCAACAAGAACTCTGTTTCTTAATATGGTCAGATTTTTTTAACAAAACTCAACTACTTCTGTACTATTTATAGGCCATTCTTGTCAACGTAAAAGAAGCAGACGAACCCAATAAAAAATTATTGCAACTGAGCCTTTCACTTTACCAGGTAAATCAAAAAAATAAGTCAAACTACATGGTTTTAGATAACCAGGCAGATAATAATGATATTTATGACATACTTATTTGTTAGTATTTTTAAGAAAATGTTTGGTAGCTCAAAATTTTATAACTCAAATGGCTCAAATATGTCAAAACGATGTCGTTTTACACTCATTTACACTCAAAACGACGTCGTTTTGAGTGATTTGAGCCATTTGAGCCACAAAATTTTGAGCTACCTAACATTGTTGGTATTTTTATCCTCTTTTTCCATGGTTCTCCTTTCCCTTCCTTTCTCTATTCCATCCATGTAACAGTCTGCTTGTGCCATTTATGATGCATTCGGAAGAACCATCACAGCTTATCTATATGATCTATCAGGGAAGAAAGAGTTGTGTTTCAACAATATAATAAGAGTTTAGTTTTAGTGGCCCTGTTTCTTTATGTCACATTCATTATAATATGTGGTAATAAAAATCTAGACATGAATCATTGGGTCACTAGCCAGAACCCATATACCTCACTAGCAAGTCTGTTCTCCATTGTACACAAAATAAATAAATAACGAAAAAGAAAAAAATGCGTAGATTTCCTACTGGTTTGAATGAAATCTCAATCCTGCAAATCAAAGCACATATAAATAGCAAATCGGCATCGTGTTCATTGAAGCAGCTTGCGGATGAGATTACACAGTTTTGTAAGCTGCACGATCCCCCAGACAGATGGATGTCAACCATCTCCAATCCCTGGTTCTGTACACAAACAACAAACAAACAAAGCCAATATTTTTGCTACAAAGTTGAATACCTAGAAGAGGCCTTGTGGGTGTAGCGGATGTTCATTCATCATGATGTTGATTTGAGAGAACCAGTCTCAGCTGGTTGGATCTGCAATGACCTAATGAATCCTATTATGAGATCGACCATCTGAGTGTCGTAAGCAGGTCCCTCCATTTGGAAATGGCCTACTCCTTCCAGTAGATGAGTTTCAACGCGACCTGCTGCAGATTTCAATTTGTTCTCCAACTGTTTAACACTAGTGAACCCATCCCGAGTCCCCATTACAAACAGCTTTGGTTTAGGAGATTGTAGAATAGCTTTATGGTGCCACCCAAAGAGAATGGATGCAGTAAGACCGAATGGATAACCCAAACTCACATAACCCACAACTTCCTCTAACTGGTCAACTGCAGAGCCCGCGATTGGCGCACCTGTTTGTCAGGAAGGGAAAAAAAGGATTGATTTAACCCCAAAAGAGTTTTGGACCATGGATACAAAATTCAAATCTTGTTTTAATTGGTAAATTTTGAAACAGAAATTCCATTTAGCTCATATACCATAATTTCAATATTGGAAATATCATCACCAAAAATTGCTTTGGAAAATAAGAAAATATTGTCACTTGACCAAGTACCTCAATCTATTACCACACTACATAGCATAAACTCACTAAAAGTGGCATATACAAACTTCTCGTGAACCCTGAATCCACATCTTTGTGAGTCCTAGTTCTTCAGATCAAACAGCATATAAAATAAGATGCCATCTTACATTATATAGCTAAATGCAAACCACTAGAGAAAACATCATAAACAAAATCACAAATTTTAAACATGGAAATCATTTGACACTAAGCACATAATTGAGATGGAAAATGGTTTGTGTTTTATCTTGCACTCTACCAAAAAAAAAAAAAAAAAAATTTAAAAAGAAAAAAAAAAAACAGATCAAACCAACCAACCAACCACCCTCAAAAATCTAGTAGAAGATTCCAAATTAAAAATTGTATGAAACAAAGAGAAGAAACATGAGGGGTTGCATTCAAACCATTAGTTAAGTTAAAAAGCAAAGTTGTATGGCATGATGTGACAAACCAATAGTAAATGATGTGAAAAATCACTTTCACAAATTGTAAATTTCACTAGTTTCCAAAATATTTGAAGAGCTAATAAGAGAACATATTTCCGTGTAGTGTAGTGTACATTTAACCACTTTCAAAAGTCTCATTTTGGGATGATGATGGTTTACAAAGTGTTGACATAGGTGGGTTTGGCAATTGGCTTTTTTAGCCAAAAAGCTAAAAAGCCATACAAAAAAAGATTTCTTCCCATTCTCTCTACTTTTTGCACGTTTTTCATAAAAAGCCACAAAGCCATTCCCAAACACTTCAGTTTTTTTCACCTTATATTTTGGCAAAAAAGCAACTAAAAAATAGTATCTAATTATTGAATTTCAATTTGCTCCCTTTTTTCTTCAGCTATGTTTCTAGGAGTTCCGACTTCTACTTGTTAAGTCAGTGGTTATTTATATGCTCTCAGTTAAGGTTCCACATAACAACAGAGATTAATTGAATTATTCAATACTCTTTCAATTTGCTTTTAATTGAAAGTCCATCAAATTTTGATTTGAGTGCATTTGTTGCATGCAGGACTGCAACATGGTAAATAAGGATTGCACACAGTTATGCAGGTGGACATTTCATGTTTAAGTTTCATCAATATGAATATGTTGTATTGCAAGTGTGTCTAAAGATCCAGAATGCATTGTTGTTACTTGGTTAACTGTGAATTATTCTTAGTTCAGCATTGTAGCTATTGGAGCACCTAGTGAGAAACCTAAGAAAGCTACAATTTGAAATGCTCTCACAAAAGTCGAGATCTCTAGCCTCCCCACCCACATTCAAGGGTTCAAACCACAATTTATATGAATGCCAAGGAACCCGTAAGTAATGGATAAAAAACTTACCAAGCTTACATTAGGAACAATTGCTAACCAAAAAACAAAAAAATCCTACCTGAAAGTAAGAGAAAGCATATTGAACTGAAAAGTAAAAGCATAGGTATGCAGATGTTGAAAACTTGTGAACTACTTGCTCCTTACATCACCATTTGCCATGCCACATGGCTTTCCAGTATTAACCACATGGCAGTTAAGATGTCCTAACAAAGCAATCTTATTTAATAAATAAATAAATTACACCCTAAAAGAGGTTACAAAAGGTAAATATATAGATGGCACACACTAGACCAGATCATAAGATGAAACAAATAAAGAATATACAAATCACAAATAACCAAAAGTTTAGGATATAAACGTGTCAATATGAAAAAGTACTTCCAATTGTAGGAATTTAAAATTTCAAAATTTAATTTAATAGTCACATCCCAAAGAAAAGTCATGTTTTTTTTTTTAAAAAGTCACAAACCAAGAGTTTTGTTCCAAATGAAAAGACACTACATGTCTAATTAAGACCTCGGGGTTCGATGATTTTTGCACACATCAATATTGTAAATCTTGTTTTCTTCTCTCCATCTCTACCCTTTCAATCTTCTATTATTTTCATATATTTTATAGGCAATTGATCGTAGCCTGTTCTTATACCCATTTGGTGTGTGTGAACGTTGAAGGGTTTAGCAATGATTTGGGTTAAATCTTAGAGTTGTTTCATTGTCCGTTATTACCTTCATGTGGAAAGACAATAAAAGCTACAACATAACCAAAAACCAATTTTAGCCTTGTGCACAATTAAGTGGGGTTGACATGAATCCTTTTTCGCCATTTCCCTTTGTCAAGGGCTATATGCCAAGTTAAATTAAATAAATTCATATTATTTTTCACTATCACATAATCTCCAACCTCTCCATCTTTATTAATAATTGAACCTAAGTAACGAAATTGTTCATTATTTGTTATCCCATGATTTTCAATATTCACTATTCCATTATTTCTACTTTTGTTGTTACTAAAGTTACATTTCATATATTCAATTCTATTTCTATAAATTTTAAACCCTCTTCACCCAAGTGCTTCTCTCTAGATTTCTAATTTAGTATTAGTTCCTTCCTTAGTTTTATCCACTAATTTCATTGGACACAATCTTTACCTTATATTTTACTACTATTATCTGATTGTACGATTTTGTTTTAATATTTCTCTAAATTATTTTATTATCGATGTTTTTATCAATTATACAATATGTTAATCTCATTCTTACTGAAATTTTTTCACATTCACACAAATTTGTTCTTGATTTCTTCTTGTATCACTTTCAAATTCCAATATGCTTATATACATACGTACATACATTGGCTTTAATGTCTTAAGTTATTTGCTCGTAGATAGCTAACTTACCTTAGACGCAATATATTGGGCTAAGCGCATCTCCAAAGATTCACCAAATCTGAGTAAAAAAAAGACAAGTTCCTCAATCTGATATGAGTCGCTCCAACGGTTGCACTGTAACTTGCATCAAAAGACTGGAGACGTCTGGTGGGAATCGATCAAGGCACTGAAATTTTTTTTTCCCCCCCTACATTTTTGTTTCCCATTTCTTTTTCCCTCCATTAAATATTTTCTATTTTTTGTTGCCTCCAATAATGATTTCCTTCCAAGAACTGATATAAACACATTAATCCATGTACCATATACCAGACAAGAGGTACGTTATATTTGGAAGGCACCATAACTGAAAGCAGAGCATAATGAGTATCTCAAATTCTTACCTATTCACTTTATTTTCATCCTCTTCTTCTTCCTCATCCTCTGATAGTGAGTTTGATGACGAAAAAATGGTCACTTTTGGGGGTTTATGAAATAAATAATGTTAGTATGATTCAGATTCTGCAATCAACTGATCGATTAAAGAAAAGAGGTGGTTCTATTGTAGGACATAAGTATATATGTTGCGATAGATGGAAGGGTCATGAGCGATTGTTCGCTGATTATTTTGTGGCAAATCCAGTTTATTCACTTGTAACATTTCGGAGACGTTTTCGAATGCGCCGTCCTCTGTATCTGTGAATTTTGAAAGCTATTGAAGCATACGATCCATATTTTGTTCAAAAACAAGATCATATTATTGGATTGTCTCCCCTACAAAAGATGACTTCAGCAATGAGAATATTGTCATATGGAGTGGCAACAGATGCAGTTGATGATTATATATGTATTGGGGAAAGCACTGCAATTTAAAGTTTGCAACACTTTTGTAATTCAATAATTGAAATCTTTGGACCAGAATACCTGAGATCTCCAACATCAACTGATATTGCTAGATTACTTGCTATTGGGGAGGTTCGTGGGTTTCCGGGTATGTTAAGAAGTTTAGATTGCATGCTTTGGGAGTGAAAAAATTGTCCAAAGGCATGGCAAGGTCAATACGTAGGCCATCAGAAAAAACCAACTATAATTCCTGAAGCAGTAGCTTCTTATGATTTGTGGATTTGGCATGCATTTTTTGGAATGCCTGGATCACACAATGACTTGAATGTGTTGGATCGATCGCCCTTGTTTCTTGATCTTGCCCAAGGTAAAGCTCCCCTTGTCCATTACACTATTAATGGACACAGTTATAATATGGGTTATTACCTTGCTGATGGTTTATACCCTCAATGGGCAACACTAGTTCAAACAATCTCTTCTCCCCAAGGCGCAAAAAAGCAACATTTTGCAATGATGCACGAGTCAGCAAGGAAGGATGTAGAGCGGGCATTCGGAGTGCTCCAATCCCGATTTGCAATTATAGGTGGTGTCGTACGTTTTTGCGATCCAAAAATGCTTGGGAACATAATGAAGAGTTGCGTTATATTACATAATATGATTGTCGAAGATGAGAGAGATGAGCATCTTGATTTCGATTATGATACTTCATTAACCAACTCACCAGTTGAACTTTCCTGTAGTACTAACAATGACTTCCAATCATTTCTCTCTCATCATTTAGGTATTAGAGATAAAAATGCATATCATGCCGTCCACAATGATTTAATAGAACATGTGGCATCTTCACGGTGAAAACTAAATTCACCACGTGGGCGCAGACATGTTCTTTTGGTTATTTTTTGGAATCGGAGTTTATTACGCAAGGAAAGCTGTCAGTGTTTGTTTGTTGTTAGTGCTTTTCAAAATTTTGCCAATTCTTAAAGTTGATTATCCAAGTACTTGACAAGTTATGTTCTGATAATCCAATCCATAAATTTGACAATTCATAAATGTTGTGTCCTGATTATCCAATTCATAATTTACTAATGTTGTGTTCTTATATATATCCACATATATTAAATTACAAAATAATTTCAGTTTTGATTACCATGTCTTAATCAGTTACAAAAGAATTACCAAAGAATTTGCAAATGTATATTCAAAAGAATAAATGTACTATTCAAATATATATTACAAATCAATTACAAATAACAACCGATAATTTAAGACCTCATGAAACACCTCTGTACAACATAAATTTGAAAATTCAACACCTCATTAATTTGACAATTAAATACCTCTGTACAAACCAAATTTGACAATTCAATACCTTATATCAGAAGTGGCATACGAGTTGTAGGTTTGGTGAATGCCTCATGACAGACACACCACCATCCAACTACTTCATTTAAGCAATTTACCCACCTCATTACTTCCCTCCACCACCTACCTCATTTATTGACCCTCTATATACACTCAATATTGGACAAAAATGGATATACAAAATTTGTATAGTGATCCCGGTTGTCCCTTTACCGTTCTGTTGTATTCCAGACTCGATTCCGTGGAGTTGGTAGTTGTATCTATCTTGTTGTCGTCCTTTAATTCCATTTGTTTGAGTTTTAGGATGTGTTGGGCATGTTTCGAACAGGTGGGTTGAACCTTGGTTTAAAATCTTGTTGCCAGGTTTTTGGTCGTTCCGCTCGAGCGGGCCTTGTTGCGCTTGAGCGGAGATTGCACACTCCCAGTATTTCGTGTCCCTGCAAAACTTCTGCAGGTGTGATTTTTACGCTCGAGCGGGTTTCTTTACGCTCGAGCGGTCGCGCTCGAGCGGGTACTCTGGCGCTCGAGCGGGTAGTACTTTTTGGTGTAAGTTCTGGGAGGGGAAAATCCACGCTCGAGCGGACTGGTTTTCGCGCTCGAGCGGATGTACTTTATTCTTGTGTCTTGGCGCTGGAGCGGGCCTTCTTGCGCTTGAGCGTACCTAGTTTTTTGTTCTTGACGCTCGAGCGTTGTGTTCTCCGCTCGAGCGGGAATGTCGTATATCAGTTGGCAGCTGGGCATTTTAAAATCACTTTTTACATTCTCTCTCTCTCTTACTTTCTAAAAAGATATTTTGAGAGCTCCTCCCTCTAGAAACTCCCTTCTCTCTAGGGTTTGATCTAGTTAAAGTGTCTCACTATCCTCCGACCTTTGTAAAAAGTGTGTGGATCGTCGAGGGCTCCATTTTGATCCGTGGATCTTTGAGTTCGGAGCATTTTAGTTTTCTTCAACTTCCCCGTTTGAGCTCTAACTTCGAGGTAGGGATATCCTACTCCTTCTCATGAGTTTTGTCTTTGAATTTTAGCATTTTGATGAGTTGGGGGTTGTTGGGTAATTTTAAGAAAGTTTGGACCTTTGTGTAATTTTACAAAAGTTGGGATTTTGTTTATATAAACTTGTATGCATGGTTGGCATAGAGAAATGAGATCAATATTGAATTATTGGTGAAAATGGAACCTTAGGGTTGTGATGTTAATTATGGGAAATGCTCCAATTACATTGATAAATTAATTGGTATAATTAATTTGAAGAAAAGAGGAATTAAATTGAGAATGTTGGGATTGGATGTGGATGAGATTAAAGGGTGTAGTTAGATCCGTTCATCGCTCACCTAGTTGAAATGTTGATTATATATCCATTTGGTGCATTTATTTTCAGTATAGAAATAACTGCTTTGGGCTATCGGTGGAGGATAGTCTTGATTGTTGTAGACACTGCATGATGATTAGGCAAACTAAAACTAATCGATTGAGTATGCTATTGAATATAGCAACTGGAATAATACATTAATTCTATGTATTGATTGATTGTATATGACCTATGTTTATATACATGTGTTGTGTGGGAGGAGATAGGGGATGTACTCCACGGTTTAGGGGAAGATAAGGGATGGACCTCTAAACCGGATTTTGTGTGACATTGATACAGCACTACAATGTGTATCAAGTGTTGATTATGGAAGTGTTTGAATTGATTTGATATAGCACTAAAATGTATATCGTTATCAATTGTAAAGTATAGAAGTGATTCTATGTTATGTTGATACAGCACCGAAATGTGTATCTTTCGCAAAGTGTGGGAATGGCTTATGTGTTATTGATACAGCATTAAAATGTGTATCCCTCATGAATTTTGAAAGTGTTTTAAAGATGAGTCTAAACCTCATTAAGTTATTTGGCTAGGTGTTGAGCCTTGTTTTCAAACTCAAAGTTGGAAAGGACATGGGAAATGAAATGTAACATGGACTTAATATCATGAAATCGAAATGTGATATATGTGGATGTGTTTGTGTTGACCATCTATCAACTGCTAATCTTTTAGTCATTGTTCATGGCTGGTTTAGTGTATTTCTACTGGGCTGTGGCTCACCCTTTATGGGACATCATTTTCAGGTACAGGTAACATGCCACCTCCAAGGACATAGCTTGGGAGGCTAGAGGCAGACAGACTGCTTTGTTATTTGTTTTCTTTTGATGTATTACATGTAAATTCAAGCTGAGGGCTTAACATGTATTGAGTTAGCACTCTTCTTTTTGTAACCAAGTGTTAATTTGGAAAGCTGTAAGCCCGTAGGGCATTTGCTTTTGTTGTTAACATGTAATACTTTTGTAAGGAACTACTCTGATGAATAGAAGAATATTTATCTTTTATACTAATGCATGTCTAAGTTGATGGGTTTTAATATTATTATTTTGAAGGCGTTACAACTTGCTTCACAAACCGCAAGCCAAAGCAACAGCAACCAAGATCAACAAGCCAAATTTTGCTCCCAAAACACTATTCACTTTATATCCACTTAATATTGGAAGTGTGCATTGAAAGAATCAGCAAGGCAAAGCAATAGAAGCAGCAAGCCAAAGAGCAGAACAAACCGAATAGAAAGTGTAATCCACAACGTCAATCGGCCCTGCTTTTTTTTTTCTCCAGTGTGCAGTTCTTTATTTGTTGCACTTTTGCACATCACACCATTTGAGCTCCTCATACTTAATTTATTAACCTCTGTAATTCACCATTGATATTTAACACACATCCAATAAAATTGAATAGATATTCACATCATGCCTAGAACAAAAAGAGCAAGACCAGAACATGGTGAAAGCTCCAACCCTCCACCACACCAACAACAGTCTCAAATTTCAGCTTATCCTACTAATGATTTTCTCAGTTACAGTCATGAACAAGCCTTTGAAAGCTTCTCCAGCCGACCTATTGTAACTAAGAAAAGTGTTTACCTTCCACCTCAATACAATCCACCGTTAGTTAGCAAACTTGAGGAAATGGGGTGGGTAAATTTAATTAATTTACCACAAAAGGTAAATCCACGTCATGTGTCTTTATTTTATGTTCACTTGAGAGGTACTAATGAAGAAGATAGAAACTTTACTCTTCTATCTTATGTGAAAGGTAAGGGTATTCAGTTTAATATCCCCACTTTATCACAAATTATTGGAGTTGAGGAAGGGGATATGCATATCCATTTTTAGAGTGAGTCCGACCTACTTGATATTGTTGGTAATATCAATGAAGTATATACTACTATTTGTGATAACAGATTTACCGGGAGTAATTTACAAGCAAAACATCTGAAACCCCACCTTCGGATTCTCCATCGGTGGATAGTAGAAAATGTCACTCCAAAAAGAGGACATTTTGATGTTGTCCTATATTTTAATGCTTATTTGCTATACTGTTTTGAAGTTGGCCACAAATTGGATTTGTGCTACATAATAATGAAAGAAATGATGATAGTAAATCTTGGTCAATTCATTAGCCGGTCACCACCTTTTGGGGCTCTACTCACTAAAATTTTCAAACAATTTAAGATCCGCCTTGTAGGTGAAGCAGAGACTAAAATCTCTTCGGCCATTTCGGAGTACACACTGACCTGTGCTGGTGGAGCTGACAATTTAATGGGAAGTCTTAATGCACATGTCCCACCAGATGATGCTCCGGAAGACCCTCATGACAATGTTATGCCATCAACTGAACAACCTCAATATTGAACTAATTTTTTGGCCATGGAAGAAAAACGACTTAATCAGCGCGTTCAATGGGAATAACAAATGGCTAATCAGGTCAATGCATTGGGTACTCAGTTTGATACATTTGCCACTGCTGAGAACTCATTAATTCAACAATTTGGTGAGTTCCGTTTGGATACTGAAAGACGTCATGAAGTGGCAAGCCATCGCATGGATCAAATTGAGTATTGCGTAAATGACATCTACCAGCACTACTTCCCTCCACCACCACCGGACAATGACTTTTGATGTGTTTGGATGAGAAGAAAAATTATGTGGTTTTTGTTTGTTCTCAGAATGTACTATTACATGAAGTATTTTCATTGTTTTGTCTTTCGGAACAACTTTTTATATTTTGTTAGGACATTTTGCTTTATAAATGTAATGGTTCTCCTTTAATTGGATCCATGCGATTGTTTGCCACTTCATGACGCCTTTCAGTGTCCAAACGGAACCCACCAAATTGTTGAATTAATGAGTTATGAGTAGTGGCAAATGCATCGAACTGAGTACCCAATGCACTGACCTGATTAGCCATTTGTTATTTCCATTGAATGCGCTGATTATGTCGTTCTTCTTCCATGGCCAAAAAATCAGTCCAATATTGAGGTTGTTCAGTTGATGGCATCGCATTGTCATGAGGGTCTTCCGGAGCATCATCTGGTGGGACATGTGCATTAAGACTTTCCATTAAATTGTCAACTCCACCAGCATGGGTCAGTGTGTACTCCGAAGTGGCCGAAGAGATTTTAGTCTCTGCTTCACCTACAAGGCGGATCTTAAATTGTTTGAAAATTTTAGTGAGCAGAGCCCCAAAAGGTAGTGACCGGCCAATGAATTGACCAAGATTTACTACCATTATTTCTTTCATTATTATGTAGCATAAATCCAATTTCTGGCCCACTTCAAAACAGTATAGCAAATAAGCATTAAAATATAGGGTAACATCAAAATGTCCTCTTTTCGGAGTGACATTTTCTACTATCCACCGATGGAGAATCCGAAGGTGGGGTTTCAGATGTTTTGCTTGTAAATTACTCCCTGTAAATCTGTTATCACAAATAGTAGTATATACTTTGTTGATATTATCAACAATATCAAGTAGGTCGTACTCACTCTAAAAATGGATATGCATATCCCCTTCCTCAACTCCAATAATTTGTGATAAAGTGGGGATATCAAACTGAATACCCTTACTTTTCACATAAGATAGAAGAGCAAGTTTTCATCTTCTTCATTAGTACCTCTCAAGTGAACATAAAATAAAGACACAAGGCGTGGATATACCTTTTGTAGTAAATTAATTAAATTTACCCACCCAATTTCCTCAAGTTTGCTAACTAACAGTGGATCATATTGAGGTGGACGATTAACCCTTCTCTCGGTTACAATAGGTCGGCTGGAGAAGCTTTCGAAGGTTTGTTCATGACTGTAACTAAGAAAATCATTAGTAGGATAAGCTGAAATTTGATGCTATTGTTGGGGTAGTAGAGGGTTGGAGCTTTCACCATGTTCTGGTCTTATTCTTTTTGTTCTAGGCATGATGTGAATATCTGTTCAATTTTATTGGAAATGTGTTAAATATCAATGGTGAATTACGGAGGTTAATAAATTAAGTATGAGGAGCTCAAATGGTATGGAGTGTGATGTGCAAAAGTGTAACAAATAAGGAACTGCACATTGAAAAAAAAAAAAAAGCAGGGCACCGGTTGACCCACTTGTTGCGGATTACACTTTATATTCGATTTGTGCTGTTCTTTGGCTTGCTGCTTCTATTGCTTTGCCTTGTTGATTCTTTCAATGCACACTTCCAATATTGAGTGAATATAGAGTGTTTTGGGAGCAGAATTTGGCTTCTTGATCTTGGTTGTTGTTGCTTTGGCTTGCGGTTTGTGGAGCTGATTTTGTATTGCCATTTCTGTCCAATATTGAGTGTATATAGAGGGTCAATAAATGAGGTAGGTGGTGGAGGGAAGTAATGAGGTGGGTTAATTGCTTAAATGAAGTAGTTGGATGGTGGTGTGTCTATCATGAGGCATTCACCAAACCTACAACTCGTATGCCACTTCTGATATAAAGTATTGAATTGTCAAATTTGGTTTGTACAGAGATATTGAATTGTCAAATTAATGAGGCATTGAATTTTCATGAGGTATTCAATAAATGAATTTTCAAATTTATGTTGTACAAAGGTGTTTCATGAGGTCTTGAATTATCAGTTGTTATTTGTAATTGATTTGTAATATATATTTGAATAGTACATTTATTCTTTTGTAAATCTTTGTAATTCTTTTGAATATATATTTGCATATTTTTTGATAATTCTTTTGTAACTGATTAAGACATGGAAATCAAAACTGAAATTATTTTGTAATTTAATATATGTGGATATATATAAGAACACAACATTAGTAAATTATGAATTGGATAATTAGCACACAACATTTATGAATTGTCAAATTTATGGATTAGATTATCAGAACAGAACTTGTCAAGTACTTAGATAATCAACTTTAAGAATTGGCAAAATTATGAAGGGCACTAACAACAAACAAACATTGACGGCTTTCCTTGCGTAATAACCTCTCATTCCAAAAAATAACCAAAAGTACATGTTTGCACCACGTGGTGAATTTAGTTTTCACCGTGAAGATGCCACATGTTCTATTAGATCATTGCGGAGGGCATGATATGCATTTTTATGTCTAATACCTAAATGACGAGAGAGAAATGATTGGAAGTCATTGTTAATACTATAGGAAAGTTCTATTGGTGAGTTGGTTAATGAAGTATCATAATCAAAATCAAGATACTCATCTTCGACAATCATATTATGTAATATAACGCAACTCTTCATTATGTTCCTAAGCATTTTCAGATCCCAAAAACGTACGACACCACCTATAATTGCAAATCGGGATTGGAGCACTCCGAATGCCCGCTCTACATCCTTCCTTCCTGACTCTTGCATCATTGCAAAATGTTGCTTCTTTGCTCCTTGGGGAGAAGAGATTGTTTGAACTAGTGTTGCCCATTGAAGGTATATACCATCAGCAAGGTAATAACCCATATTATAACTGTGTCCATTAATAGTGTACCATTAGCAATGTTGCTTCTTTGCTCCTTGGGGAGGAGCTTTACCTTGGGCAAGATTAGAAAATAAGGGCGATCGATCTAACACATTCAAGTCATTATGTGATTCAGGCATTCCAAAAAATGCATGCCAAATCCACAAATCATAAGAAGCTACTGCTTCAAGAATGATGGTTGGCTTTTTCTAATGGCCTACGTATTAACCTTGCCAAGCCTTTGGACAATTTTTCCACTCCCAATGCATGCAATCTAAACTTCTCAACATACCCGGAAACCCATGAACCTTCCCAATAGCAAGTAATCTAGCAATATCAGTTGACGTTGGAGATCTCAAGTATTCTGGTCCAAAGATTTCAATTACTGAATTACAAAAGTGTTGCAAACTTTGAATTGCAGTGCTTTCCCCAATACGTATATAATCATCAAGTGCATCTGTTGCCAATCCATATGACAATATTCTCATTGCTGAAGTCATCTTTTGTAGGGGAGACAATCCAAGAATATGAGCTGCATCTTGTTTTTGAACAAAATATGGATCGCGTACTTCAATAGCATTCAAAATTCGTAGATACAGAGGACGACGCATTCGAAAACGTCTCCGAAATGTTACAGGTGAATAAACTGGATTCGCCGCAAAACAATCAACAAGCAATCGCTCATGACCCTTCCATCTATCGCGACGTATATACTTATGTCCTACAACGGAACCACCTCTTTTCTTTGATTGATCAGTTGATTGCAGAATCTGAATCATACTAGCATTATTTATCTCATAAACCCCCAAAAGTGTGACCATTTTTTCATCATCAGACTCACTATTAGAGAATGAGGAAGAAGAAGAGGATGAAAATGAAGTGAACAAGTAAGAATTTGAGATACTCATTATGCTCTGCTTTCAGTTATGGTGCCTTCCAGATATAACCTACCTCTCGTCTAGTATATGGTACATGGATTAATGTGTTTATATCAGTTCTTGAAAGGAAATCATTATTGGAGGCAACAAAAAATGGAAAATATTTAATGGAGGAAACAAGAAATGGGAAACAAAAATGGAAGGGGGGGGGGGGAAATTCAGTGCCTTGACCAGTCGACCGGCCGGTCGTCCCATCGGACATCCTCAGTCTTTTGATGCAAGCTACAGTGCAACCGTTGGAGCGGCTCATATCAAATTGAGGAGCTTGCTTTTTTTTTTTACTCAGATTTGGTGAAAAAATTGGTGAATTGTTGGAGATGCTCTCAGCCTAGTTCAATATATATATATATATATATATAGAGAGAGAGAGAGAGAGTTTTGGCCAAGTAATTTTTGTATCGTGTTTTTCCTAAGTCATGAGGCTTATAATAAAACCTCTTATGAAACTATCCTCTTGAGGGTATTAAATTAGAATATGTACACAAAACTAATAGACTGATCTTCTTGTTACCCATGGTTATAATTCTTTTCAATAAAAGACTTTGTTTGCTAATAATTTAAAATTCTTTGAATGTGGCGACATACTATTGAATTTAAATTTCAATATTATTTGTTTATAATCTCATGAATAATTTGTTTAGTTTAAATTAACAAATGTTTGGCTAATATATTACTTAATTGTTCAATAAAATTGCAAATACAGAGGTTCTATTCTCTTTATAACTATATTGGTTAGAACTCATATTTATCAAGAAAGGATAAAATAATTGTGCTGGAGAATTTTTCTTCAAAATCTCATAGGTGCACATTGGCAAGCCAAAATGTGACGCAATATAATGGAGTCTTTGGTATGATACTATCTGGATAGTACTTAAAATAAGGCTTGAGAAGTAAAAGAAAAACTAAATTGAGGCATATAAAATTTATGCATCAACTCCATATGTAGTAATTGCCTTCAGACTAGCTTTGAAGCTAGATCCATGTATGTCATCAGAGATAAGTCCCTGAATTATCAAAATGATCAATGTGATGGATGAATTGAGATCTCAATAAAATATACAAGTGCATTCACTCAAGGCTTTTCGAGTTATAAAAATCATCATATGTTTGTTGAAGGGGATGGTCCTAAAGCCCACAAAAAGTCACCTAGGGAGATAATCCAACCTATGTGATTGGAGACCCCGTGAAGAAGATTCAATGGGTAAAAATAATTCATACTAGTGTGACTTGTATACCAACACTCTAAATAAGAAGATATTTGCTATGTGATATCTGCTATGTATATGTATGACGTTCTCTTGCTCATCCTTGAGGTACAAGTACTGATGAGATGTGACAGCTAAGGAAGGGTATTTACCCAGAATGAGTCCAAGGAGGGCATACTCTCATAGGATAGACATCACTTCTATCCTTTGAGGATTCATCTAAGTACAAGTCGTCGTGAGATAGCAATTGCGAGAATTAGGTTGCTCTCTAAACTCTTGTGAGAATCAAGTTGAGTGCATGCTCATTAAACCTTGTCTAATATCAATATTTTATGTATGACATGTTGAACTCTGACTCGAAGGATCTAGTTTAAGACATAGTTCACTATGACTCTTCAGAATAAGACTGAAAAGGTTCAAGTGCAAAAAACTCCTACACCGCACAATATAATAGTAATCCAAATTTCTTCTATATATATTTTTATATTTGTTCCTGATTTTATTAAATTTTTGAAACTTGTGACGGATTGTAGGAATTCAAAGTTTCAAATATAATTTAATAGTCACATCCCCAAGAGTTGTGTTCCAAATAAAAAGATATTACTATGTCTATATATGGCCATGGGATTCCATAATTTTTGCACACACCAATATCATAAATCTTCTTTTTTTCTCTCTATCTCTAGCCTTATAATTTTCTACTATTTTCATATATTCTATGGGCAACTTCGATCATAGTGGATGGTTCTTCAACCCTTTCAGTGTGTGCAAACATTGGAAGGTTTAACAGTGACTTGGGATTTCCATTTTGTCAAATGGCCTTTCATGTAGCACTTGTAGCCTTTTAAAACATTTGGGAAGTGTATTTGAATCCTTTATTTTATTTTGGAAGTCTTTGGAGTTGTTGTATGTTAGTTTTGGAGGAGTATAATCCCATTTAAACTTGTTGGGTTTGGTTGTTCGCACTTGTTCTTGTCAAAAGTTCCTTGGAGACTTAGAAATTCTATTCTAGGGTCGATACCAGCCTTCCTAAGGGTCGACCCTTACCTATTGGTGAAGTTTATGGAAATGTTGCTGGAAAATAGGGTAGACACCAGTCTGGGGAAGGTCAACCCTCTTATGTCTGTGTGTTAGTTGTTGGAAAATAGGGTCGACCCCCTCCTGTCTAAGTGTCGACCCCCTTGCATGCTATCAAACGTATGTTTCTTCATAGGGTCAACCCCTGCAGATTTTTTCCCAGATTTCAGCCCGGTTTTCGGCCTTACTTTTTGGGGATTTTGACTTGATCTTTTGGGTTAACTTTGGGACTTCATTTTACTTTGACCTAGCACTATAAATAGGTCCCTCACTTAACATTTTCTTTACTTTTTCTTCTCTTTTCCCTCTCCAAGCCATGAGTCTCTCTCCCTCTCCAAAATCACTTTTTGCTCAAAGATCTTTAGATCTACTCACTTAGAAGCATCTCCTTGCCTTGCTCCTTTGAGATTAAGTGTAGAGCTTGTCAAGAGTTTCGTATTGATCCAAGTAGTTCGTGGTTTCGTCGCCGGTGATTTTTGGGTTGTTTTCCCTTTGCTTCAAGAGGTAGGGATTTCTTTGATCTTTTTCAATACCCCTTTTATAGATAGACATGTGGTAAGTTTTTATTGCATAAAAAACATGTTATGGATTTTCTGAAAATCATGATAGAGGACCTAAGATTTGGTAGTTGAGATTGAAATTTTGTGAACTTGGTTGTTGTTTGGGTTAAATTGGGGTGTGGCTAACGTATTTATGTTGAGAAAGAGGTGAAGTCCTAAATTTTCTTTTTATATAATGCTTAATGGATAAAGAGGGTTGAAATTGTGAAATAATCATAAGTTAAGAAACTTGATTAATGATTTGGTAATTGATTTGAGATTAAATTGGGTCTTATAATTTGAGCATTAAATTGTGTTGGGTTGATTATATTTAAATATAACGAATTGATAATTTGTTAATTGTTAAAAGAGGATCTGGGATTTGATAATTTGTGATTGGAGTTGTTAAGTTGTTGATTGTTGGGTTATTTGGGAAATGATTTGTTATGTTTGTGAAGAAATGGAGGAAAGCCCTAATTTAATATTATTGTTATAATGGATCTAAAAGGGAAGAAGTTGAATAACCTTTATATTTTGCTAATATGGGTTGTATAATTGTGTTTATATAAAAAAAAAGAAAAAAAGAAATAACCATGGTGTTGGTATTGTTTTAGACTAATCATAGGAAGTTGAGTTGAGTTATGGTTTTGATACCAAGGGAATTGGTTTTGTAAAATAAAGAGAATGAATTCTTAGAAAATGATTGGAGTTGTGTAGATTGGAAAATAAAGAAAAGTGATCTTTTTGAAAGAAAATGAAATCATCATTTTTTTTAAATTGATAATGAACTTGAGGTCGGATTTTGGAACCTTTACATAATATCATTGTTATTGGACTGAAAGTCTTGCGAGAATTGGAATGTTGTTTTACGAGTGTGTAATACATTTACTTAGAGGTTTTGTCCTTGGTCATTGGTGGAGGATGGCATTGTTGTGTTGAATAATATTGTGTATGTATTACACTTGTGTTATTATGCATTATAGTATGTTGAGATGGTTGGGAATGTGCTTGCGCTTCGCATGAGAGGTACTATTACCTTCTAGTTAGTGCCTGGAGAATTGGCCGCGCTTCGAATGAGAGGTACCAGTACCTTCCAGCTAGCGCTTGGAGAACTTGGCAGAGGTACCATTACCTTCCAGCTGGTGTCTGGTAAATTGGTATTTCGTTATAGAAAGGTGTACTCTTGGCTTGGCATTTTGTTTTGGAAAGGTGTATCCTTGGCTTACCGTGCTTAAGACAAGTAGAGTAGAATTCATTTGTTATTATTGTCTCAATGTGTCTGGGTATATCATGGGTTATGATGGTTATTGATCTAGAAGGCCGTATTGCCTCAATTATTGAAGCAGATAGTTATTGATTGCTTGTTGTTTTCCTTTTGTGTTAAAAGCATATTTGTATAGTTATGAATGTGTTGGAAACGGACGTAAGCTATGAAGCACGGACACCTCTCTGAGGGCTCCGTACCAGTGTCAGACACGTGTCGGACACGGACACGCGGTGGACACGTGTCCGACACGCAGCAAAGAGTGTCCCATTTTTTTTTAAATTTTTTTACATCCGGACACGTTCAGGACACGTTATAGACACGTTCGGGACACGTTCGGGGGCTATTTCAGAATTTACTAAATTTTCTTGGGGTCGATTTGTAAATAAACAAAAACAGATCAAAATATGCCCTAATCTACTTCGAATCTACTTCGAATAGAAGAGAAACGGCAGAGAAAGGGTGAGAAAGAGAGGACCTGACTTCGTCGATCATCGTTCGTCTTCTATCCTCGTCGATCGTCGCTCCTCGTCGGTCGTCTCTCGTCTCTCGCCCGTCGTTGTTAAGGTATGCCTCTTCTTCTTCGTCTCTCGCCCTTCTCTCTCTCTCTCTCTCTCTCAGCCTCTTCATGCCTCAGTCAATCTTCCTTTTGATTTTATTTTTCTTTTATTTTATTTTTCCCTCTGATCTTCCTTCTGATTTCCCTCAGTCGCTCTCTCTCTCTCTCTCTCTCTCTCTCTCTTTTATATTAATTGGGTGTATTTTATTTTTTTTTCTTTTATTTTGATTTCAATTTTATTTTTTCTTTTTTTTTTCTTTTTTTTTATATTCTGATTTTATTTTTATTTTTCTATTATTTGAGTGTATAATTTTAATAATGTATGTTTATTAATTTTTTTCTTTTAAATATTTATTTTTTATAATTTTAAGTGTTATTTTGTATATTTTATTACCTTTACTTGATTTTTTTAAATAATTTTATGACATATAATAAATAAAATTAATTATATATATCGAACGTGTCCCCAGCGTGTCGTGTCCCCTATTTTTTGAAAATTTGCGTTTTTGGGTGTCCGTATCGTGTCGCGTGTCTGTGTTCGTGCTTCATTGGACGTAAGTATTGTGTTGAGATTGTGAAAAATGTGAAAGACTTTGAATACTTGTGAACATGTTTTGAAAAGGCAAATCAGGTGTGAGTCTGGAAAGTAAGAGAAAACATAATAGGCTTGGTAAAATTGTTTTTCTTCAAAAACTTGTTATAGTCATATGAACTTTGGAAAAAGGTATCAAGAAGGAAGAAAAGTGAATTTCTTATGTTATCAAATGAAATGAATGACTTGGAGAAGATTTCTTATATACGTATATTTCTGTATAAACCGTCATATTATTTATACAATATGAGACTAAGCAATCATGATCATAGCTATCTGTAAGTTGCTATTGTTTACGATCATGTTGAGATCCCTACTGAACTTTATGTTCATCCCACGTTGCTAATCATTTTTCAGGTGAACATCAAGAAGTGTTTCAAGGTCATGGATCTTCTTTACCTGTTGGCCACAGGGCCTTTTATTTGTGGGCGGAATGCCATTGATGTAAAAGAGTTAAACCCTTTCTTTTACTTTTAAATATGTAAGCCTACGGGCAATTTATTTAGTTATGCTCATGTTGCATTTAATTTGCATTCAGATGAGAGAATATTTATTCTTACAAATGATGTAAAGAGTTTCCGCATGTTATCTCTGAAGTTGAATAAACTTAATGAATTTGGTAATGGTTTCCGAGTAATAAAATGTAGGGCGTGACATTTCAAGCCACGTTGCATTTACCTGATCAATGGGTCCCCACTCAAGTCCTACAATCCCCGGTTGATGCATCTCCTCCTTCAAATAAAACTTAGAATAATTGTCAAAAATTCCACTGACAATCTGATCCTCCCTCTCCACAACTACCCCTGGGCTCACTTCCAATTTTTTGATAAACTTCTTTCTTTTCTCGTCTGCAACCCTCTGAAACAAAAATTTGAGTTGATATCCCCTTCCCCTTCCTTCAACCATTTCACCTTTTGCCTTTTGAGCCCAAAAAATTTGCTCCCTAAAAACCAACTCTTCCAATTTCAATCTTAACTCAGTCCGCTCTCTTCTTAATGACTCAACCAACCCACCTCAGGAGGAGGGGGAGAGGGTGTCTCCAAGGCATCTACTTCTTCAATTTTGTGTAAAAGCTCCTTTTTTGAAATCTCCAAATTCCTAAAGACCTCCCTAGTCCAACACTTCACATTCTCCTTGACCATCTTCAATTTTCTTATAATTTTGAATCCTTCCCACCCATGACACCTAGCATTAGACCACCAATCCACAAAATTTCCTTTTGGGTAAGGTCTTATCGAAAAGACTAAGGACATCTTTGGGAAATAAAGTATCTATGGCACAAGGGGCTTTTGTGAAAGGAAGACATATTTTAGATGTAGCATTGGTGGCAAATGAGGTGGTGGAGGAATATAGAAGTCTAGGAAATGAGGGACTTATCTTCAAGGTTGATTTTCAGGAAGCATACGAACACGTGGATTGGCAATTTTTAGATTTTGTAATGGACATGAAGGGTTATGGTGAGCGGTGGAGATCTTAGATTATGGGGTGTTTGTCGACATGTAATATGTCAGTTTTAGTTAATGGTAAACCAGGGGACAATTTTAAGGCTTCAAGAGGATAACGACAGGGGGATCCAATATCCCCTTTTCTTTTTATTTTGGTGGCCGATGTATTAGGAAGGAAGGCTAATAGAGCTAGAGAGGTAGGCCTTTTTGATATTGAGACTTTCTGGAGTAATCTCAAGGCTTAAGGTTAATTTGGAGAAGAGTAGTGTGGTGGGCATTAATATGCAACACAATCAGCTTCAGAAAAGGGCTTCACTTTTAGGATGTGGTATTGAGACACTCCCTTTCAAATACTTGGAACTTCCACTGGGGGATAATCCTAGGAGTCAGTCTTTTTGGAATCCAGTTGTGGAAAAGATTGGTAAAAGGCTGAAAGGGTGGAGTAAGGCTCTACTTTAGCGTGGGGCTAGGTATACTTTCGTTAAGACAGTTTTGAACGATATTCCCATTTATTTTTTTTATCTTTGTTCAAAATTCCAATGAAGGTGGCAAGGTCAATTTAAAAGTTGATAAGGGATTTTTTTTTTAGGAAGGCAAAGATGAGGGAAAGAAGGACCATTTAGTTAATTGGGAGGTAGTTTCGTTACCAAAGGAGAAAGGATGGCCATTGATAACTTTGTGGCTAGGAACATGGCTCTCCTTGGCAAGTGGTTACAGAGATTTCTAATTGAGAGTAAATCACTTTGGCATTCTGTTATTAGAAGCAAGTATGGGACGCAAGATAATGGTAGGGATTCACAGGTGGTTATGAGGGGTAACTGTCATGCCTCTTGGAAATCAATTTCTCAAATCTATACATTTTGGTCTCATTATCTGTCTATGAGGGTGGGTAATGGGGAGTTTTTTCGTTTCAGGGAGAATGTTTGGATGGGCCACTATTCCTTTGCTTCGGATTTTCCACATTTATATAGAATGGCTCAGTCTCATAATTCTTCTATTGCTTCAATGGCTTGTTCACTTTTGTCTCTAATTTCTTGAAATTTCAATTTTTCTAGGAACCTTAATGATATGGAAGCTACACACTTGATTTCTTTGTTGTCAAGACTTGATCATCTTTCTTTAGTTCCTCTTTTGGAAGATAAGAGGGTTTGGGTTCTTCATTCATAGGGTATTTTTTCTTGTAAGTCCTTTCTTGATAAAATCATCGATAATACTCATATCCTTCAGTTTCCCTTTTGCAAGAGAATTTGGAAAACTTGTGTTCCTCTAAAGGTGTTGGTGTTTATGTGGGTCTTGGTTCATGGAGGCATTTTGAAAAATGATACATTGCAAAAAAAGAGACCTAATCGTTGGTGCATTATGTGCTGTAAGGATGGTGAATCCTTGGACCATTTATTTTTGCATTGTCTAGTTACTTCGAGTCTATGGCATAGATTGTTTCTTTTGCGGAATGTTATGCGGGTGGCACCAAAAGGTAGTGCGCATATGCTACTAATTGACTTTCGTGCTATGGGAGGCTCAAAAAGGGCCAAAGTGCTATGGTCTTGTGCCGTTTTTTCAACTTTTTGGGTTCTATGGTTGGAAAGAAATGCGCGGTTGTTCGAAGATAAATATCAGGAAGTGGACTGGTTGTGGGATAAAATTTGTCACTTAACTTCGTATTGGGCTTCAGTGAATTCTCTCTTTAAGGGGGTTCCACTATTTCTATTAGCTAGAAATTGGATGTCAGTGTGTGACATGTAAATTTTTGCTTGAGATAGTCTTTGTTTGGGTTATGTATTTCTTATTTTCATTTTCTTTTTTTAGCATATGCCTTATTCTCGTTTCCTTTTTTTGTTTTATCAATAAATTTTTTTTGTTGTTGATCAAAAAAAAGAAATTCTTAGGAGTTGTTCATTGTTTGTTGATACCTTCATGTGGAAAGACAAATAGCTTTAGGAAAATGATTATATGTCTGTCCTAGTCACACGCCAGATTTTCTACTTAATTTTCAATTTACATATTTGCATATGTGATTATCTTATTTATTGATTTTTATAACAATTCGTTAATATTTTTTCTATAGTATTACCATATACTCAATAAATTTCCGCAACACCACCCACCTCTTGTTTATTTATTATTATTCTTATTATTTTAAGTTTAATATATAATGCATAATAGGGAAATTATTTTCTGATACCATTGAAGCACAACTCCATTTGGTACAATAGCGAGACGAGAAGGCTCAAGCAGAAAGGATAGTTTTGCTCATTATACACATAGATAAAATCCTCAAAATCATTTCCCCTAAAAGGAGCTTCCCAAGAAGAACTATGTGCAATGCCAATAAATTGATTACTGATTATTGAACTTATACACAAGGAAAAGGACAAAATAAAACTCAATCAACATTGAATGGCACAGAACTAACAAAAGGAAAATCAAATGTTGTGCATTTGCTAATTTGATTTCTCAAAGTAACCCTAAAAACAGGGATGTCGAAAGGTGTCGAGATACCATCATACGTCGAAGCAATTCTATTCGGGAACACCTAAAAAAGCCATCTCTTTTTTTGAATTTTTTTGTCTTCAGTGACTTTTTTCAAAATTATGTCATTTTTTCACTTTTCTAGTCCATCTTGTGTAGATGAATCTAAAAAGTAATTTTTTTTTGAAAAGTTCCAAAAACAAATTAAATGAGCCAAAAAAAATCTCCTATTTTTGGCTTATTTTTGTCCAATTTTTTTTTGAATTTTTTCAAAAAATTTTAATTTTCCGATTCGTCTCGTTGAGCCAAATCTAGAAGCCTAAAGCTTGTTGAAATTTTTTTTAAAAAAAACCCCACCAAATGAGCAAACCCCAAAGACCTTATACTTTTGCATTTCTACTAGTTCTTTAATCTTATTTTATTCTTCTTTTTTCAAAAGGAGAGTTGAGTCTTTTGGATGGAGCATGGCTTTTCTAGATATAAATTATGCATCCCCACCATATTTATTAATTTTTAGAATGAGTACGCAATTCAAAGACAAATTACACCCAAAACCATACCAGCAGAGGAACCCACAATAATCCTTTAGTGGAAAAGTTCAGACTACCCATTTGGATGCAGCATTCACACAAATGCAGGCACCAACAAACATGCACAATACGCACACAAATGCAGACACCAACTAAATGAGAAATCTTGATATAGTAATAATTAGAGTGGTAGTTATGTTTTTAGGTTGCTTAGTTGGCATCAGCCTATAAATATGTGGTCAGAGTCTTTAGGAGACAGTTTTGATTACATTCTGACATTGTATTGTTGAGCTTAGAGCTCTTGTATCTCAGTTTAGAGATTTTTTCTAGGGTAAACTACCAATAGTTCTAATAATTTAACTTAATTCCCATCAAGTTGTATTGAAAATAAGTATCTAGTAAAATCATTGCTAAAAATAATTTTTGTGACGTTTTTTTTGCAGATGTTGCTAAAAATTGATAATTAGTTGGCTTTTTTTTGTCACGGTTTTTATAAATTGCCGCTAAACTTACAATTAGTGACGTTTTTCTATGACAAAATTTTCAAACTGTCACTAAAAGTTAAAAATTAGTAATGTTTTTTTTGTAATGATTTTTTAAAACTGTCGCTAAAACTTATAATTAGTGACATTTTTTGTGATAAAATTTTCAAGCTGTCGCTGAAAATTAATGATTAGTGACATTTTTAATAGTGTTTGACAAAAACACCATTAATAAATCCACCTATTAAGACCTACATGTAAGTCCCCCTTTTTTCTATCTAATGAAATTTCATTGCTAATTTGGTTGTCATTTTGGTATCAAAGCCTCAAGGTGGATCCTTTCCTTCTTGAATTGTCAATAAATTGCAACAATTTGGGTGATTACGTACCTGACTTTGTTTGCAGCCATGTGTGTGAATGAAGCTATCACAGATTGAAGTTCTTAGCCTCTCGAAACCCTAGCAAGATTCAGACCAATTCTTGGCTCTCAAGATCTTGAAGCTTGAAACATTTGAAACCCTAGCTAGAAGTTCGCGACTCAATTGATGCAAAGTTCAAACCCTAGGAACAAAACTAATCGTTGGAATTGGCATTCAAGATTGAACGCCAGCCTTCCAGATTGATCGCATTGATCAAATCGTGATTCATTCTTGATTCAAGAATCACAAGTATCGAATCAAGTTCTTGGTTCGTCAAATCTTGATGTCGTTGATATTCAAACACAAATTTGAAACGACTTTGATTTGAGATCTGCAAGCATTATGATCCATTTCAGATAGTTCGTGAAGCCCTAGTCAAGATCCAGGTCGATCTAAAGCCCTATTTGAGATCCAAACTCGATTTGAAGCTCCTGGTTTATATCTGAACCCTATTTGGACCTAAAACCTTTGAAGAACACAATCACAGAGCTGGTTCTTCGATTGTGGGATTGATCAGAAGCTAGTAAACTTCAATCTTCTAGATTGAACTTTGACCTTTGACTTCATGATTAAGATCCTTCAGCTTGCATGTTTATAAGTGCGATCGAGTTAATCATGACTGAGATTCACATTCAGTGGTTGCAAGTTGTTCTTCGCTTGTGAGTTCCTCTTCAAGTTCAACTCGGGTTTGGTTTCTGTGATCTGGAGATTGATCTATGTTGCAATTGATCTGTTCTCAATACAAATTTGGGTAAATAAACTTAAATGAATCATCCAATTGGGACAAACAGAAGCGACCAAAATCAAAAGAACGAAATTGAAAAGTTGAGTGAACAAGTTTCTAGATTAGTTGGGAGAGTGCAATGGTTGCAACTTGTTTCCTACTGTAGTAATGGTTCCAACGAACATCAATTTGATGATTCCTTCGATGCTCCACTTTGGCATAGAGCGTATTCAAATAGATTTGAATCTATGCGGGGGTACAACATCGAGGATGACGAGCTTCCCGAATTCCATGTAAGCCATATACCAAAAGTGTTGATGAATTGGTTGAACAAAGTTGAGGGAATCTTTGAGTATTATGATGTTTCGAATGATAAGAAGCCAAAACTAGCATAGAAAAGGTTCAATTAAAAAGCTTACAAGTGGTGGCATCAAATGTAACTTCATACTCAAAGCAATAGCAAAAGAAAGGTTAGAGATTGGGAGAAAATGAAGAAGCAGCTTAAGGAGTACTTGTTACCTATCAACTGTGAAAATCCGCAAAATAGAAGTGCTCCAAGGTCTGGACATCGAGTTTCAAGTAGTTTCAGATCTCAGCAACACAGTTTTAATGCTTGGGAGGCTGGTTCTTCACCATATGTTGGTACGAGCGGATCTACTTTGTCTGGACAGCAAAACGAGGTCTTACAGCTACTGTACCAGTTCAGAAACAGTCATACCAAATTGCTGTTCCCATTCAAAAACAGCCATACCAAGCTGGTTCTATGCTTGGACAGCCTTTCCAAACCTTCTCCAAATTCAGTTCTCCAATTAGTGGTTGTGAAAATGGTCCTTTTGGATCTGGACAGCACCACAGAACAGAAAAGGGCTCTGTTTCAGTTCACAATCAGTCCGTTTTCAGAGTTTTGGGAGCTGAAAATAAGTCCCAAAGTGGGGACTTTGAATGCTTCAAGTCTGGCAAACTTGACCATAAATCCTTGGATTGTGATGAAGATGATGGGCTTGCTTTGTTTGGATTTTCAAATCAATTTTTGAGAGCTCAAAATCCAAAAATTATTTGGTTTACAATTTTCTCAAACTGTTTTCAATCACTTTTTCTATCTCCTCTCTCTTTCTTTCACATCCTACAAATCAATCAATCACTTTTTCTCTCTCCCCTCACATTTTCTCACATTTTACACATCAATCAATCATTTTTTCTCTCACACCCATTTATTCAACTACAAAAAAAACTACAAATTATCCCAAATTACGAAACTCCAAATTTGTAAAAACTATTTTCAAAACATACAACCAAACAAACTTTCAAATTTTTAAAACTATTTCCAGAAAATTATCTCTTAAAATTGATTCTGAAAACCAAACCAAACGCAACCGATATTTTTGTAGACATTGGATGTGATGCTGTAAAGGAAGTGATGGAGCAAAATTGGGATGATGGTATTCCAATGCTTGACACTAGTGAGGAGATTGAAGAGGAAGATGAAAGCATTGTTTTGATCAAGTCTTTTCTCATGCCCAAAGAGGATAGACGGTTTCCCCAGCTTCCCAAAGAGGAAACAGTGGTAACACAAACTTTCTACTATTTTTCTAGCTTCAATGGAAGTTGAAGAGGAAAGACATGAACTTGGATTTACTTTGGATGTGTTTCCAAAGATGAGTAAAGCTAATTTTGAAGGTTTATCAGCTGTTGTGGGACAAACAGGTCCGTATGTTGATGATTGTTCACAAGAGGTGTCTCCTGAGTTACCCCCAGAACAAGATATTCGATCATGTGTTGAGGTTTTCCCTCAAGAAGTGTCTTTTGAGTTACCTCTGAAGCAAGACAATCTACTTTATGTCAATTTCGTATTTGGACCAGCTTTGTTTAGTTTCCTGTTGGATGTTACCAACAGAAGGCAATGAAATCAAGGTCCATCTTGAAGACTTCATGGGTGAAGGCTACATTCAAGAAATGAGCTATTTTGATGACAACTTACTTCATGGGAGGCATGCTAAATGGGTGGTTTCTTCACACCAAACCATGGTTTCCGTGGCTGTGCATAAATGAAAACTCATTTTCGAGGTGGGGCATTTGAAGGGTGCATTTTGGAATAAGGACTTGCAACCCCATTGTCTTATTCACCATTACAAATCCATATGCTTCCATCAGTCATTGTTTGGTGTCATTTTGTTGATGTCGTTTTGATTCATTTTTGTTAATATCCCAACTTGTAAGACAAGTTGTTTTCTTTAGAGGGGAGTCTGATGTAGAGTGGTAGTTTTGTTTTTAGGTTGCTTAGTTAGCATTAGCCTATAAATAGGTGGTCTGAGTCTTTAGAAGATAATTTTGATGATATTTTGACATTGTATTGTCGAGCTTAGAGCTTTTATATCTCAGTTTAGAGATTTTCTATCTCTAATGAAATTTCATTCCTAATTTAATTTCATCACATCTGAATGCCTATCACAATGGGGAGCAGTTCAAAGAATCTCATTTAATAACAAACAAACAGACGTGCAATGTGAGGCCCCTAAAAATTTTAATTTCTTAAAAGTCCCTTACTTTTAAATTATTTCCTTGAAGTCCCTCAGTTTCTTAATTAATTGCAACCCTAGGATCAAAATACATACGCCAACAAAAAACCGCAAACCCTAATCGATTTCGGAAACTTAAAAATAATTTCTAATACTCTAATCGACTCCCTAAATATGAAATTACCACTTGGAAACCTAGGTTTTTCCGGTCTTTATCACGTTCGTCGGTTGATCGCGTTTTTGTTCGAAATAAGAAATCCAAACCGAATTAGACTCTCTAACCCCAATTTAATTTAATTCTACACTAAAATAAATGTTCCAATTCATAAATTAAACCCAATGCCCTCATATTTTTCTTAAATCATATTTTGATCCCAAACTAGTACCATTACACACATATATACATATACATACTTGTACCTTTCATAAATAAATAATTTTATACACAAATATCTTCATATCTATATATAAAATCAACAAAAATCTCCCCAAATCTAGCACATGGCCAGCCATCACCCTCTCTAGGCTACAATCATAGGTACTTTAGAGACAAATCCCTTAAATCATGGAAAAAGTATCATTGGTACCCCCAAATCAAGGAAAGTTGTCTTGTACTTGTAACTATCCTGGTTCTACTTAAGCCTAACCCTAACTAGATCATGCCTTAATACATGATTAGGTTCCCTAATGATCCTTCATTCCATTATATTCCAACTAAATACATCTCAATTCCATTCCATTCCAACCAATGGGCATTTTGGACCTTTTACACCAATTTTATTATAAAAACACCACCACCCTCCACATGTTACACATCTCATACACTCACACACCTACACATTCAGTTGAGAGAAAGAAAGAAGAGAAAGAGAGTGAACTTTGGTAGTAGAGGAGAGGAAAAGAAGAGACAATTGTGCAAACACTTTACTAGGTAATCAAGTAAGCCACAACACAACTCTCTTTCATTTTCCTTTTTCAAATACATGTTATTAGAAGTTTTAAATGGTATTATCAGATGTGTTCTAATGGTATTCTTGAAAGGAGTTGAGCCTTGATTCTACCCTTTGTATTTCTCTTAATCGGTATAAAACTACATTTTTCCATATCAAACTCTCAAAATTTCCAAAGGCACACCTTCACCTTAAATTTTTGGATTTAATACATCTAATTTAGCAAGTTTTCATCACAAGATAAGTGGAAATTTTCCCTAGTTGACCTCTTTTCTCACCAACTTTCTTGTTGCAAGAACTGTGCCAGAAAAATCTGTTTTACAGCCAACTTTCAAAAATAATAGAAAAATGTAGAAATATCTTCTGGACCTCAATTTTATGTCCAATTCTTCCTTAAGGAGTTAGCTTTCAAGGCAAATTGGTTTCATTGAAAAAGAGTGAGCGGTTTGTAAGAAAATCCAATTTTCGTTATAATGATCGACAAATCTGGACAGCGCTGGAGTGTTTCTTAAATAACTAAAAATCTAGAAAAACTATTACATTTCCGAAACATGTTCTGAAAACTAGATTAAATTCTCTACAAACCATAGGAATGCTAGGTTCAGGAAATATCTGAAATAGCCCTTTTGATTTTAATCTTTAAATGGTATTGAATATGGAAATTTAGTTTTGCATAAGTGTTTTATGCTCTTGTGTACGTGAATACACTTATTAGTTTATGATTATGTCTTGGTATGGTATTTCATGTGTTATGGTTATGTTCCTTATCTTCTTCATTTTAATGATGCTCATGCTTATGTGGATATTACTATCTTCTTGAGCTTGTTCTAACTTGACTTAAAACATTGATCCAAACGGAAAACTTAATTGGGATGGTATTGGGTTTTCGATCACTTGAATAATGAAGACATGATAATGTGTTATGTATGGTTTGATGGATATGCCCCTTAATTAAAGGTTAAGTCTTGCACAAGTGGTTATCGTGTAAACCCTAGAATGGAACGGACGTATTCAGACTCTTTGTGATGGTTTGATTGGTGAGATAAGGTTGGGTCCGAATGGGACATTCAGGAAGATAAAACTTTTTTGGAAGGATAAGGTTGGATTCAGGAGATAAAACATTTTTCTTTTCGCTGTCCCTTTTGAGGCCCTGCGGTTGGCGCTACGCGGTATATAACCGTTGGTAGACATCTGAGGTTAGTTCTGCAACAAAGCAACAAAAGGGGGAGTTTCGAATAGTCCGGTGTCCAATTCTTGTGATTGGAAGGATGAAATCTCTTTAGGAGATTTCTAGAATACTAACCACTAACATTATAACATTTGTTATCTATTTGAATGACATGTTCCTTTCCTCTATTATTAAAATTGTTATTATTGACTTGAATATCATGCTTCACTACTTGCTTGCTGTAAATATGATGGTATATTGGATTGGAAAAAAGGGATGGGGTGTGTATGCGTTTACTGGGCATTCAAAACTTATAGCGTTTCATGCCAGGTATTAAAGACTATTAGACTGGTCGAAGGCAAAACTAAAGCATTTGAGGACGTACGGCTACCCTAAGAGGATTAGAAACTAGTTTGTAAACGTGTTTTGAGATTGTAATTGATAGATCACATGTTGTATTTAAGACATGATTTGTAATTTGTATATATATATAACATTTGTAACCTATTCTTATACTCCGTCAACTCATGTAGGTCTTGTGTTAATACCTTGTCAAGATCTGTCAAGAAGGTAGCTTTGCTATCTAAGGTGGTTGGATTTTGAAGGGAGGCTATTTTGACTTTTCCGACCTTCCTGGGATCTTGCTTGGTTATTATCCGAAGGATGACATTTCCTACGCACTACTCTTATAACCTTAGATAAACCCTGTATTTAATGGTTAATATATTATCTGATGTTCCCGACCTTTGAAGCGTCACATGCACACACACAAGAAGAATAAGAAGAAACAATTCGTGCAAAGAAACCTAACCCACTAACAAAATTCAATTGGCAGATAAGCGCACCTGAAAGACCCATTTGTATCGAGCATATATATACACATACAAACATTCACCAACATGCATATAGACATGCAAATGAACCAAATCCCAGAAACTAGGTCCTTCACATGAAATCCTAACATAACAAGGAGTTTGAGACCCTCATAAGCTTCAATTAAGCATAAATAAGAGGATTATCAATCATATTCAAGCAAAAAAGACATAATCACAGTGATCCCTAATTTCAAAGCAAAAGAATTCCATTAGCAGAAAAGTTGCACATACCCATCATCATAGATATAAATCTCAAGTGAACCAAAGCAATAGAATGTACTATTTTCATCAGAATAGAAAAGGAAAAAGGAGAATATATATATAGAGAGAGCTAGATATACCTGCCGAGGAACCAATTAAGAGAATACGATTGGAAGACAAGTTGAGGGAAACCCATTTGCAGACAGAGAGGACGTCACGGACTTCAGAGGAACCGGTGAGAGAAGGCCTGCCGGTGGATCGACCGACGCCCCTCATGTCGAAGGTGACAGCAGTGAAGCCTCTGTCGGCAAGACCACGAGCTATGCCCTTCATCAGACCTTGACTACCTCCCAGTACAGAGTATGGATGGACTAGCACAATGCCCCAACCCCCCTTTTCACTCTCCTCCTCCTCCTCCTCCTCCTCCTCCTCCTCCCCCTGCCTGCTTCTTGGTCTGAAGATCCGAGCGTCCAGCTTTACGCCATCGCTGCTCTCAATTGTGCTACTTTCTCTCGACATCACCAACAAGGAGAGTCAATTCTAGAGACAGTGAGTGCAGAGATCTGGAGATGGAAGGAAGAGTTTGGTAGACACTTTTCCTACTTTTATTTTGGGGGAACTGGGAGTTGGCAAAAACATTAATGCACAACTGGGAGTTGGCAAAAACATTAATGCCATCGGTGCGTGACAATTGCACCTCAAAATCTTTGATTTCGAATTTATCATAAGTATACTTATATTTTCATAATAGTCAGTGTTGTTTGTTATTAGTATTTGATGAAAAAGTTATTAATTATTATAAGACCTAAGTTCATTCATTAAGATTTATATGTAAGCGTAGACACTTCATTTTAACTAGTACTAAGACTTGAGCGCTTTCTTTTGATTATCTGATGATGAAAATAACAATGTGCTTTTCACAAAATTTTCAGTTAAACAGATGAAATTTGAGCTTTGTTCCCAATTCTAAGCCTACTTTGACCAAATGTTTAAATCCCATCGGACAATCAGAGTAAAGTTAGACTAAATCGAAGCAAAACAACATTTTTCTCTCTGGGCGGTCGTCGCCCAGTCGACCACCCAGAGACAGTTTCCACCAGGTTTTCGTTTACTTGGGTGAGGCATTTCACTGTCCCATTTTTTGACCCATTCATGCATTGAATGCATATATACTAAGCCTCCATTGCCTAGTGGCTGATCAATTGAAGGTAAAACGCTTTATTTTTGTCTTCTATTAGCTCCATTTGTGCTCTATTTGCTCCATTATCTTCCTTAATGCTCCATTCTTGTCTTCTACCATTGCTCTACTTGCATTGCCTATATAAGGAGAGCTCAAGTCTTGAATTTTGGGAGATGAATTTGAGAGAAGTGTAGAGAGAATGATGAGTTTGAGAGGAGAAGATTAGAGTTTGAGAAAGAAAAGAAAACTTTGAAAAAATGAAAGTTGCCTTGCCAAAATAGTGAAGTTGTCTTAGCCTTTATATATCTCATCTTCCATTGCAAAACACCACTCAAGAAATTTATTGAAACCAAGTCCTAAAGCTTTGATCAAAGAGAGTAATCCTTGCCAAATTCAAGAAACTTAAAGAGGGATAATTTCCTATAAACATACTTGTCCAAAAACACTATTCTAGCTTAAATTCCAAACTTTTGAATTGAGGATTGAGAACACAATTCATAACCTTAAGGGTGATCAAAAGGAAGTTTAGAAATTAAGAAGTTCATTCTTTCTTTAGAAGGTGAATTTTCAATTTCTTTCATTTTCTTATATTTTTTATCTTATATTTGTTTTCTTACTTAAATTTCATATTAGTTTGTTGTAATCTAACTAGAAGTGGTTAGTTAAGCCACATATATATTCATTATTTGTTCTTTTCTCAATGCTACAATAAGACAGGTTTTGCTAGGCCTAGTTGGCCGGTAAACTAAATATTTAGCTGGCCGGCTAACTTTTTCTGGACTGAACAAAGTAGTCTTCCGGCGTTGCACATACTAGTTTTCGACGATCCTCAAGACCTACATCTTCTATTTTCTTTTCATTTGAGTTTTTTGAGGTTTTTGTTTTGTTATAATAATTTCTTCCTCTTCTTCTTCCTCTCATTTGGTTTGTAATTATCTATTCAAGTGCTGCAATAATTCCCTACCCCGCTTCTTTCTATCCCATTCTTTTACTTGCTTTTTTTATTTGTACATAAACATCGTATTTTGTTTTTTTAACACATCCATACTTTGCATCCATGTTTCATGCATCTTGATTAGGCTAAGTTTGCATTTATGGGTTTTAATCAATTCTTATATGATTATGTATGCTACCTTATGTTCTTGAGATGATTCACATGTCATATATTAGAAGCCAAGTCTTTAGTTGCATTTCATGAGTGAATTGCATTAAAATTTTGTATATAAGATTATGCATGTTTCACTAACTTTGTTTTGCAGCTGTTCGGTGGACGTCATAAGTTTTTATGCTTTAGCATCCCGCTTGTGTTTGTTTTTTTTACTATGTTTAGCATTTTACCATGTGGCTGCTTGCTTACTTGATATAACAGTATGAATGCCAGTGGATAGAGGTTGTGTCACTTAATTTGAAATGATATTAATTTTCATGCTTGTAAACTCAATTTCTTTGAGTTGTACATCTTCAAAACTCTTTCAAAATACATGGAATCAAGTTGTTTCAAAAAGAATGGCATAGTCTATATTTGTTTGCGTCACATAGTAATTTTTTAGGATTTATTAACTAATCGGAACATGAACATATAAAGTAAATAAAACTCATATCATGGCTTAGTATAGGTCGATCTTTTGATCAGGTGAGCGGGGGTGCTCAATTAATGACCTTCCCCTCTCATACCTAAGGTTTCGAACCGAGATGTATTTAGTTACGATGAACAGTGGCCTTGGCATAAGTCACAGGTTTCCTAATTTCCCAAAATATTAGGTGGCAACTCTAAGATCTAGTGATGTAGCCCATTTCTAGCAAATGTTTTGTAATAAAATGGATTTTCTATAAAATTTGCCGGATTTAAACTCTCATTTACGTTTCACACTGCACTCGTGAGACTAGATCAAAGAGATCAAGGGTCTAAACTGTTTAACACGCTCAGGTACCATCGGGCATGTTACAGTAAGTCCCTCTAAATTTTTTTGTAGTTGAACAAAGAGTTATGAGAGAAAAAAATAATTGATTGATATATAAGATGTGATATTTGTCTTCGAGTGTTGCTATTAGGACTCCACTTATTACTTTGGACTCCTCATTTTAATTTTTTTTTTTTTGTTACTATAATAACCTCAAATGAAATTACTAAGGACATCAATTATTTTGGGACATCATTGGTGTTGTCGTTTGCACACCAAAATAAAATGAATAAAACTGGTAGCAACTACTGTTACGAAGTATAGTGATTGAGAATGAGTGTCGAACCACAAAGACTAGGGCAAGTTATTTTTAGTTCAAATATTTCGATTTTGAAAATGAAAAGTGAGAAAAAGAAAACCTTAGGGTCTAGAATCCACTACTAATCTTGTAATGTATGCCATGGGGGGTTTTGAGGGAACGATCAGCTAACTAAAGAGTCACTAATGTAGGTTTTTGTAACAACCTTCGTCACTGTTTACCGAATAACCACTGATTACCGTTAAACTGAAACTGATTATGACTGATAAGTGAACTGAATAAACTACTGAACTGACTTACTGAAATTGAAACTGAATTGACTGAGTATACTTGTTTAATTGTAATTCTGTCTGTTTGGTTATTTGATTATCTGTTCGTGTCTTTGTGTTTAAATTGCGAATTGAAGGCCTTATCGGCGGCCGAACCGGAAACCGATTAGTGTTTTATGATCATCGTGATTTATGTGATTTTATGGTGTAATTACCTGAAAACTGATTAGGTATGATTAAATTAGATTAAAATGAAGTTAAATTGCACAACTTAGACTTAATTACAACCTTGCCCTATTAGTGGCCTATCATCTAACCATTTGAGCCTTACACACTTGATCACATAGCACACTTCATCAGCCCTTTTTCCTTGTTCTTGCCGACTTGAGAGAGAGAGAGAGAGGTAGTGAAAGCTTGAGTTCTTCACAATTTGGCTTGAATCTTAAGGAATTGAAAGCTTAAGTGCATAATTGAGCCTCTAGACTTGTAATTGAGGAACTTAGGTATGAATTTCATCCTTCTTATTGTGTGTTTAAGTCCCTTCTAGCATGGATCATGGTAGTTTAAAGAGCTAAGTCAAGAATTGGTTCATTAATGTTGAATTGGAGCTCATTCCATGCATGCATGTTTGAATTGTTGAACTTTGAGTTGTTTCCATGGAGAATTGTCACATGCATGCTCATGGTTATGTTAAGTCCATGTTTTCACCTTGTTTTTGTAAGAGTTAGCTCATTTGAGCTTGTATTTAAAGCTTTGACATGATTTAAATTCATGCATGTTTGCATGTTCTTCATATTCATGAAAATTGGTTTCAAATTGAGTTGTTTGAAACACCCTTGGGCCTTGATTTTACAAATTGAGCTTTGAATCATGTTAAAGTAGGAGTTTTGATGTGTTTTCTGAAAAATTGGCCCAAGAGGATCGAATTTGTGGTTTAAAAACTTGGTTTTGAGCTTGAGGTTCAAATCTGGAATTTCCAGAATTTGGACTCACGCTCAAGCGGGGTGACTGGCGTTCGAGCGTGGAAATCGTGCTCTCAGCATTTTGTTCTGTTTTGAAGTCCGCTCGAGCGGAAGAATTGACGCTCGAGCGGGACATTGTGTCTCATGCTCGAGCGGGTGTCGAGCGCCCAATCGAGCGTGATTTTCACCTATCCAGCACTTTTGACTGTTTTGCATAACGCTCGAGCGGGTAAGTATACGATCGAGCGGAAACCTTTGTCTGCATGTCCGCTTGAGCGGAGTAACCTACGCTCGAGCGTGACCCCTATTTTCTGAAAAGTCTGAAAATGTTTTTAAAGTGCATCTTTGCATCCTCATCCCATCATAGGCATTCTTAGGCCTAGTTTAAAACATCTTAATGAGGTTATAGATGTAGAACCACACCGAGGCAAATTAGGGATTAAGTTATTATTTTTCCAACTGTGTAGCTTAGTGTGTGTTCAATCTGTAACTGTGTAGGGTTAGCGACTGGGGACGCGCTCTAACTTTACTGTAGCCTAGAACTCTGTGAGTAACAACTGTGTAAAGATATGTTCAAAATGATTATCTTCTGAACAATTGAACTGTACTGCTTTCTGAATTGATACTGTTAATTGAATGAATGTACGTCCTATATTCTGAACTGTATTGTGGCATCCTTAGCAACTACTGTTTACTGTTACTGTTACAGAGATCTCTGTCGGTTCCCTCGTTGGAACCACTACTGTTACTGACTGATGGCCATCATATACTGTTTGGTCTTTTAAGACCTACTGTATACTATACTGTTATGCTAATGGATGTACCACATATGACTGTACCGACTGAACGACTGAAATACTGAATTAATGAACTGTTTTTATTACTGTAAGGACATTCATTCTTAACCCCTTTACGCATTGTGTTATTCACTGGGCTTTAGCTCACTGCTCATATATATATATATATATATATAGGTGTACAGGCACCAGACCGCAGCTAGAAGTGTCGGGGTAAACTCTAGTTTTGTCGAGCCAACCTATGTGCCTCAATGCGAGGTTCCGAGCCTGTCAAGCTACGGCTTAGGGGTGTTTTTAATTTCCCCGTCTGTCTCTGTATCTGTTTTGCATAACTGTATAGACTGTTACTGTACTGTTTAATAGGGATTAGGTCCCTGAACTGAATGATTGTATATATGTACATACTGTTTTGTCTGACTGTATATATTTGAATGAAAAGCCTTTTTACATACAGACTGTCACAGCTCATTGGACATTGTTTATTTACTGTATTGGCTTCCGCCAGCCCCTGTACTCTGTATTACTGTATTACTGTTAAGCAGGCCTTCGGTAATCTTGGATTACTGGCCAGTTACGGTGCTAAATCCATAGGGCGCGGGTTTGGGTCGTGACAGAGTGGTATCAGAGCGATATTTACCACGAGTTATAACGCACACACGTGTCCAAATGAGTTATAGGGTGTCCTAGAAAAGTGATTAGGGAATTACATGAGCATGATAAGTGTGTGGCTATGACATGACTGAATATATGCTAATGTGTTAATCTGTTTAAATGAATGACTGCCTATGTTGATAACTGTTATAACTGTCTATAGTGAAATGGATAATGCGAGAACTGTAAATGAATCTGAAACCTCATTCTTTGAGGCAAGAATGGCAAGACTGGAAAGAATGATGGAACTAATAACGGAAAGACTAGATCAACAACAAAATCCACAGCCCCCACCTCCTCCTCCGGTACAGTCGGAACAGAATGCCAATGTTAATGATGGGGACATAATTGCTCTCACCCACAAGTTCAGCAAAATGAAACCGCCATCCTTCCAGGGAGGCCTTGAACCGTTAAAAGCTGAAGCATGGGTTCTTGAGACTGAAAAATTATTTGAAGTGTTCCCGTGCTCTGAAGCACACAAGGTATTATTGGCCACTTTTACTCTGCAAGAAGAAGCTAGAAGGTGGTGGATGCTTATCCGTAATGAAAATACTGTTATGACTTGGGCTCAATTCAAAGGAGCCTTCTTCGAGAAGTATTTCCCTCAGTGTGTTAGGGATAGAAAGGTGACTGAATTTGAACAACTGAAACAGGACACAATGTCTGTTGCTGAATATGAGACAAAATTACTGAACTTGCCCGTTATGCACCACACATGGTGGACACTGATATTAAGAAGGCCAGAAAGTTTGAAGGCGGCCTTAATGTTACAATACTCGACAGAATTAATGTTTTGAAATTACCGAACTATGTAAATGTTCTTGACCGAGCCTTGATGGCTGAATCGAACATCAAAGCACTGAAAATTGAAACACCAGCGTCTGAATGCCGTGGTAAAAGGCAGGGTTTTAAATTCAAGAAAGGCAAGCATAACCCATTGAACAAGAAACAGAATACGGGGTCAACAACTAGCCCCAGCCAAGGGAGTGGTTTCATACCACCCTGTTCTGAGTGTGGCAAGAAGCACAAAGGGGTCTGTTACAAAATATCTGGAGCCTGTTATAGGTGTGGCAAGGTGGGCCACATGGTTAAAGACTGCCCCTCTGCTCCACAAGCCAATAGTAAAGCTGCACCAAGCGTAGCAGCATCAACTGTTGCACAAAAACCGAACCCCAAAGCTACCGGGAAAGAGCCCATGAGGCAGGGCCGAGTGTTCGCCCTAGTACCGGGAGACGTGCAGAATACCGAGACCGTTGTGTTAGGTATTCTCTCTATTTGTACTCAAAATGTTTATATACTGATTGATTCGGGGTCTACGCATTCATATGTGTCGCATGCTTTTTCGCGAAAACTGAGTAGACCATTAGAACCCATGAATTATCTGTTAGCTGTATCATCACCCATTAGGGAATCTATGACCTGTGCATATATGTACCCTGCTTGTGAAATTATTGTTAGAGATGCACATTTGTTTATTGACTTACTGCCTCTGAACATTGATCATTTTGACGTAATATTAGGAATGGACTGGTTAGCGAAATACCATGCTACCATAGACTGTGTAACGAAACAAGTAGTTTTCTATCCACCGGGTTTACCCGAATTTGTGTTTAATGGGGTTGGAGTAGTACCTCCTCCGTATTTAATTTCATCTGTGAAAGCTGTTCAATTGATTAGAAAGGGGTGTAAGGGATATCTGTGTTCCGTATTGACTGTATCTACTGATGATAATGCTAACGTGAACAGTATTCCTATAGTTAGAGAATTCCCAGATGTTTTTCCAGATAATCTGCCAAGGGATTTGGCTGACAGAGAGATTGAATTTACCGTTGATGTGATTCCAGGAACGCAGCCAGTATCTAAAGCTCCTGACCGAATGGCTCCAACTGAAATGAAAGAATTGAAAGTGCAACTGCAAGAACTGCTGGATAAGAAGTTCATCAGGCCTAGCACTTCGCCATGGGGCGTTCCTGTTTTATTTGTGAAGAAGAAAGACGGCTCACTGAGACTGTGTATTGACTACCGTGAACTGAACAAGGTAACTGTGAAAAATAAATACCCATTGCCACGTATTGATGACTTATTTGATCAGTTACAGGGTGCTCAAGTGTTTTCTAAGATTGATCTCAGATCCGGATACCATCAGTTGAAAGTTAAACCAGAAGACATTGATAAAACTGTTTTTCGAACGAGGTATGGACATTACGAATTTTTAGTTATGCCTTTCGGAGTTACCAATGCACCTGCTGCATTCATGGACCTCATGAACAGAATCTTTAAACCATACCTTGATGACTTTATCGTAGTATTTATTAATGACATACTGATTTACTCCAAAAGTATAGAAGAACATGAACATCATCTGAGACTTGTCCTACAGACTTTAAAAGAATAGAAACTTTATGCTAAACTATCTAAATGCGAATTTTGGCTTGATCATGTTATGTTTTTGGGACATGTTGTTAGCAAAGATGGAATTTCCGTTGATCCACAGAAAATTGAAGCTGTAGTAGACTGGCCTAGACCAACAAATGTGACAGAAGTCCGAAGCTTTTTGGGACTAGCCGGGTATTATAGAAGATTTGTCAAAGATTTCTCCAAAATTGCCTTACCGTTGACTCAGTTAACTCAGAAGGGGATATCGTTTGACTGGACTGACCAAAGGGAATTTGCTTTCCTAGAGTTGAAAACTCGACTTGTAACTGCACCGGTTCTTACCCTACCTTCAGGTATGGATGGTTATACTGTATTTAGTGATGCTTCTCACAAGGGTTTGGGATGTGTTTTAATGCAGAATAGGAGAGTTATTGCTTATGCTTCCCAACAACTGAGACCACACGAAAAGAACTACCTGACCCATGATCTAGAACTTGCTGCAGTAGTATTTGCACTGAAAATCTGGCGTCACTATCTGTATAGGGCGACATGTGAAGTATATACTGACCACAAGAGTTTGAAATATTTCTTCACACAGAAAGAACTAAACATGAGACAGCGGAGATGGCTAGAACTGATTAAAGACTATGACCTACAGATTTTGTACCACCCGGGAAAAGCCAATACCGTTGCCGATGCACTGAGTCGGAAATCGACTGGAAATTAAGCCTGTTTGCTTACCGAGCAGAAAGAACTACTTTGTGACCTTGAAAAATCTGAAATTGAAATTGTTTTACGAGAACAAGGTGGAACAATAGCTGCTATTTCTGCTCAACCAGCACTGATTGAAGAGATTAAGGAGAAACAGCAACTGGATGACTTCTTGAAGAAGATCATCGAAGAAAGAGAAACTAAACCCAGACCGGGTTTTAAATTTGAAAGTAATGTACTGAAATTTCAAGAAAGACTGTGTGTACCGAATGATTCTGAATTGAAAAGAAGAGTTCTGCAAGAGGGCCACAATTCAAAATTTTCTATCCATCCAGGGAATACGAAAATGTATCAAGACCTGAAACTGAATTTCTGGTGGCCGAGAATGAAGAAAGAAATTGCTGATTTTGTATCGAAATGTCTTCATTGCCAACAAGTCAAAGCCGAACATCAACGACCCGTAGGCTTATTGCAGCCCTTACCTATACCGGAGTGGAAATGAGAACATATCACCATGGATTTTATTGTGGGATTGCCTCGCTCCAGTAAAGGTATGGACTCAATTTGGGTTATCATTGATAGACTGACTAAATCTGCTCACTTCTTACCTGTTAAGACAATTTATAATGCGGACAAATTGGCTATACTCTATATTGATGAAATTGTTAGACTGCATGGAGTGCCTGTGTCCGTTGTTTCTGACAGGGATTCGAAGTTCATGTCGAGATTTTGGCAAAGCTTACAGACTGTATTGGGTACCGAATTGAGACTGAGTAGTGCTTATCATCCTCAGACCGATGGCCAGTCAGAACGGACCATCTAGACTCTGGAGGATTTACTGAGAATGTGTGTCCTTGATTTTCAGGGAAACTGGGAAAGCCATTTGCCATTGGCTGAATTTGCCTACAACAACAGCTATCATTCAAGTATTGGTATGGCGCCTTTCGAGGCATTGTATGGCAGAAAATGTAGATCTCCGATTTGCTGGGCAGAAGTTGGAGATGGGCCTTTGCTTGGGCCCGAGATTGTATACGAAACAACTGAGAAAGTAAAACTGATACAACAGAGACTGAAAACCGCACAGAGCAGACAGAAAAGTTATGCTGATGTCAGAAGACGGGATAGAGAATATGAAGTGGGTGATCACGTGTTTGTGAAAGTGACACCGATGAAAGGCCAGACTCGTTTTGGAGTCAAAGGCAAGTTAGCGCCGAGATACGTCGGACCATATGAGATTATTGAGAAAATCAATCCGGTGGCGTATCAAGTTGCGCTTCCTCTTGAAATAGAGCATATGCACAACGTCTTCCACATTTCTATGTTGAGGGACTACCTCCGGGATCCTTTCCATGTAATAGAGCCTACTCGTGTAGTGCTGAGTGATAACTACACCTACGAGGAACGACCTATACAGATTGTAAACAGACGGATCAAGAAGTTGAGAAACAAAGAGATTCCGTTAGTGAAAGTTGACTGGCAAAACCACAGTGGCGTGTATGCCACTTGGGAGAGGGAAGATGACATGGCTAAAAGATATCCTGAACTATTTCCACTGAACCCTGTTTTCTTCCAGAATGAAGGTAATTCGAGTTTAAAGGACTAAACTCTTTTTAAGGAAGGGAGACTGTAACAACCCTCGTCACTGTTTACCGAATAACCACTGATTACCGTTAAACTGAAACTGATTATGACTGATAAGTGAACTGAATAAACTACTGAACTGACTTACTGAAATTGAAACTGAATTGACTGAGTATACTTGTTTAATTGTAATTCTATCTGTTTGGTTATTTGATTATCTGTTCGTGTCTTTGTGTTTAAATTGCGAATTGAAGGCCTTATCGGCGGCCGAACCGGAAACCGATTAGTGTTTTATGATCATCGTGATTTATGTGATTTTATGGTGTAATTACCTAAAAACTGATTAGGTATGATTAAATTAGATTAAAATGAAGTTAAATTGCACAACTTAGACTTAATTACAACCTTGCCCTATTAGTGGCCTATCATCTAACCATTTGAGCCTTACACACTTGATCACATAGCACACTTCATCAGCCCTTTTTCCTTGTTCTTGCCGACTTGAGAGAGAGAGAGAGGTAGTGAAAGCTTGAGTTCTTCACAATTTGGCTTGAATCTTAAGGAATTGAAAGCTTAAGTGCATAATTGAGCCTCTAGACTTGTAATTGAGGAACCTAGGTATGAATTTCATCCTTCTTATTGTGTGTTTAAGTTCCTTCTAGCATGGATCATGGTAATTTAAAGAGCTAAGTCAAGAATTGGTTCATTAATGTTGAATTGGAGCTCATTCCATGCATGCATGTTTGAATTGTTGAACTTTGAGTTGTTTCCATGGAGAATTGTCACATGCATGCTCATGGTTATGTTAAGTCCATGTTTTCACCTTGTTTTTGTAAGAGTTAGCTCATTTGAGCTTGTATTTAAAGCTTTGACATGATTTAAATTCATGCATGTTTGCATGTTCTTCATATTCATGAAAATTGGTTTCAAATTGAGTTGTTTGAAACACCCTTGGGCCTTGATTTTACAAATTGAGCTTTGAATCATGTTAAAGTAGGAGTTTTGATGTGTTTTCTGAAAAATTGGCCCAAGAGGATCGAATTTGTGGTTTAAAAACTTGGTTTTGAGCTTGAGGTTCAAATCTGGAATTTCCAGAATTTGGACTCACGCTCTAGCGGGGTGACTAGCGTTCGAGCGTGGAAATCGTGCTCTCAGCATTTTGTTCTGTTTTGAAGTCCGCTCGAGCGAAAGAATTAACGCTCGAGCGGGACATTGTGTCTCATGCTTGAGTGGATGTCGAGCGCCCAATCAAGCGTGATTTTCACCTATCCAGCACTTTTGACTGTTTTGCATAACGCTCGAGCGGGTAAGTATACGATCGAGCGGAAACCTTTGTCTGCATGTCCGCTTGAGCGGAGTAACCTACGCTCGAGCGTGACCCTTGTTTTCTGAAAAGTCTGAAAATGTTTTTAAAGTGCATCTTTGCATCCTCATCCCATCATAGGCATTCTTAGGCCTAGTTTAAAACATCTTAATGAGGTTATAGATGTAGAACCACACCGAGGCAAATTAGGGATTAAGTTATTATTTTTCCAACTGTGTAGCTTAGTGTGTGTTCAATCTGTAACTGTGTAGGGTTAGCGACTGGGGACGCGCTCTAGCTTTACTATAGCCTAGAACTCTGTGAGTAACAACTGTGTAAAGATATGTTCAAAACGATTATCTTCTGAACAATTGAACTGTACTGCTTTCTGAATTGATACTGTTAATTGAATAAATGTACGTCCTATATTCTGAACTGTATTGTGGCATCCTTAGCAACTACTGTTTACTGTTACTGTTACAGAGATCTCTGTCGGTTCCCTCGTTGGAACCACTACTGTTACTGACTGATGGCCATCATATACTGTTTGGTCTTTTAAGACCTACTGTATACTATACTGTTATGCTAATGGATGTACCACATATGACTGTACCGACTGAACGACTGAAATACTGAATTAATGAACTGTTTTTATTACTGTAAGGACATTCATTCTTAACCCCTTTACGCATTGTGTTATTCACTGGGCTTTAGCTCACTGCTCATATATATATATATATATAGGTGTACAGGCACCAGACCGCAGCTAGAAGTGTCGGGGTAAACTCCAGTTTTGTCGAGCCAACCTATGTGCCTCAATGCGAGGTTCCGAGCCTGTCAAGCTACGGCTTAGGGGTGTTTTTAATTTCCCCGTCTGTCTCTGTATCTATTTTGCATAACTGTATAGACTGTTACTGTACTGTTTAATAGGGATTAGGTCCCTGAACTGAATGATTGTATATATGTACATACTGTTTTGTCTGACTGTATATATTTGAATGAAAAGCCTTTTTACATACAGACTGTCACAGCTCATTGGACATTGTTTATTTACTGTATTGGCTTCCGCCAGCCCCTGTACTCTGTATTACTGTATTACTGTTAAGCAGGCCTTCGGTAATCTTGGATTACTGGCCGGTTACGGTGCTAAACCCATAGGGACGGGTTTGGGTCGTGACAGTTTCGACTCACCAATCCCAAGTTTCTCGTACATTGAATAGGGAAGAAGATTGACACTGGCACCTAAGTCAATGAGTGCCTTTTCAATTGAATGTTTACCTATGACACAAGAAATGGTAGGTGCACCTGGATCTTTAAGCTTAGGGGCAGTGTTGTTGGTCAAAATGGAATTGACCTGTTCAGTGAGTAGGATCTTTCTGGTCACATGGGTCTTGGATTTATGATTTTGAGTGCACAAGTCCTTGAGAAATTTGGTATAGGAGGGTACTTGTTTAATCGATTCTAATAGAGGAAGATTGATTTTTACTTGTTTGAACACCTGCATCATTGCTTCTATAGATGCCTACTTCTTTTTACTGATAAAAACTATTAAACCCACTCTCCATGTATTACATTGAATATAATATACTCTATTACAAACAAAATTCCCCAAAGGCTTATAATAAATAAGAGGGCGTTGCCCTTTACAAAGTATAGTACTCAGCCAAAGAAACAAATAAAATGCACTACGGCTTATCACCACTTTATAACTATGTCAAGGTAAACCTGCTGTTTGATCCTCAAGTCCAAAAACATTCCCTGTACACATGTACAGGTAGGGGGTGAGGAAACCACTAGCTCACCAAACAATCTCATATTATAACATTAAAAGATATGCGAGAACAAAGATAATCATACATATACGTGAAATCATATCATGTCAAAAATTTATGATTTTATTACATAATCTCTTAAATCCAGTTTATTTAATTAACCCCAACTAATTAACTTAAATAAATAAACGTGCTCCAAATATTAACAAAACATCATTTTCAACCTATTTAGTTAATCCATCCTTATTAAATAAAATAGTTAAACAATTCATAAAGATCTCTGACAAGTACATTTCATTTAAATGACTCATATTAGTTAACTTGAATAAATCCACAAGTTACAATGACTATTAGCAACGCCTCAATTCCAATCTGTTTATTTAATTAACTCGTGTTGGTTAACTTAAATAAATTCACAATTAACAAGCTACATACACATATCTCATTTAAATAACTCATGCTAGTTAATTTAACTAAGTAATCAATCAAGATATCACAATGCATAACATTCTAAGGCATCATCCACATTTTCTAGCCATAAGCACAGAAGGGCAGCTGGGCACCCATTACAACACACATACACACATTAGCAATAACATGTCACAATAACATAAACAGCTTGTGGTCTTGCCAAGCCCCACATCACCACCATGGTCTCGCCAAGACCCACATTTGCCTGCTTTACCGGTTGCTAGTCGGAAGGAACACATTACCTCTGTATAGCACATTCGCCTGCTTTACCGGGTGCTAACAGGAAAGAATGCATTACCTTTATGTAACACATCAGCCCACTTTACCGGTTGCTAGCCGGAAGGATCGTGTTACCTCTATATAGCATAATCACACTCCCACAACATATGCATTTCAAATTGCTTTCATTCATTCTCATCTAATTACATAGTTACACAATCTCATAATGTTTCCACGTCATTCTAAATTATGCAAATAAATCAAAGCACATAATGCGTACTATTCATTATATAACAACCATTACCATCCTTCACCGATGGCCAATGACAAAACCTCTAAAGCAATGAATGGCATACAAATCTCTTATTATTTCCATATACTTTCCAACACTTGGTCAATAATATCAAAATCGTCTTTTGACTATAGTTATAAAATATAACACGAGTGTTCACTTTTTAATTATCAACATTAACCTCATCAAGTTAAACCAAGGAAAAATATATAAATAAATGTTTTGATAACTCATTCTCGTTTTAATCCATTTGCTCCAAATGAGCTAAAATTGTATTCTTTTCTTTTCTTTTCTTTTCTTGTCAAAAATTGCCAAAACAATTCAAATATCTCATATATGAATTTGAGGTATGAAATTATTATAATAACATAACTCAACTAGTAAAACTAGGGACCAAATACCAAGTCACATCAACTTAACTAACAATCTTAGTTCAACTTTGTTTCACACCAAACAACTTAATCTCACTTGTTTTCTCCAATTCTCATACTTGGTTAACGTTACCATGTTTAATCCCATAATATTATAAATTAGGAAATAAATCCCATAACACACTTTTAATTACGAAGGATATAAAATATTAATCAAACTATTTTAATCCACTAAATTAGCAAATTTATTATATTCACAATTTTCTAATGAAATAATATCAAACATAACTTAACATGCCTCATCTTTCAAAAATAATCATATTTCATGCCAAGCTACTCAAATAGCTAATTTTTTTCCAAATTCTCTACAAATAACAATTTTCACAACTTTTCTAAAATTGACTAATCAACATGATATTTACATAAAAAAAAATCATGAAATATGCCCAAGAATAAAGATTTAAAGGTTAGGAGTTTAAAAGTCCACATTTTATATTTTCATTTTCACAAAAATGAACAAAACCTAATCATCAATATATCAATATTCATAAAATATCATGAATATAACACTTTTAGAGTTTTTAATCCCTAAACAACTCTATAATTCCAACTTAACCACTTAAACATTTGTTTATCAACATTAATTTATTTTTCTCAAAAATAAATTCTGAAAATCAAACATTAGATAATATTTCAACATTTTATTTATTTATTTATTTTTCTCAAATAAACTATCTAATCGTAATTTGATATAGATACAAACCATATAACTCCTATCATGCCATTTTTCTCAACATAACCCCATCATAAATTTTAAAACAATAATATTGAGATAATCCCTATCTCATATAATGAAGAGGAGCAAATCTGAAAGGCAAACCTCACCTGATTACTGTAATGACTCGGATTCTAATACATAACAGATTGGTGTTAATTGGTGCCCATCACCTTAAAACTTGTATGGTTGTCGGACTCTTGGTATTAATGGGTTGGCAAAGTGAACCTTAAATATTATAATTGAGGACCCTTAGGTAATGTTTGGAACCTTGATTGAAGCCTTAACAAGGTATTTAGGCAAGATTAGATCAAAAGCCCCAAATTTGAGTTTTTGTTTTTGACCAACCTTCACTCTTTTTCCATTTTCTCTTTCCATACTTTGAATTTTGATGTGATACTAGAACCATTGGAAAGCTTGTTTCCGGGGCTCCGATTTGGACACAAAAACGACCTAAAACGGAGTCCGAACGAGAGAGTTATGCCTGTTTGAATTTTGAGTTTCTGTGCTAGAAATAAGATCGCTCAAGCAAACTGTGCGATTTTTAGAGATTCTGGGAGCTTCTTTTTTATGCTCGAGCCAAGCTTTCCTTGCTTGAGCGACCTGGTCGATAGCATGCATTATAAACTGATTTTTTGGCCCAAAAACTTTATTCTTTCTTCTTCTCTTCTCTTCCTATCCTCTATACCCGAAACCATAACACTCTAAACTCTTGATTTCTCTTCTTTTTACCCAAGATTCACCCCAAATCTTTCAACAAGGTTGAAGAGCAAGCATAGATCAAGACTTCTACCGATTGTTTTGCGATTTCATTGGAGTTTCAAGTTGGGTCTTCATCTTTGGCTTCCAATCTTGAGGTAAGGAGTTCTCTTAGCCTTAAATATTTATGATTCAAAGTGATTTTGATGGCATTTTGGGATTTTGAGTTGATTATGGGTTAGAAAACATTAATGGCTAATTGTTTAAGTACAAATGGGGTTTTCACTCAAATTTTCAAAGGGTGTTGAATGTTTTAGCATATTGACAAATAATAATTTATGATTTTAAGGATTTAACCAAAAAAATAAGAAAACCCCCAATTTTTTTTTAAAACCCTAGGTTTGAAATGTTGAGTAAAAGGAGGGGATTTTGAAACTAATTGATAGTTTTATGTTAAAATTGACATTAATATGGTATTGGAATACATGGGGATTATGAAATGGGTAAATTCTAATAATTTGATGAAACTAGTGTGGTGATAGAAGTTGTGGATTAAATCATTTTGGAACCTTAGCTTGGGAGTTTAATGGAAATGAGATAACTTACCTAAGAAATGTTTAAAAGTGGTATTGTAGTTGTTTTGAGTTGATATTTGCATGATGTTGGAACGATGGAGAATTTTGGATTGATGTTGCTATATTAGATGATTATGAAACTTGTTGAGATTGCCTGGCTTATGTTTCATGTTAATTATTCTTGTAGTAATGATTTGAAACTTAGGCAAACTATGATATTGGCAAACCAATTGCATTGCATTGCGTTGTATCTTCATGGCTTTGGGATCAAGTGGGTAGAGTGAATTAAAAATAGGTAATTTTGAAATGTGTTGTGTGTGTTGAGGTGCCCAATTACCCTTCCATACTTGTAGGCTGGAAAATGTGAGGATGTTATCGGTATGTTGGTAAAGGTACCCAATAGTGCTTGTAGGCCGGTAAATGTGGAGGGGAAGTTACAATGATTGATGGGTGTCCAATTGCCCCTCCGTGCTTGGTGGCCGGAAAATGTGGAGATGCTTTAAGAATGAAATGGGTGTCCAATTGCCCATCCGTGCTTGGTGGCCGATAAATGTGGTGGTTTTCTAAAAGTAAGAGGTGCCCACTTGCTCGACTGTGATTGGTAGCCAGTAAATGTGGGGAGTGTTTGTGACATGTAACGTAGAGTTTGTTACAAACTGAAGATTCATCGTTAAATCAATGGTTAACAAATTGGATCAAACTTGGAACACAAATTTAGTATTTTACAAATTGGTTTTCTAATAAAGTTAAGTTGTATGCTTGGCATGACATTGCATGAACATAATCACTTTGAACATACTTATTTGTTGTTAACTTTATTTCCTACTGAGCGTCAAAGCTCACTTCCTTTTTATGGGTTGAATATCCTAAAAATCCAAGTGTTGAAGGTGTACCATGATAGTGTCGAAAAGCGAATGGAATTCAATGTGGAGTGCCGATGCTTCTTTGATGTTGTTCACTTACAACCATTGAGCTTGTTTGTTGAGTTAGGAATTTTATTTGTTGAATCAAGGCTCTTAGTCTTGAAAGGTGTAAGCCCTTGTGGCAATTTAGATGGATATTTTTATATTACCGTGTATTATAATTTTATTACTTTGAGCTTGACAAGAAATTTATGAGAATGTGATAGATTCCAGTTATTGAATTGTATACCTTTGCTTATTGTTCATATATTGGGTTGGTAGCATATCATGATATAAATATCGGGGTGTTACAATCACGAATCCAAAACTACCATTGCAAAGAGTACAACGAGCTCTTTGACTTTCATTTACAAAACTTTTGCAAAATCTTACTCTAAAGACTCTCACTTGAAACTCAAAAGGTTGAGCAACAGTGGAAGTCAGAGAGAGAGAGAGAGAGACACATAGGCGAAAGAGAGATAGAGCTCCCTGCTCAAAAAGAAAAACAAAGCAAAAGAAGTTGAGAAAAAAAAAAAGAGAAAGTAAGCAAAAGAGCGTGGGAGAGCAACCCCACGCGAGTTTGCTTTCCCAAGGATTCTCACTCAACCCAACACTATATATTAATACAAAATATATTATAAAATACCTTAAAATTTTGTAAGATAAATCATAAAATAATATAATTTTTCTCACCACAAAATATAACATTTTTGTACATCACAAAATATAATGTTTTGCTCACTACAAATATATATCCCTTTTTATTCACTATAAAAATATAATTTTTTTAGTATATGGTACACACCATGAATTCACTTTTCAAGCATTTATTATAATCTTATATAATAAATAATAGAAACTTTCAAGATGGTCCCTACCATTTAAATAATTAAAAAGGACCAAACAGTTAAACATTAGTTATACACAAACATCAAATCAAATTCATTCCAAGTCTTGGGTCTTGAATTAAATTTCCACCCGTAAGCCAAACATGACCCAATTATATACCAAAATAGACCTAACAAACTTTATTTGAAGTCATGGTCTAAACACTCAAAATTCAATATCAAAATTCTGCTTTAATACTAACTGGACACCAATCCGTCTCCAAAATTTCATAAAATAAATACTCATCATTAAATTCTTAATTTTTTTTATCCAACATGTTACACTCATATGGGAACAACATACAAAATTTTCATAATTTTTTGAAATAGGGAATTATTTTTAAAAAAATACAAAATCAGACTATTTTCACGTAAAATTTTACACAGCAGTTCAATCCGAATATTACTCAATTAATTTATGCAATGACCTTTTTTTCAAAAAAAAAAAAAATTATGGGTCATTACAAGAAGAGAAATTTTAAGAGTTTTGAAATTTATAAGTAAGGATTCAAAAAAATAGGAGTCCAAACTAATAAGTGGAGTGCTAATAACAATATTCTTTATCTTATAGACTATTTTAATTTTTTTTTTTTTTTTTTTTTTTTTTTTTTTTTGTCTTTATTAACTATTTCAAACCCAACTCTTGCTTCCAAAGAGAGCCTAATAACCATAGGCATCAGGATCCACTAGCGTGATATTCTACTATTCAAGTGTCAAATTAAATCATTGATTACTGAAAGGCCCTATCCTTGTAAGAATTTAACATATTAATTAAATTTGTTTCAAGCACGACTTAAAATTGAAATAAATAAAAATTTAGCATATATTTATGAATTAAAAAAATCAGTTAAACATATTAAATTTTCTATTAGTTATTGTCTCTAGACAGCCCATGATAAATTATAATCAGAGAATTGGGAGCATTAAGGTTAAAATAGCCTTCAAAAAGGCAAGTGTAGAATACCAAAGAAAAATTTTACAAAAAATATTATTAAATTAATCCACATTTTTATTAAAATAATCCGTGTTTGAAATTGGTATTAGAATCTGATTTCTCAAAATTGACAATCTTAATATATGAGCATTAGATATACAAAAGAAGTCGAATCAGATAATTTAAATAATAGTATTGCATTACAAATAATTATCGAACAAAATAATACTTTAATCAAGTTATTAAAAGAATTAAACGAAAATCTTTAAAATAATCAATTAGAAATTATACACGAAATTCGACATCTATTATTAGACAAAGGTAAACAATTATCTATTGTAGAAAATAAGCAAAAAAAATACTACAAGTATTTATTATTATTGTTACAAGGGAAACTCATCGAAAAAACCTTTTGAGCTAATATCACCCAAAAAAAAAAAAAAAGATCTAAGTAATTATATAGTCTAGAAGAATTAGAGATAATGCCAAAAAAAGAAAAGAAAAAGATAATGATATTAAATATAAAATAATATTAGAAATAGCCGAAAAATTAGATAAAATGGATAATTATGTACTAGAAGAAATAAATATTAGTATAATAGAAATTGAAGAAGATTTTTTCAAATAATTATGATTAATCATTATGGGAGAAATGGAACACATTTCTCTTGAAGACTTAAAACAACTAATGAGAAATAGTGACATAGAAAAAGAAAGGGAAAAAAAATGACATCCTTAAAAATTTTGAAGAAACAAATAATGTAAATAATACCAAAATGGCAATAGTAAAAACAAAATAAGGAAGTTCGTCGACTTCAACAAATCCAAACCACCCATATTTTAGAAATTTTAATAGACAAATGGAGAAAGATAATAGAAATTATGATTACAAACGAAGAACGTGACATTACAGTTATCTAAATAGAGGAGCATATGCTAGGAGAACACCTAATTAAGCAAATTTACATCTAGATGGGAAATATTTCTAAGATAAGTACCACTAAAACCAATTAATAATACACGTTATTTACTAGACATTAATTGATTGTGCCACAAACATAAACGAAGTAACAAAATAATGGAAAAGGGGCATGCATGATGTCCTGAATATTCATAGTAATAGCTAGAGTATAGAAAGGTTTTAAATTATATTGAATATAGGTTCTTAGGAATAGTAACAAGTTGGTACAATAACCTTCATTATGGAAGAACCATCTTTGTGATAACTCCTCATTGGGCTGAAGAATTACTTGTACCAAGATTACCTTATGAGCCTGTATATGATTATCTAGAATAGGTAGACTCTGGCAAGTTTTTATTAGAAAGAATATGTAAATTTTTGGGAGATTATGTCACACCCAAAATCCGGACATGACCACTCGTGGCCCATAGGGCCTTAGCCCAACGTACACATAAGCCTAAATAAGAATACAGAATAATACGAAATAAATGTAACAATAGTCCAGTCATAAATGAGCCAAAAACTCAATCTAGTGACATGTCACAAGTATAAACAGGCAAAATCAACCCTAATCAATATCTCCCATATATCCGATGGGATACAAACAACCCACATAACAAAATAATCCTAAATGAGTCTCAACCAAAATGTATGCACAAAATTGACATAACAATCTAAAAATAATAAATGAATGTTCTAAAGGTCCATAAGATAGAGTCCTTGTTAAGCCACGAGTCCACCCTAAGTCCTTCTCTCACTTGAAAATGTTTAATAATTAAGTCAGCTTATAGCTCAGTGAGTAGAAACATGGATAGTAAATTAGTTTTGAAAATAGGGTTCCATTCCAAAATAAGGTGTATATAACAGAAATTAGATTGACATATAGATTTGATAAAGACAATCTGATTAAAAAATAAGGTTCCACAGTTCATTAGTTAAAAATATTCATGTCTCTCAAAAACATAACAAGAGACATTCTCTAGTTAAAATAGACAACAACATAATCATATTCATGTCTCTCAAGAACATAACAAGAGACATTCTCTAGTTAAAATAGACAACAACATAATCATCATTATTATCTGCGTACCAAGAATAACAAGTAAGATGCCACAAAGTTCTCAAGGCAATAAACCCGTTGGAACCAATATCGAACCAAGAGTCATCCTTGGGGTGGCAATCCCGGCCTTTTCTCTTAGACAATTCGATTGAAAGTCACCTACCCTAGCACAGGTCTGTTCCCTACAATCATTGAGCACTAGAGTCATCACAGCCCAACCTAAATCTATTTCCTAATTGCCAAAGTCACCACACACACAGTGGAATAAATTCCCTGAACTTTTATATATAGATGGTCCCAATAATCAATACAATTCAGTTTCATAAAACATGGTAGTTCACCATTATAAACATGAGACCATAACAAATAGTTTACAGTATGCCAAGTTTACACATACTTTAAAAATAGTTTAATCCCAATAATATAATAATAATTTAACCAAGGTTGTTTGGTCACAAAACAACAATTTACTTTCCATATAGTTTTAGGAAAAGGGAACATTTATAAAAATACGTAGCATGCAACTACTCACCTGAAAAAAGAATAATATAATCCTTGAATCAAATATGAAAGTGCAACTAGTGCCCTAAACCAAGTACGAAAACTACGCGTCACTGCTAACTCAAAAATATTTAAATGAATTATAAACTAAGTAACCCTAAGCTAAAGCGCATTAACACGGCTCAACCCAACTCACTATGTAACAATCTGTTCAAACGAGATCACTTGAGCATAAAATTTGAGCTCCCAATATTTTCACTATAAGCTTTGCAAAACTTCTGAGACCTCAAGTTTATTGCTCGAGCGGTGGAAAGTTCGCTTAAGCAGATCTTTTGTATTTCAGCACTTCGCTCAAGCGATGGAAAGTTCACTCGAGCGGTCTGGTCAGGACAACCCACTTAAAGTCAACCCAAACATTTATTTTTCTCACTTTTTCCAACTCTTTCCTCTCTCTAGCACCCTTGTTCCGAAACCCTAGCCCCAAACACTTGATTTTCCTTGATTGCTACCAAGATCTACCTTATATCCTCCTAGAGGGTTCAAGATCAATCCTAGATCTAAAACATTACCGATTGTTTCTCTCATTTTGAAGCTTGAAGTTGGGTATTCACCAATTGTCTTCAATCTTGAGGTATGGGCACTCTTAACTTGCTATATTTATGATTTGAGATATATATGTGGTATTTTCTTAGTTGTAGTAATGTATGAGGTGATTTTGTGATATAGAGTGGTTTTGTTGAATAAAAAAGGGTTTTCCCCATGTTTTGGAAAAAAAAAAAATAATTATGCATAACCTTCTTGATTATTGTTAGAAATTGTGAATATTGACCTTTTTATATGCTAATGGAAGAAAAGCCCCAAATTTTATTAAACCCTAGTTTTCCGATTGAATTGATAAAGGAGCTTTTGTTCAAATTGACTCTTAAATCTTGAAATTAGGTGAAGGATTATGGAAATGGTGTTGAGATATGAGATTTTTGAAGCTCTTTGAGTATATGTATTGAGATTGAAAAATGTTGAGATTGGAGAAATCTTTTGGTTGCTGATATGATTAATGTTGTTGTGGATTGAACAAACCTTAGGGAAAAATTTATTTGAAAACTCATACATCATGTGCATTATAATTTCTCATATGATTTAACCATCTTGTGAATGTTGGGAAAATGGCAAATGGGGTAAATAGCGTATGAGTCTGGGTAGTTGAGTCAGGTTTCGAGAATTGAGTTGTGTGTTATGTTTGGTACCTGCGCGGGGAGTCAAGGTGCCCAATTGCCCTGTCTGCGCATTTCATCAGACAAATGTAGGAAAGGTTTTTGGGTGTCCATGAGCCTTTCGATTTTAGATTCAGGGGATGTGGAAAAACTTAATTTTGGGTGTCCACAAGCCTACCGTTTTTAGAGTCGGCAAAAGTGGAAAGGAAAAGGTTTTGGGTGCCCATCACCCCACCGTTATTAGAGCCGGCAAATGTGAGAATATTTTCTGTATATAAAATCTATATATGTATGTTTGACGTTGCAGCTCTTACTTGGGACATCATAGCGTATTTACCACCCTATAGACACCCCATTTTTTACCACTCCTAAGACATGGGAGCCTCAGGTTGATCATTCGATGATGAAAGTTATGTTGTACAAACGTTTGACTTTTTTAGCAAGAAGAGCTTCTAAATCCCAACCTTGCACCCCATTTTTTTACCAAAACTATTTTAGACCAAAACTATTGTAGACCTTAAAACCTTCTTTTTCAAAATATTTTTTCAAATGCTTCTACAATATTCTGAGGCTCACATTTCGTTTAAAATATTGCACTTTTCAGTAAATCGAGTAAGGACAAAGTAGAAATAAATGGAAGGGAGGTGAACATTTTGAAATATCTTTTAAAAAAAATCTTATTTATAGGTTTGGAGTTGAAGGAATAGGAGGGAACGGAAGAAAACTAGTTGGGGGAAAAGTTGGGCATCAATCTGTTATGATAGAAATGGGTAACCTTCACTAAAATAAGCATATCTCTTTGTAAACTTAGAATTTAGATGTGACGCCACCACCATTGGAAATTAGATTTCCTGGGCTTCAATTTAGACTCAAGAATCATCTAAAATCGAGTCCGGATGAGAGAGATATGCCCGTTTGAAGTCGAGCCTAGAAGCAGATTTTTTTTGTGTACGGCCGGCCACTTTTTGTGTACGGTCGTACCAGTATTTGGCCGGCCGGCCAGGTGTCCCGAGAGGTAGATTTTATAGCCAAGTGTTCCCATTAGTGTATGACCAGCCAGAAGAAGTGGACGGTCGACCACTTGTGTCAAAAACAGATATTTGCTGCCAGCTGTGCCAGTTGTCCCCACAAGTGCATGCACTGCACCAGCTATCTCTATACTAATATTTCCGACTGAGGCACATGTTTTTCTATATATAGATGACCACCCCTCTTGAAATTAGGTTAGAAAAAATTCCAAAAGGCCAAAAACTTGTATAGCGCGCACACACACACACACACTCTCTCTCTCTCTTGCAATCTACACACTCTCTCTCTACACTTCCTAAATAAAAAATTTAGCTCTTCTTGCTAAGGTTCTTGAGCTCAAATCTCAGCCCTTGAGAGTGAGAACTTGTTGGTTTGTTAACAAAAGAGTTACCTTGCTTCAAGAGGTATAATTTTGAGCAACTCTTCACTACTTCTCCCCTATCTTTTCTTACTGTTTTTGAACTATTTTCCCACTATTTTCATGGGCTGAAACTTGTCGTTTAAAGCTATATAAGGTGGAGGGGCTAACCACCCTTCTTTAGACCTTATTTTCCAAGCTTTAACCCTTGTGTTTCCCATCTCTTCCTCAACATTTTTTCAACTTTTTACATAGATTTTTAGAGGTTTCTAGAGGCTAAAAATGTGGTTTTGAAATCCCAAAAGTGGAGGGGTTGGCCACCCCTCCTTTGGCTTGTTTACTAGCTTAATTTCTCCATTATTTTAGCTTACTCTTTTATCTTTTTTCACCTTAATTCCAGCACTAATTTAGCTTATTTTAGGATTTTTTTAAGGTATTATTTCATTTATGCTTTATATAATAGGCTTGTAGTGTAATGGTCCTCATAGGTTTGGTGTTTTAGGCATTAGACACCAACCTATTTGAGTTGATAGCATTTATTTCATGCTTTTCATACTTGTGTTGATATATAATCACCTCTGCAACCTCCCTCCCTTCTTGGCTTTTTATTTCTTTGAGAATTTTTTCAATCGAGTGTTGTTTAAGCTTGAAAAAGTGACCATACAATGCTAAATGGTTTAATCTCTTCATAGGTTCATTACCAGGGCATTACCTCTCTCTCATGCCCAAAACAACTTCTTGTTTGATACTCTTCTCCATTTAGTGGACTTAACTATCATTTTTGAACTAAAATGACTAAGAAATGGAAAGGTAATTAAAAGAGGCAATAGAATTGGTGCTAAAATGGAACAAGATTAAAAAATCATTTTGGGTTCAATTGGACGTTAATTGAACCTCTTGAGTCATACGTCATTTCATACTTGTTAGTGATGAAAATGGTTCAAGATTCAAGGTCAACCACTTCCCTTGATCAATTTCATGATAGGGAAGAGGTTTTGTGAGTGAAATTGTATCCCTTGTTTCATAAGTCATCACGCAATGAATTTGGATCGATTGATTGTGAATCAAGCCTATCCCTCCTTTGATCTGTTTGATGATAAGGAGAGGCAGGGTAGACAAACATCTCTTAAAAATACTCTGTTTGTGCTTTGTTTCTTGTATGTTGCAGCAGGGCAGTACTAAACACTAGTGGTCGGCCGGCCACCTTTACTGTATGGCCGTCCACTTCTTCTGGCCGGGCGGCCACCTTTTTCAGTCAGGCACTGTTATTTTTTTTGTGGAACAGAGCAGAGGCTGAGGCAAAAATAATTCATTTTTCTGACAGCACAACATAACCATTTTGGCAGCAGAATAGAGGCATTTTCGGATGGAAATCCGCATTCACACATGAGCAATCCCTCGCATCTAGGGACCCGTTTAAATTATGTTTTATAGTAGCATGTTGTACTTAAAGTAGTGAACTTGTAATAATTAATTACTTAGATAGTTCATTACGTATTGGAACTAATTAGCTAGTGTAGCTAGTGTAATAATTAATTACTTAGTTAGTTTAATTCTCATTTGTAATAATTAGCTAGTATAGTTAATTCATTTTGGTATTGTAATAGTTAGTTAATTCGGTAATTAGCTAGGGCATTTATTCAGACCCTCTTGCACGAGGGCAAAACTATAAAATTGTGTATTTCTTCTAACCCCCATTTCTTTCTCCCTTTTATTTACTTGCTTATGATGGATAGAATAGGGCATCATGTTTTAATTAGCATTTTCCATGTACAAAGTATCCATTTGTCTTGCATGCATAAGGTTCAGTTCATCATTCTAACGGCATTGTCATTTATTACTTTCTTGAATATGTGCGCCACCACATGCTATCAAAGTGATTTACATGATATATTAGACAATCGAACCTATTAAGTTGCATTTTTGCATGTTTTGCATTAGTCATTTTGCATCATTAGGATCATGCATGTTTCCTAACTATTTTTTTCCTTTTGGCTTGCCTTGGAATACTAGGTGAGCACTTATGGCTTTAGCATATTACATGCGTGTGATTGTTACCATGTCAAGCATATTACCATGAGGCTAAGTGCTTAATTGATATACATGTCTGAATGCCTGTGGATGAAGGCTAATTGCTTAAATTGGGATAATTTGAGTAATGTACATATGAGATCACTTTTTTAAGTGGTACATATTCAAACACCTTTCAAAACACACATGAAATCAAAGTGTTCCAACTTTTGCAAATTAGTCTATACTTGCGTGCATCACATAGCAAACATAGCCTAATAATCAGAACAAGAGCATATAATGTAAATAAGAATTACATTATGATTAGTAGAGGCCGATCTTTGATCGGGTGAGTGGGGTGGTCAATTCATGACCTTCCCCTCTCGTATCTAAGTTCCCAAGTCGAGACACTTTGGTGATGACGGATAAGTGGCCTTTGGCACGAGTCTCGGGTTTTCTAAATTTTTCAAAAATATTTAGGTGGCGACTATGTAATCTGGCAAAGCAGTCCATTTTTGGCATTTTTTATTCAAAATCAATTTTCTAAAAGAATTGCCGAATTTGGACTCATTTGTGTTTATCTATTTCACATTGCACTTGGGGAATCAGATTCAGAACCATAGGAGTCCGAACTATAGGGCTAGTCGTATCCGAAAGGAGCATGAAAAGCAAGCTACAGTTTCTGGCAACTCTGCTAGGAAATTTAGAGAACTTGACTTGAACTTCATGATGTGAAATTTTATCTACACTTATATGTTCTTTGTATTGCATTTACATTGGCGCGCTTAAGTCACTGTGTTTGCCATCTGCTATTCTTGGACGGTTTCTAGAGGCTTGCCCAAAAGCTTGCCAAAAGGCTGACCGGTCATGGGCTCTACCATGTTGGGAACACAACCCTTGGATCTAGACTACCGTTGTACCGTTTGATCCTCCTTTCACTTCTTGGTGTTAGGTGTGAGAGGTATATTAGGTAATCTTGCCGAGGTCCCCTTTTGACTAATCGGCCTAGCTGCATATCGTAAAGCCATAGTGACTGTTCCAACATAGGACAGGATGCTCACCCATATGTAGGATTTTGTGAAACTGCTTTCTTGAAGTAGTAAAGTTATAGATCCCTCCAAAGTTAAGACAGGAAAACCCTAACCTCTCATAGGGGTGTTTTTGAATGCTTTTGTGTAAAATGTGAAATCTTTGGAAATATGTGATGCACTCATTGGAGAGTCTTAATATTGAGGTGATTCCTTTCAAACTGAAAGGGTAATATCAGAATCAGAATTTGAGTTGAAATCAAGAGGTTTGTGTTTGATATGGGCGAATTTTAAGCAAAATCAGAACTATGGCCAAAAATTATATCTTGCTCATTGTTAACCAACATACCTGGTATCCCGACCTGATAGGGCATTTGTTCTTAATGCTAGGTTTGTCAGAGCCAAAGAAGGAGCAGTACCCAACTCAACAAAGGCCAAGCCCAACCCATCCAAATCCCAAAAAATACCTACACAGCAAAGGTCCAGTCCATCTGATTCCCAAAGGCTAGCTCAGAAAAGATCCATCCAGTACCGAAAGACCCATTCTAAAAAGCCCAATCCAGTCGATCCCGTCTAGACTAATCCAGTTCAGATACATTAAGTGTAACCGGGTCAAAATCCTTGTTAGTCACCTTTCAGCTTACGCCTATCTATTTCCCCAATTGCCAACTCAGTAGACCCGTGATGGCTCAAAGTCCAAAAGAAGTTGTGGCCATGATAACGACCCTAAACTAGGGAATTGCCATGCAAGATGAGACCAATGCTAAAATACAACGCCCATCTAAGGCATCTACTACACATCCAGTCTCGAGCCCCCAGCAGAACTTTGATCCACCTCCGCCAACTAAAGATTTGCAAAGTCCAGATCCTTGAGAAGGGTTGGCTCAAGCTCGAGTTTTCAGACCCCTGGTGCAGCCTAATAAGGGGCTTTATTCCCTCGATATTAATGATCTCAACCTGACCTTGTTAAAAATTGCTAACCATGAGAAGCAATTCAAAAAGGCACATGGAATTAACTCAATTCCTGACATTGAGGATGGGTACACCAAGGTTGTCATAAGGCTTCCAGACAGATTCAAAATGCCACACATTGACCGTTTCAATGGGTCTAGAGATCCTATGGTACATATCCAGTTTTTCTTGGACGTCCTGAAACCGATGGGTCTAACTAAACCTCAGAAACTCTCTATATGGAAGAACCTTGTTAGGTGTGGCAGCCACTTGGTACGCTAAGTTAGAGGATAAAGTGAAACAGAACTGGGAAGATTTGGCTGAGGCATTTGTCAATCAATATTCTTACAATACCCAAATTGAAATGACCACCCAAGAGCTTCAAGCAACCCACCAGAATCTTGAAGAATCTTTTGTGAAATTTGTTACAGGGTGGAGAGAAAATGCAACACAAATGACAGATCGACCTTCTGAGAGGGACCAAGTGCAAATAATGGTGTAAAACCTTGAGCCTGATATGTTACAAAAGTTAATAGTTGCTCCACTATTCACTTTCAAGAATTTGCATGAATTCAGGGTTCAGATTGAGAGTGCATTTAACAGAGGGATTATTTCTAGAGCAACAGAACCAACAAGGAGGGTGTTTTCCTGGTGTATCAATGCTAGCAATAGCACTATTCCTAAACCCACTGAAATCAATACCATTGCCACCAAGCGTAAAACTGCTCACTTATTTACTAATACAAGCCCACAAATAGCAGGCCCGACCCGAGCTCAAGGCAGAACTTTCACCCCCTCCATATGAGCCTAACCAGTGCACTAAAAGTCCTGATAGAAAAAGGATATCTCATACCCCTTGATCCCCAACCTCTTCCTGACTCACTTTGTGCTAGACATAACCCCACTAAATACTGTGCGTACCATCAGCAACGCGGTCATGGCACCTATCGTTGTTACTGCCTTCATCATAAGGTTCAGAATCTCATCAACAACTAGACGATAGCTCCACCTCAAGAACCCAATGTTACCACCAACCCACTTCACATCCATGACTAAGTACCTTCTCCTCACCTTAACCTCATCTATACGCTCCCATCTACCTTTAACCCTAGTATATGCATCACCTTAGCCCATCTACCCAAGCCAAAGGTGTTCATTATTGAAAATACTGATTTATGCATGATGAATGCACCCAATCTGGTTTGGGTACGCCAAGAGCGCAAAAGGGCCGAACCCACTACTGCTGAGATGTTGGGAATGATTGAAGACCTTCAAGGAATGGTGGCAAATTTAACATTTGGGGTTTCGATCCAGTCAAAAAGCTCCCCAATCTTGGGGCGAGCTGCAGTTGAAAACGGCCAACCCGAAGCTATCTGAAGTCTGGGTGATGACAAATCAACAACAAATGGGCCTCGCTTCGATATAGCCACCCAATCCCTTGGCCTAGCAGAAGCAAGTGACAAGAACAAGGCCAGGACAAGTATTAATCCCTATGCACATCTTCGGTGGGCTATTGAGACTTTGAAGGTCAAAGAGTTGAACAAGCAACAAGTGCTCGCAGTTGTTGTGAAGACTGTGGATGACAATTTTGTCGCTGAGATTTAGAATCAGGGGGCAAGCCGTGAAAAGGGACGTTTTACCAGAAACACTCATCCTGATTCCAGTCCCAAGCCCATGAATACCCAACCAACGTCCGCTAACCCATTTGCTAATATTTCCAAAACTAGTGCTCCCTGCTCCCAAAAATGAACTTTTGCCCCTCCCTATATGAGCCTAACCTGTTCATTAAAGGTACTGAAGGAGAAAGGGCATCTCAAACCGCTCAATCCTTGACCTCTCCCTAATCCTCTCCCATCTAAACATGACCCTACCCAATATTGCACATTCCATCAGCAGTACGGTCACCATATTGACCATTGCTTCCGCCTTCGCCACGAAATTCAAGACTTGATTGACAATAATATCATCACCCCACCTGAAAATCCTGAAGCTATCAATAACCCTCTCCTTGACCGCAATAGATTGCCACACCATAACATAAAACCCACCCACAGCTTGCTAACAACCAACCATTACCCTAGCCAACACATCATACCCGCTAATGAGCCCAAACCCATTGTGTTCATTCTTGAATCTTCTGATTTTGATTTGAGAAAAAGGAACAAAATCTTTGAAGAGATGGAAAGTTTACTCGATCTTGGTGAGTTCAAGTTTGATGAAGTAGTGGGCTCTCTAGAGATGCTAGCACTAGTGGTTGGAATGATGAACCTCAGTCTCAGTTAGGGGAATTGTCGAAAGCACTTGGAAAGAACCTTCTGAACTAAAGGCATGGTGTGAAAAAGCAATTTTTTCGATCATGAAGATGTGTGAGGACAATGTAATTGTAAGATTCAATCTATAAGACTCGATTTGAAAGTCAAAAATCAATCCTTCTGGGTGTGGATGTGTATTGCTGAATTAAAGGCAAGCCTGGACCTTCCCGTGGGCTACTTGAAGTTGTTTTTTGAAATTCTGCAAATGGACTTGGAGAAGAAAAACCCCTTTTGTCTCAGAAATGCTTATTTTGTTTTGAGTTGTGTCCTGCAAATAGTTATGTTGTGAGTTTTGTTTTCTTTGTCTTTTCTTGCGTCACTCCTTTGAGTCTCTTCCGTGTACCCTCAGGTCTTTTTTTTTTGTTTTAATAATAAGAAAGTGGGAGTCAAATTTCTAATCATTTTATTGTGCCTATAGTAACTCATGTGTGACCTTTTGAAAATTGGAAAACTTCGAAATTGTTTTTTGAATGAGATTCCATTAATAAGCTCGAGTGTTGAAAAGGATCCTCCAAATGGTTTGAGTGGGTTCTAACTTATCGGTGCAACGTCCTTCATGTTTTAAGAATTTTAAGTTGTTTCTTTTGCAAACTTGCGAAAGTAGGTTCAGAATTGTGCGTGGTATTTTACATTGTCCTGGGGATTCTCTTCGCCGTTAGGCAATCATTTTGGCAAGCACAAGGCGGCTTTTAGACCTGTTGGATTAGGGTAGTTTACCCTCATGATGATTCTGATATGATTCAGATTTTAAAAGTTGTCTATGACCATTTTCAAAACTTTCTTGGGATTGCCATCTTCCTTCTGCTTAATACATGTACTTTGGATTGTGCATACATGCTCATACACCGTGGTTGGTTTGAATCGCATGATTGGTTGATCTTGCTCTTGACTTTGTTCTGTACTTAATAGAGTTTTGTTGAGTTACCTTCATATAGACTCGACTTTCTTCGTGCCCCCCCATTCAGAGTGGCTCGAATTGGTCTCCTACAGTTCGGACTCCTGTCACGGTTCTGAATCTAATCTCACAAAGTACAATGTGAGACTGATAAACACCAAAGAGTCTAATCCGGCAAGTCATTTTGAAAAATCAGATTTTGAATCAAATAATGCCAAAACTGGACTGCTTTGCCAGATTATAGAGTCGCCACCTAAATATTTTATTTTGAAAAATTTAGGAAACCCTAACTCGTGCCAAAGGCCACATGTCTATCATCACCAAAGTTGCCTCAGCTCGGGAACTTGGGTACGAGAGGGGAAGGTCCTGAAATGAGTACCCCCACTCGCCCGATCAAAGATCAGCCTCTACTATCATGATATGTTGTTTTATAAACACATGTGTTTTTATTCTGGTTATTAGCTAACTTACTATGTGATGCGCAAAGCATACAAGTATAAACTAAAATCGCAAGAATTGGAAGAAAACAACTCATGTTTGTTTTCGAAAATGGTTTGAAAATGCTACCCTCAAAGTGGGCTAAAGTGAAGATTTGCCACCCTCAAGTGGGCTTAAAACATAATTTGCCACTTCGCAAAGTGGGCTTAAAACTCACAATCGATGAATTGTCTCAATTCAAGCAACGAAGCCTTCATCCACAGGCATTCATGCAGTTTATCAAGTAAGCACATAGTCTCATGGCAAGCATGCGAAACATGGCAACACTCACACTCATGCAAGTATGCTAAAGCGCAAAACTTACAGTGTACTCTGAGCCAAAACAGCAGCTAGTTAGAAATATGCATGATTCTAACTATGTTAGATGCCTAATGCAACACATACAATAATGAAATTAACAGACTCGACTATCTAAGGTGGCATATGAATGCAATTTGATAACATGCTTTGAAACACATATTCAAATAGGTATTGAAATTGCGATGTAGTTTGAATGATGCGCCGAGCCTCGGTGCATGCAAGACAAATGAATGATGTAAACATGCAAGCATAAGGTATGCTAATCAAAACATGCCATAATCTAACCATCGAAAGCGATTAAATAAAAGGGAGAAAGAAGTGGGGTTGGAAGACATGCACACACACACGCACCCTTGTTACAACATTGTGCCCTCTCGAAGGAGGGTCCAAATGAATAAGCTAAACTAATCTAAGCTAACCTAATTAAACTAATCTAATTAGACTAATTAGACTAATTATTACAAACCAAATTAAATAACGAGTAAACTACTTACTAATTATTACAACACTTAACTAATTAGCACATTAATTAATTGCATTACAAATTCATGCTATCTAACAAGAAAAGCTTTAAACTACACTGCCTCAGCTCTGCTTGGAAATTAGAAGATGCATGCCTCAGTTTCCGTCTCAAAAAGCTCTCCAGTTTGCTCTTGAGAGGCTTTGTTTGCAGGGTTACTCCAAGAACTATTTGCACCATTTTACCAAATCACTGCTGGGGAGTGCACCAGTGACCTGTCGGCCATGAGGGCTTGCTGCCGGCCAAAGGAGTGTTTTGCTGGCCAACAATGAAGCACTGTCGGCCAATGATGAAGCACTGCCGGCTACTGGTGTGCTGTAACACCAAACTGCAACAGAGCACACACAGAGGAAAATGGAGGGTTTTTCTAGGACATGTTTGTACTGCACCATCTCCTTATAATCTCAAAACATCAAAGGAAGAGGGGGGGTATTGGATCTAAAGCCACCAATCAAGCATTTTTTTTATGCATGATGGCCAAGGATCTAACTTGCACACATTCAATAAATGCACAAAACAAAGACTCAAGTCCACTACCTTATCATGGATGATCAAAGGCAATGGAGACAAAGGAGATTGGCTCATTTCATCACTTTGAGTATGAAATAGACCAATCTTCCTCGTGTTCAATATAACGTCTGATTGAACACAATGCAATGCACACATAACATGCTTATCTTGGTCATGTTTTACTTGGTTCATTTTAATTACTCATTTTAGCATTACCAAGCCATTCTTTAGTTGGTTTGTCCAAGATGATTATCCTCTAATGAGAGAGGGGTCAACCAAAGGATGATTTAAGACATGAGAGAGCTCATGCCTTTGGCTAGGAGGAACCCTCAAAAGAGAGTTAAAGCCATTGAGCATGAACTCTACCTCAAGCTTAAACACATGCATAAGGTTAACCTACCCTCAAAGCAAATCAAAAGTGAAGAAATGAGGGAGGTTGTAGAATTTCAGTGCTGAAATGGCATGACAAATAGTGCTACCATATGCAAGCAACACATGCACAACATGTTCCAAAGCCAAGAGCATGAAACTAGTGAAGGCATGCAATATCAAGCTTAAATGACCAAACCAGCTCTAGACAGAGCTTAAACATGCCAAAGCAGTGGCTAAAACATGCTAAAGAAATGGCTAAAACATGCTAAGATCTACGCACAAAAGACAAGAAAATCATGCGCACATGTTGGCTCGCAAGCAAGGCCTAAGGCACAACTCTCAAAAGCAATGAAAGACTGGAATATGTGAGAGTGTGACAGAGGTATATGCACTGAAATCACATGCTAAATGATGTTATACCATGCAAACATCACAAGCAAAGCATGCTGGAGGCCTCAAAACACAAAACTAGTGAAGGCATTTGCACTATAGCTATACAATACATTGCTCATATGACTATCACCACTCAAAACAGAGTTAAAGCATGGTAAATCAGTAGCAAAAATGTGCTGGAGTCAAGCTAACACAAGCTAAAATGATAGGCTAACTCATTAGGCATGTTAGGCTAGTAAGCATAATTACACTACAAGTGCAAGAAGCAAGCAACAAGTGCACCAACCAACCCAAAACAGAGATGAAACATGTCAAAATAGAGCCTAAAACATGCTTGAATTAGGCTACAAAAAGGTAGAAATACATGCTCACAAGTTAGGCCATCTACACTTGCAAACAGGACACAAGGAGGGGAGGCCACCCCCTCCTATTTTGGACCTCAAAACATGGTTTTTGTCACTAAAAAATCTCTGAGTTTCAGTGGTAAAAAGGCCCAAAAAGTTTGATTTGAAGGAGATGAGAAATGGTGCAAAAAGCTTAACAAGCTAAAGAGCAAAAATGGGGGACAACCCCCTAACTCACAAAGGCTCAAACCACCACTTTTAGGACTGAAAAATAGAACTTTTTACATGCCAAAACCAGCCTTGAAATGGTGGAGAAAGATGGCAAAGCAAGTATGAAAAACAAGCTTAAAGGGAGAGAGTTATACCTCTTAAGCACAACCCAATTTTAGGCAACAAAACCAAGCAAAATGACCTTCAAGAGCTCCAAGGAGGCTCAAGAGAGCTTCAAGCAACCTTAGCCCAAGGATGAACCACTCTTGTTAAGGGTTGATAGGTTAAAGATTGATGTATGCAAGCTTCTAAGTACAAAAGCTTTAGAGAGAGAGAAATCTAGAGAGAGGATTGTAGAAAAAGAGGCTCCCAAACTTCTTCCTAAATTTTTATAACCTTGAAAACAATAGAGAAGGCTCTCTATATAGAGAAGAATGAGGCTCCAGGTCAAAAATATCCCAAAATTCACAGCTGGAACAGCTAGAACAGAAATATCTGCCAAAAACTGACTTTCTGCATCAATGGCCGGCAAGCCATCATTGATGGCCGGCACTTCATCATCCATGGCCGGAAAGGGTCACTCTTGGACGACAGGGGGTTGGCATAGGCCATTCATGGCCGGCACATGGCCAGAAAATCCCATTTATGGCCAGCATCCTGCACCTCTGGTTGGCCAGAAAAATCTACTTTTTGAGCCCGACTTCAACCAAACATAACTCCGTCATCGAGACTCCTTTGTAGGCCATTCTTGAGCCTAAATTGAAGCCCTGGAAGTCTTATTTCCAATGGTGGCAGACTCACATCAAAATTCAAAGTATGAAAAAAGTTATACCTCTTTTAGTGAAGACTGCTCAGTTTCGATCCTACCCGGATTCATGCCGAACTTCTCCTCAACTAGTTTTCTTCTCTCCTCTCCCATTTTCTTCAACCCAAAACCCCTAAATAAGGTGTTTTGAAGATTTTTACAAAGAGTTCACCTCTCTTCCATTCATTCCCACTTTGTCCTTGCTCGGTTTACCAAAAAACGCGACATTTAACGAAATGCGAGCCTCAGAACATCGTAGGAACTTCTTTCAAAAATGTTTTGAAAGAGAGGGATTTAAGGTCTAAAATATTTGGTCAAAAGGCTTTGGTCCAAAAAGGGGATGTGAGGTTGGGATTTGACTCTCTCCTTGCCGAAGAAATCGAACCTTTGCATTGCACAACTTTCATAACCAAGTATACAATCAGCAGCGCCCAAGTCTTAAGGGCGGTCAAAAATGGGGTGTCTACACTTCCGCAGTATTTTTTTAGTTACATTTATTGCATCTTACATAGCATTATTTTGTGCATTGATTTTGCATCGCACTGTTTTGTGCACCCATATAGTACTGTTTTGTGCATTCATCTTATATTGCACCCTACATAGCACTGTTTTGTGCACCTTCCACAACACGGTTTTGTGCATTCACTTGCATCGTACTATTTTGTGCACCCTGCATCACACTGTTTTGTGCATACATATCGCACTGTTTTGTGCATTCACCTTGTATCGCACTATTTTGTGCACCCTGTATCGCACTATCTTGTACACCTTGCATCGCACTACTTTGTACACTAGTTGGGGGAAAAGTTAGGCATCAATCTATTAGGATAAAAATGAGTAGCCTTCACTAAAATAGGAATATCTCTTTGTACACTTAGAATTTAGATGTGAGGCCACCACCATTGAAAATTAGACTTCCGAGGCTTCAATTTAGACTCGACAATCACCTAAAATAGAGTCCGGATGAGGAACATATGCCCGTTTGAAGTCGGGTCTAGAAATAGATTTTTTTATGTACGACCGACCACTTTTTGTGTACGGCCGTACAAGTATTTAGCCGGCCGACTAGGTGTCCCGAGAGGCATATTTTTACAGCCAAGTGTCTCCATTAGTGTACGGCCGGCCACTTGTGTCAAAAATAGATATTTTGCTGCCAGCTGTGCCAGCATTCCTAATAGGTATATGCACTGCACCAACTGTCTCTATACTGATATTTCCGGCTGAGGCACATGTTTTGCTATATATAGATGACCACCCCTCTTAAAATTAGGTTATACAAAATTCCAAAAGGCCAAAAACTTGCATGGCACTCTCTCTCTCTCTCTCTTTTTCTCTCTATCTCTCTCTATCTTGTAACCTGCACACTCTCTCCACACTTCCTAAACCAAAAATTTAGCGTTTCTTGCTAAGGTTCTTCAGCTCAAATCTCAGCCCTTGAGAGTGAGAACTTGTTGGTTTGTAATAATTAGCTAGTGTAGTTAATTCATTTTGGTATTGTAATAGTTAGTAATTAGGTAATTAGCTAGGACATTTATTCGGACCCTCCTGTGCAAGGGAAAAAATGTAATAATGTGTATGTCTTCCAACCCCCATTTCTTTCTCCCTTTTATTTACTTGCTTATGATGGATAGAATAGAGCATCATGTTTTAATTAGCATTTTCCATGTACAAAGTATCCATTTGTCTTGCATGCATAAGGTTCGGTTCTCATTCTAACAGTATTTTCATTTATTACTTCCTTGAATACATGCGCCACCGCATGCTATCAAAGTGATTTACATGATATATTAGACAACCGAACCTATTAAGTTGCATTTTTGCATGTTCTGCATTAGTCATTTTGCATAATTAGGATCATGCATGTTTCCTAACTATTTTTTTCCTTTTGGCTTGCCTTGAAGTACTAGGTGAGCCCTTATGGCTTTAGCATATTGCATACGTGTGATTGTTGCCATGTCAAGCATATTACCATGAGACTAAGTGCTTAATTGATATACCTATCTGAATGTCTGTGGATGAAGGCTAATTGCTTAAATTGAGATAATTTGAGTAATGTACATATGAGATCACTTTTTCAAGTGATACATATTCAAACACCTTTAAAAAATACACATGAAATCAAAGTGTTTCAACTTTTACAAATTAGTCTATACTTGCGTGCATCATGTAGCAAACATAGCCTAATAATCAGAACAAGAGTATATAATGTAAATAAGAATCACATCATGATTAGTAGAGGCCGATCTTTGATCGGGCGAGTAGGGTGCTCAATTCATGACCTTCCCCTCTCGTACCTAAGTTCCCGAGCCGAGACACTTTGGTGATGACAGCTAAGTGGCCTTTGGCACGAGTCTCAGGTTTCCTAAATTTTTCAAAAATATTTAGGTGGCGACTCTGTAATTTGGCAAAATAGTCCATTTTTGGCCTTTTTGATTCAAAATCAATTTTCCAAAAGAATTGCCGAATATGGACTCATTTGTGTTTATCTATTTCACATTGCACTTGTAGAATCAGATTTAGAATCACGGGAGTCTGAACTGTAGGGCTAGTTGTATCCGAAAGGAGCACGAAAAGCAAGCTACACACCCCATGTTGTGAAGGAGGCACTGGTTAGAAATCATGCATTGAACATTTAGGTTTTAACGGAGAAAATTATGAATCTTAATCTTACAAGTGCGTGGCATGATCATATGCATCTCAAATATTTATATAACTTGTCAATTGTATTTCTTACTGTGCGTTAGCTCATCCTAGAACAAATCATCTTTCAGGAAACGATGTGGATGTGTCTCCTAAATGATTGGCTTGAAGAAGAATTTTGGATGGGGGCACGGAATCTCCCTTTTGTTGTTTCATGTTAAGTCTATTTTTGTTTAGGAACTTAGATTCCATGTTTGTGTATTCAAGGACACTCCTTGAAAAGATGTTAGCCTTTTAGCTCTTTCTTTAGATTATCTTTTGTCTTTTGAACTATTATTTTGTTGATAGATGTAATCAAACTCATGATATAACCACTGGAGTAGTTCAATAGGGAAGAGATGGTTATGAAATTTCATCAATGTTATTATGGACTTATTCTCTCTCTCTCTCTCTCTCTTCTATATTGGTTACCCCTATGTGAGCATATTTGATAGGGGCACCTTAATTTCCAGAGCGTTACACACCATTACTCTTAAATAATACCTAAATTCATGTTTTTTAAGGTCCAAAATTAACCAACACATGGGTTCCGATAGAAACTTAATTAAATGACACTTTGAGGTAAAATAGAATTTTAGACAGGTTTTCCCGAACTGTTCATTAATTTTGAAAATGAAAAACCCACGCTACACCGTTTGAAAATTTTCGAAACCCTCCAAATATCAACTATTATATCCTAAGTTTCAAACCCAATTGGTTTCACTCAATTTTTTTTATCAAAAGAATTAGTTACAACTAATTATATCTAAATAGGTCGCTTTCTACAATGTCTTAAAGAAATTAATGGTTCTCTTAATATATACCGGTAATCAAAGCAATGCTAAAAATGAAAGAAACCATACTCGTAAACGGTTCTAATGGAGTTAATTTGATAATTTTTAAATTTATACCCAAAGAGAACGACACTTCCGAAACTACTGTTTTGTACTAGTTTTTGTTGTACAAATTGTGTATTTAAATAAAAATAAACAAATTCATATTTAATAATTTAAATTACATATCAAGAAATCATGAAAGTAAACAACATAATGAACATAAATATATATATCAAAATAAATTATTGAAATAAGACAAGAAAGCAAACCGAAACTTGTGTGATACCACAGTCTCCTTAAAATAGATTCGCCTCCTCATAGTAGGTGCTGGAGGTATGTTGGCATCTGTATCCTAGGATACGACAGTTTAAACCTGCTAACGCAGAAGCTCCTTCTGTTTAGTTCCAGTGAACTGACAATGGTAGTACTCTCTCACACAGAAAGAATAATCTAAAAGTAGCCTGACCATCACTTGAGAGCAAAAGAATTTATGTACTCCAACCAAAGAAGATGGTCTCCTTTATACACAATGAGGGAGAAATGAGGAGCCTTTCTGCAACTAATGCAGAATTCAATTTCTACAAAACTGCCCAACGAATGGGACAATTAGTGTATAAGTTATACACTTTATGTACACATGTGTGTATATCTGCAGTCACCTAACAAACTTGGCCCAAAAAAAAAATTAGGTTGATGGGCCAGCAATCCAACCCAGCCCAAACCTAATCCATTCCAACAAGCCTCAAGCCTCAAGCCTAAGCCTAAACCCAAACCCAAACCCAAACCCAAACCCAAACCCAAACCCAAGTCCCAAGATCCACGGCCCATGACCCACGGCCCACGGATCACAAACCACGGACTTGGACTCGGCTAGGTTCGGTCTAGGCTGCACACGCGCATGTGACAATTTTTGTATAACCAACTTGGACCATAGTTTTGGGCCAAGCCCATCCTTGAAACATCCATAACTCCCTTCTTTTGAAAAATTTGGATGCCCCAAAGAGCTCATGTAATGCCCCACTTTTGGGCCATTAAATACATCAAATTAACCTCAAATTTAAAATTCTAGCTAATTAATATACTCAAAAATACAAATTGGCCCCAAAATAATTACACAAATGTCTATAATTTATAATTTATAATTTACACAAATCTCCAAAAACAATATATAGTGATGGGCCTAATAATCTCCAACTCAATAATCCTTTAAATGCTTTAACTCCAATTACCACTAGATTTGCTACTAAAATTTAAGAAAGAAAGAGAAGCACACCATTTCTTAATTAATACACATTTGTACAAGAGTGAAGGCCTAGAACACAACATATATATACAAATAGCATGTATTATGAGGGGAAAAACAAGTGGTAAAAGAACATGAGAGAAGAGAAGAAAAAAAAGAGAAGAATTGTGTTGAGTCTTGTACAACAAAGGTAAAAGATTCGAGTGTTAGTGACGGAGGAGATTGATTTGAGGTAATTCAGGTAGTATAAAATAGGCTTCCTCTAAACCTATTTGCAAAGAGCTTTTATCTTGATTACTTTACATTTGTACTCTTCTTGATTATCTTGGTCATATTTTAAATTCTGTGGAATCATTCTTGTTGATACGTTTGAGTACTCTAGTCATTTGATAAATTCTGTGAAGTTGTTCTGTGTAGTTAGTGCTGATTTTTCTAGCTAAATAACGTGGAAATGCTCTATACATGGATCGAGTAGACCTTTCCAATAGCTTGGACCAATAGCCCAAATAAACGGTTGTGCTTGGGTGAGGTGGGTGAGGCCGGTCACTGGTCATATACTGAGTAGGACTGGGTATTTGGTCCTAGATAAATTATCATATGTCGAGTTGACTTGTTTGTGCGATTTGGTAAATTTCTTGGTATCTCAAATCGAATCATTTGTGCCAGTCGTAAATTGTTGGATACCTGTTGATTTATTCTCTATTCGAGCATTGTTATGCTTGTCGTATTGTATACTTCCCGAATTAATTTATTTTTAGGAGTGGAGCAAATCTAGTGGCAATGGGAGTTGAAGCATTTAAAGAGATTATTTGAGTTGGAGATTTTTGGGCCCACAACTATATATTATTTTTGGAGATTTGTATAATTTATATTTTGAAGACATTTGTGTTAATTATTTATGGAGACGATTTGTATATTTGTAAATTTCGAGGACGAAATTTATTTAAGGGGGATAGATTGTGAAATCCTGTATTTTTGAGGTATTAATAATTTAGTGAAAGATATTGGTGGTAGTTTCGTGGTGAGATTTTTAGATGAGAACCTAACTTATTTTCTCTATTTGTTTTATCTCTTTTTACCTCCATTTCATTATTATCATTATACATCTATTTTATTTATTTATTTAGTTTTTTTAGTTTGCTTGGGCTCCAAGCAAAGGTTCTTTTCCTTTCTTCCAAGTTTACTTGGAGGCTACTCTATCTTTTCTTTACCTCTAAGCAAAGGTTCTTTTCTTTCCCTCTAAGCAACTTTTCTTTGCTTGCAAGTCAATTATTTGTTTCTTGGAGGCTACTCTTTGTTTTGCCTATAAATTAGAACTCACCCTCTCAACTTCTGTCCACTCTTCTTCTTGGTCCATCTGTATCTATCTCTTTTTCTTTATGATCAAATTTAAAGTTTAGATTAAGAGTATTTAGAGTGACAGTTAGCATTTTACTTAAGACGAGAGTTGTAGAATTTGTTAAATTTCACATACCATTTCGATCCACAACCTTTGGAGATTGATGGTGATGTAGCAAATGATTAAAAGCATTGGTGTTGAAGGGATTTTGCATCAGGTGATCAGGGAATTGTTTTAAGGTAATTCAGGTGATATACAATATGCTTAGTCTAAATCTCTTTGCGAAGAGTTTTTATCTTAATTACTTCACATTTGTACTCCTGTTGATTATCATGTTCATATGTTAAATTCTATGGAATCATTCTTGTTGATACACTTGATTATTCTAGTCATTTGATAAGTTTTCTGAAGTTATTTTGTGTAGTCAGTGTTGATTTGTTTGGCTAAATGACATAGAAATGCTCCGTACATAGATCGAGTGCACTTTGCCAATAGTTTGGACCAATAGCCTGGATAAGTGGTTGTGCTTGGGTGAGGTCGGTCACTGGTCATGTACTGAGTAGGACCGGGTATTTGGTCTCGGATAAATTATCATATGTCGAATTGACTTGTCTGTCCAATTTGGTAAATTTCTTGGTATCTCAAATAGAATCGTTTGTGCTATGTTGTAAATTATTGGATCCCTGTTGATTTATTCTCTATCAGAACATTGTTATTCCTATCATATCGTATACTTCCCAAATTAATTTATTTTTCATGTATGGAGCAAATCCAGTGGTAATTGGAGTTGAAACATTTAAAGGATTATTGAGTTGGAGATGATTAGGCCCATCACTATATATTGTTTTTGGAGATTTGTATAAATTATAAATTATAGACATTTGTGTAATTATTTTGGGGCCAATTTGTATGTTTGAGTATATTAATTAGCTAGACTTTTTAATTTGAGGTTGATTTGATGTATTTAATGGCCCAAAAATGGGGTGTTGCAGCTCATGCCCTTATCCAAAACTTGGGATTTAAATATGCATCAATGCTTTTCTCTACAATCAATGTGGGATAAGTGGTTGTACATTATTCCCAATACCTCATTCATGAGGCCAACTTCATGAGATAATTTTCATTCAATTCTTAATGGTTTTTTGTCATTCTTTTTGTGGTGTAAAAATCTTGTCATAAAGAATCTAAACCCATTTGATCTCACCTCAACCGATGATTGGGACCTACTTTAATTTCACATTAAAGTCACCATAAATTTTTTTTTTCTAACAATCCCCCACATAAATAAAAATTGACCGAATAAAGAAAATCAGACAACGTCTAACAACAAAAAATCGAAGAGAGAGTACACAAACTAACCTTATATCAAAAAAAGGTAATTGTTGGCCTTGAACATTTCGTAGTGAAAGTCTATCAGATTTACTAGCTGATTAGTGAACGTGATGTCTTGAACTATTTTGCCGTTTTTGTAAACCGAGACAATAGACCTCACACATGAGTGGGACTAACCATTGTTCTTGTTCTCACTGGTGTGTACGGTATGGCCTAGGAACACTAGCGTGGTTCAGTGAGTGTTTTTAAAGAATTTAGCCTTGTCAATTCTTAAAAAAGTGGCCCCATTTTGCACGCACATAGGTGACCTACACAAGGTATCCCACTATACCACGGTTGACTATTCATTTCACTTAGGTCATTAAAAGTATTAGCTTAACCTTCCACCCCCACAGGGTATCACTGTATAAAGGAATGGGCAAGAGGATTTACTCACTCATTACAAGCAATTAGGTTGTCCTTTTGAACCTAAATCTTGGGATCTCTAGTCAACTAGGTTGGGTTTTCCATTTCGGTAATATTAACTAAAGACCTTAACCCCATCCCTCTTGACAACATTTCTACTAACTCTCGAGTTAACCCTTTGGTTAGCGGATCCGTAATGTTGTCCTCAGACTTTACATAGTCTAGAGAGACAACTCCATTAGAGAGTAATTGTCGTATGGAATTACGTCTACGAGGGATATGTTTAGACTTTTCATATTACTTTGTGCCTCCAATCGCCGATTGGCTATCATAATGAATACAGATAGCTGGCATAGGTTTCGGCCAATGTGGAATATCTTCAATGAACTGGCAAAGCCATTCAGCTTCTTCAGTTGCTTTATCCAAAGCAATAAATTCAGATTCCATCATTGATCTCGATATACACGTTTGCTTGGAAGTTCCAAGACACGGCTGCCCCTTCGAGGGTAAACACATAGCCACTAGTGGATTTGGAGTCCTTTATATTAGATATCTAATTAGCATCACTATACCCTTCTAGTATCATTGGGTATCTGGTATAATGCAGCCCATAATCCCTGGTGTAGCGGAGATAACTCAACACCTGCATAATGCCCTTCTAATGAGTAGCATTAGGATTACTCATGTATCCACTAAGCCTGCTAATAGAGTAGGCTATATCCAGCCTTGTACAACTTATCAGATACATCAAACTCCGAATGACCCGAGAATATTCTAGCTAAGAGACACTCTCACTATTATTCTTAGTCAAGTGTAGACTCATGTCTACCAATGCTCTTGACACACTTGTATCTGATTTACCAAATTTCTCAAGTATCTTCTCAACATAGTGAGATTGAGAAACTACAATACTACCAGATGTTTGGGTAATCTTAATACCCAGAATTACATCTGCAAGGCCTATATTTTTCATCAAACTTAAAGTTTAACAATTTCTTGGTAATGCTAATCATTCCATCATTACTACCAACAATGAGTGTATCATCAACGTATAGACACAAAATGACATAACCTCTGTCAGTGTCTTTGACATATAAGCACTTGTCACACTCATTGATGCTAAACCCATTTGACAACATAGCGTTGTCAAACTTCTCATGCCATTGCTCAGAAGCTTGCTTCAAATTACACAATGATTTGACAAGCTTACAGACTTTCTTACTTTGCCCTGGAGCTAAAAACCCCTTGGGTTGCTCCATGTAGATTTCTTCGTCTAAATCTCCATTTAAAAAGGCTGTTTTTACATCCATCTGATGCATCTCTAAACCACGTAAAGCTTCCATCACAATCACCATATGAATGGATATTATCCTTGCCACAGGTAAATACGTATCAAAGTAATCCAAACTTTCTCGCTGTTTGTATCCTTTGACAACTAGCCTAGCTTTATATTTATCAATTGACCCATCAGCCTTCATCTTTCTTCTAAAGATCCACTTACTCTCTAAGACCTTACTGCCTGGAGGTAGATCAACCAACTCCCAGCTATGGTTTTGTAAGATGGAGTCAATTTCACTTTTAATCGCTTCTTTCCACAAAGAACTTTCAGGTAAAGTCACGATTTCATGAAAAGTTCGAGGTTCTCCCTCTAACATATAAGTGAAGAAATCCAAACCAAAAGACTTGGAAGTCCTAGCCCTTTTACTCCTTCTTGGGTCATCTACTTCCTTATCTTGATCGATATCACCAAGATCATCTTCAAGTTCCTTTTCAGAACTATGATATTCTCCTCGGGTTCAGCAAGGAAACACGTCCTCAAAGAAAGATTCATTCCTTGACTCCATAATAGTATTCTTGTGTATATCTGAAATACAAAACTTGTGCACAAGAAACCTATATGCACTACTATTCTGTGCATAACCAATGAATATACAACCCATGATTTTTGGACCTATCCTAACTGCCTTGGGAGAAGGCACCGCTACTTTTGCAAGACACCCCTACATTCGTAGGAAATTATAAGAAGGCTTGTGGCCTTTTCATAATTCATACAGTCTTGTCCACTTTCTTCCGAGGTATTCTATTTAGAATGTAATTCGTGAAGAGAATTGCTTCCCCCTACAAGTTCTGTTGCAACCTAGAACTTATTAACATTGCATTCATCATTTCCTTTAACGTCCTATTTTTCCACTCAGCAACACCATTTAACTGGGAAGAATAGGGCGCTGTAATTTGGTAGATAGTTATAGATTGAGCACAAATCTCAATAAACGGCAATTCATATTCTCCACCATGATCACTTCTTAAAACCTTAATCTTTCGACTTAGTTGATTCTCAACTTCATTCTCAAAAAGAATAAATTTATCAATCACCTTATCTTTGCTTTTAAGCAAATACACATAACAATATTTAGTGCAATCAACAACAAAAGGGATGAAGTACTTGTTGCCACCACGTGATTGTACATTTTTCAAGTCACACACATCACTGTGCACTAAATCTAAAGGCTCGGTACTTCTTTCAACAAAATGAAATGAAGTCCTTGTTAATTTTTCTTCTACACAAGTTTCATACTTGTGATTTAGATTAATCTTGAAAGATAGTATGTGATCTAACTTGATTAATCTATGCAAAGAGTCAAAATTCACATGACCTAGCTTACCATGCCACAATTCAGGGAACTCAAGCATATAAGTAGAAGAATAAGCTTTCTCATTTATTTTTGGGATAATAGTCATTACATTGAGCTTAAGCATACCGCTCGACATATATCCCTTCCCCACATAGACTTCGTTTTTGGTCAACACGACGTTATCAGACTCAAACACCATACGGAAGACATGCTTGTTTAAGAGAGACCCTGAGACAAGGTTCTTACGAATGTCCGGCACATATAGGACATTGTTCAAAGACTGCTATTTTCCTAAAGTCATCTTCAAGACCACCTTGCATTTCCCCTCAACAATTGAGGTCACAGAATTCCCTATGAACAACTTCTCACCATTTGAAACCAATTCAAAAGTTGTGAACATTTTCTTCTCAGCACAGATGTGGCGAGTAGCCCCAGTGTCCATCCACCATTCCTTTGGGGTCGGACCCCACTATGTTCACCTCTGAAACAATAGTAGAAAGATGCATGTCGTCCACATCTTTAGACAGATCCTCCATTTTAGCCATATGGGCACGATTTTTGTTATATGGAGGGTTCTTCTAGTAAGGCTCCTTCTTCTTAAGGCAATTAACCGCCCAATGCCTATTGCTTCCACAGTTGAAGCACTTTCTATTGAACTTATAAGTAGGTTCCTACAGCTTGTAGACCGGCCTTTTAGAGACACCACCTCTAGCTCTCAGCTTTGAGCTTTTGCTGGTTGGTGGCTTCTTCCTAACACCCAAGGATTGGCCATGCTTAACCATGTTTTCTTTTATAGTGGAGGTACTCCCCTCTTTCTTCCCGTTGTCTTCCTCAATTCGGAGCCTGAGAACAAACTCTTCGACTGTCATCTCCTTTCGCTTGTGCTTCAAGTAATTCTTGAAGTCTTTCTAACTATTAGACAGCTTCTTAATCAAAGCAACTGCCTGGAATGATTCACTTAGTAATATTTCCTCTGCATGAATCTCCTGCAGAATTACTTGGAACTCCTGGACTTAGCTAATGACAGTTTTTTAGTCCACCATTTTGAAGTCCAAAAATTAGTCAACGACAAATTTCTTTGCCCCAGTATCTTCGATCTTATACTTCTTGTCCAAAGCATCCCACAGCTCATTTGCCGACTTCTTGGCATAAAACACGTTGAACAGTGTATTTGTTAGGCCAGTCATGAGCTTCTGCTTGTCTTGCTCATTCTCTCCCATGGCTAGTGGATCCTTACTCAAAAATCTCGCAAGGCTACGAGTATTCAGGTAAAATAGCTTCTTTTGCTGCCACTTCTTGAAATCCACTCTAGTGAATTTCTCCGAGCGCTCATGATGGTTGAGCGGTCCTCCCAGAATAGCAGGAGTAGCAATAGGGCAGACCACAGAGGCCATAATAGTTGGATTGACCATAGAGGTCACAATAAGGGCTAGAAAGGCAATTGGCCTAGGGTTTTGATCCCCACCAACATTACCAACAGCATCAGTTACAATTGCTATTTTTGAAAAATACAACAGAATTTTACTATTATGTGTTTCTAGAAACTAAACTTAACACTAGAAAATCTCAAAGCTAGAAATTTAATTCAAAACTAATCTCACTACTTACCCTAGAATCAAACAGGGTTAGGAAATTTTTCAGGAAAACCGGAGGGGTCAGATCAGTCCCACTTAAGACCCAGTTAACCTTAGACAAAACTTTCAAGAGCATGTTGACTCCTAATCCATGGGAAACAAATTTAGAATTAAGTTTTCCAATGGATAAACTAGGTTAAAACAAATCAAGTTCCAAAACTTACAAGCAAATAAAAAATGCTAACGAAATTACAAACAATTAAAAATTGCTACAACAATTACAAGCAAATAAAATGCTTCCAAAAAATTACAAGCAAACAAACTTACTTCAACGTAACGGTAAATTTACCATTACTAAAACACAAGCACCAAATTGCTTCTAATATAAAGAAAGATAAACCAATCCAATTAAGAATTCTTTTTGGTCCAAAAAAATCCTTTCCATGGTTAGGCATTTTTGCTCAACAAAAGTTTAGTAGTCCAAATTTTTGGTTTTATAGTCCTAAATACTATTCATGTGGTTTTGTATATTTTTTTTCATTCACTTTCGCATAGGCATTCTTATAACGAAAGTTAGTAAAAAAACACAATAAAATACAAAATAAATAATTAAAATAAACTATAAAAAATGATAAATTAATTTAAATCTTCTACCAATATATTTAAGAGTTAATTACCTAAAAGTTTTATTTACAAATGTTATGGTAGCTCAGATCCTATCTAATTTTTTGAACTAATAAATCTTATTTAGTAAAATTGAAAATATTATCAGTTTTTTCTAATTTTTAAAACTAAGAATATTATTAATTTTGCATAGTAATTGTACGGGGAGGAAATAATTCTCCTCGTATAATCCTGTTGACCAAGTCCACGCTTCTCCGTACGACGTCGTTTTGTCACCTGAAAACACAAACGTGAGCTAGCCGGCGGGTGTGTGCCGGAAACCTCTCCGATGCCTAAGTCAGATAACTTGACAAATAGACAAAGCTCTAAGTTCTCAGAAAGATTGTGTTCAATTACCTCCTCCAAGGTGATGCTTGTGAGCTTTTATAAGTTTCATATGGCACAATCCTAGTAGGACTTGTATTTCTCCGTGTAGAGTCCTCCTAGGATTCATACTCTTAAGGATAATGCTTATCCTTTCACACCCTCCCCCACTGCTTAAACCAAGTGGGATGGTTTTCTCTATAGCCGAACTACCACACGGCCGAAATAACACTGGCTATGCTGAGCCACAGAGAAGGCCGAACTATCCTTAGCTCGGTCTTCTCCTTTAACTCATTACTTCGGCTGCCCCTGTTCAACCTTGGTGTGCTTAGATCAAACTTCCAAGTAACAAGTTTTGACCGACCTAACCAGATTGTGTCACGACCGGACTAATTCTGAAACCAGTCTTCCCAGAACATACTGCGACCGGACTAACTCTAAGACCGGCCCTACTCCGAGTTGTCTCTGGACCGGAGTAGCCTTACTCTTCCTTGGGCCGAAGCAACTATCTCTTCTTGAGCCGGAATAAACTCACCTCCTTGGGCCGAAGTAACTTTGTCTCCCCAAGGCCGGAGTAACCTTGCCCTCTAGGCCGGAGTATTCTGTACGGCCTTTTTACCTAGTCCTCTGCGTTTTGGGCCTCAAAACCCAACTCGAAGCTCGGCCCAATTTTCCCAAAAATTACCCTCTCAATTGCCCCTTAATTCCATCTGTGCAACATGATTGGGATTACCAGCCTTCTGGCCGAGCTAGAGTTTGTTACGCTTTTTCAGCCGAGCTAAAAAACCCTTTTAGCCTTTCCAGCCGAACTAAGTTTACCTCGGGTATCACCATGTCTGGTCAAAACGTCTCTTCAATCACAGCGACTGTAACGCTTCCCATTCCAGTGACACGTGGCGAACTCTGATAAGCTGTGACCAACTGTCATGCCGCCCTTCAGAATTTTTGTACTGTTCCCGCTTCTTTTTTCCGCCTTTTTCTCTCCCTTCTTTCACAAAACAACCTTTTTACTATTCTGAATCATTTACCTGCATCTACCTTCTCTCTCTGTCTTCATCTTCTTTCTGTGCCTCTACTTCCATACTCAAGCTAGTGTTCTTGCTGCCACCGTTTCCGACTCCAGTCTCCTTTCTCTCTTTTCTGGTAAGAAAATCTAATCATCTTGCTCTCTATGTTTTCGTATTTTACTTTCCATGCCTTGTATGTTTTTTGCAAACATCTTTCTCCATTTATCTGCTTTGCTTTTGTACTTTTTATGAAGAAACCAGTAGAACTCCATGCATGTATGAACTATTTTGTAGGAAAATAGTCTTAGATCCAAAATCACCTAGCAACCGGACTAGGATACTGTTTGTGTTATGTATGTAGATAGATTCAGAGAATGACCGAACTAGAACTTGTAGGAATGTCAGTAGTTTCCTCTGACCCACTCGAGCCAAGATAAGTTCACCGAACAAGCTTGCACTTACCGAACTAGGTACTTCGGTCTCTAACCGAGCTAAGACCTTGGGGCCAAGCCGGCTTTCTTAGTTCTGAAACCGAACTCGGAAAGCCGCCCCTAGGGGCTCAGCCGGAGTAACTTTCCTCACACCGCAACCGATTTAGGCCTTGGGACTAAACCAGCTTTCTTAGTTTTTTAGACCGAACTCAGAAAGCTGCCCCTAGACGTTAAACCGGTCTAAACTGCTCAAAACCGAGCTAAGAAACCTTCTGATGAGCCGAGGTAGAACCAGCCCCCTAAGCCGAAGTAGGATTTGTATATCTTGCTTATAATTTGTAGCGCGGTCCAACGATTTGTGCTTAACCCCTTTGTTTTCTACTTTGCAGACTTAGGTTGCCCAGGCACTCCTGCGTGTGCTCAACCGAGCTACTGAGCCTAGTTTTTGTACCGAAATAATTTATTCATAAATTATACAACAAATGGGTAAGTATAGATATTTAGTCGAAACCCCCGGTGGCATGGCCGAATTTAGGCAAGATTACCAGATTCCTAATGATGTCCATCTGACGTTGGCCGAAAAAGATGCTACCCCTGGAACAATGAAGGCTTCGTCCCCTTTACCCTTCAATCCATAATAGAAACCGGACTACGGTTTCCTGTCCAACCGCTAATCTGCGAATTTCTTAGACAGACTAGGTTATGCCCCACCCAACTATCCACCAATACATATCGTATTATAATGGGGATAGCCGCATTAAACCACCAAACCGGACTAAATCTTGGTCTGGCCGAGATCTTTCATCAATACTCTATTGGCTCAAAGAATGCTGGATGGGTCTACTACCTTAGAATTCGCCGCCGTCGAGAGAAGATAATCAAACACACTCCGGATAAAGATCTTAATGATGATGATTTCTTTTGGGTCTCTGGGAACTTTGAGGATTTTCAAGCTCAAATTCCTGGCCGACCTATAAATTGGAAAATGGGAGAGCCTGGTAATTTTACTTCGGTCTTCTGCTTTGTGTGTTATCTCGGTTGTTTAGTCTATTAGCCGAACTAACACTTCTCTCTTTTGTGCAGATTTCGCCCATCTCCATTCCTTGTATAGCTATCCCAATCTCGGAGTCTTGCGAGCCGCATTTCGGATTAAAGAAAGAGATTGGGCCAAGCTTCTAAATTTTGAGCCGACCTATCGCTACAGCGGTCGCCGAAAAGCAAGGGTGACTGACTTCCTTCTTGAAGAGGCACCGGAGCCGGACCCAACTTTGCCCGAGATAAGACTTGTCCCTCTAACCGCAGAAGAAGAGATGGCGAAAAGGAGCAGAGTCAGGGCCCTTCTCACCGAAACAGCTAGGCCCGAAGTGGCGCCTCCCAGCCAACCGCAGCCTGCTGTTGTCGCCCTTCCTTTCCAACAGCCATCCTCTTCCCGCCGAACCAAACGTGCCCGAACTTCCGAACCCGAATGCGTTTTGATTGATGAAGAAACTCCTATTCAGCCGAGCTTACCACCGAGCCCCCAACCGGAGTCTTCCGACCGAACCATCGGCTGCTGGGCACCGAAATTAACCTTCAACGACCGAGACATTCTAGACACAGACTCGGTCGTTGCTGAGAAAGACCACCTGTTGGCCATCAACCTGGCCAAGAGCGTGTGTCTGCCCAAAGACATGGAACATCACCAAAAACAGTTAACCACCGAGCTGAAGTCCATCCGGTCTGCTACTAAATCCATGATTCTGGTTAGTGACTTCGGTTGCTTTTCTGTTTATGTTTCTTTTTCTTTTTAACTCTTTCTTCGGTTAAAGGGAAGTTGTTTGCTTTGGCAAGCTATTCAGAAAAACCAAATCACCCACAGGAAGGTACTGGAGCTGAGGAAAGTGACTAGGCAAGCAGCGGCCGAGGCAGAGGCGAAATCGGTCGAACTCGAAGAAGCCAGAAAGGAAATGGCCGAACTCCGAGGTGAGGTCGGTCGTTTGACCGGAATGGTTAGTTCGGCCGAGGCCGAAAAACAAAAGACTGCCATTGTGCTGAAGGACAAGTACTTGCGTGAGCTGGTAAAGCTTGAAAGAAAGAAAGACGCCGAAATGAAGGAGAAGGCGAAGGAGGCTGAGAAACAAGGTTTCAAGAGGGCAGAGGATGCTTACGCCCAACAATGCAATGCTGCCAAGGAGCTTTTCTTTAAGTGCGGCTGGAGGGGAGCCGTTGAGAAGCTCGGTCATGATCCTCAGACCGAGGTTTTCAACCCTCCAGCCTACTTTATACCGAACTCCCTGATGGAATATGCCACGGCCATGCAACAGCAGTTCCTTGAGGGCTCAGATGATGAAGACTCTGATGAAGACTCTGCCCCTGAGGATACTTCGGTTGTGAATGCAGATCAGGTAGTTCGATCGGAGCCCATGGTGGAAGATCTAACTCTTGATCAACCAAGTGAAACCGTGGCTCCAGCCGAACCCATTCTTCCTTCTGAAAATGTTGTTGCGTCCGAAACCGGTCTTCGGGTTGACGCCGATGCTGCCTTCGACGCCGAAATAGATGAACTTTTCTCTTAATTTTGTACTCTTTTCTTTGTAACCGAACTAAGCCCCCTTGTAATGACTTCTCTTTTGAATGAAAATTTTACTTCTCTTGTTCCGGTTATTGTGTGTATGCTTGCATTTGTAATGTCTTCTATTACTCCAAGTGTTATTTCGGTTTTTGGTTGGTTAAACTATACTTGCCAGCCAACCACTCCTTAGCCGACATAATTACTTCGGCTTAGGAGTATTAAGTGTTGGCTTTAATCCAGCCAACCACTCTTCAGCCTTACACTTACTTCGGCTGAAGAGTAACAAGAGTTGGTTTATTCCAGCCAACCACTCCTTAGTCATGCACTTACTTCGGCTAAGGAGTACAAAGTGTTGGTTTATTCCAGCCAACCACTCTTCAGCCATACACTTACTTCGGCTGAAGAGTAACAAGAGTTGGTTTATTCCAGCCAACCACTCTTCAGCCATACACTTACTTCGGCTGAAGAGTAACAAGTGTTGGTTTATTCCAGCCAACCACTCTTTAGCCTCACACTTACTTCGGCTGAAGAGTAACAAGAGTTGGTTTATTCCAGCCAACCACTCTTCAGCCTTGCACTTACTTCGGCTGAAGAGTAACAAGTGTTGGTTTATTCCAGCCAACCACTCTTTAGCCTCACACTTACTTCGGCTGAAGAGTAACAAGAGTTGGTTTATTCCAGCCAACCACTCTTCAGCCTTGCACTTACTTCGGCTGAAGAGTAACAAGAGTTGGTTTATTCCAGCCAACCACTCTTCAGCCTTGCACTTACTTCGGCTGAAGAGTAACAAGTGTTGGTTTATTCCAGCCAACCACTCTTCAGCCTTACACTTACTTCGGCTGAAGAGTAACAAGGGTTGGTTTATTCCAGCCAACTACGCTTCAGCCTTACACTTACTTCGGCTGAAGAGTAACAAGTGTTGGTTTATTCCAGCCAACTATTGAAGTTAGTTTTTCCAGCTAACTTTTAGTATTTGGTTATTCCGACCAAATGTCCTGCAGCCTGGATCCTTATCCTGGGCTTAGGAAGGGTGTTGGTTTAATCCAGCCAACCTCTAAGTTTGTTTTTCCGGCTAACTTAGAATGGAATGCTTGTAATATACTTAAGTCTTGAAAGCTAACTTTTACAAAGAGTAATCTGTGCTAAAAAGAATCTCATTTTATTGAAGGAAGAGAAAATTACATAATGTTTGAAAGAGAAAAGCTAAAAGTAAAATATCTTGAGATTGGCCGTATTCCATGGCCTAGGGATTGCCTTGCCATCCTTGTCTTCTAGGTGGTATGCCCCTTTGCCGGCTAACCCAACCACCTTATAAGGACCTTCCCAATTTGGGCCTAACTTGCCGTCTCCTGGGACCAAGGTGTTTCCCATTACTTTGCGCAATACCCAATCGCCAATTTTGAATTGTCTTGGATGAACCTTTTTGCTGTATTTTTTGATTAACTCTCGTTGGTATGAGGCGATGTGGACCAACGCTCTTTCTCTTCTTTCTTCTGCAAGGTTGAGTTCTAAGGCTATGGCTTCTTCATTTAAGTCTGGATCAAAATTTTCGCTTCGAATTGTGGGGAGGCCAACTTCTAGTGGGATCACTGCTTCCATGCCATAGGCCAAGGAAAATGGTGTTTCTCCAGTTGATCGCCGAGGTGTGGTGCGGTAAGCCCATAAAACATGAGGAAGTTCATCCGCCCACTTGCCTTTTGCTTTCTCTAGCCTTTTCTTTAGTCCATCCAAGACGACTTTATTTGATGCTTCAGCCTGCCCATTTGCTTGAGGATACGCCGGTGTGGAATTGTAGAACTCTATCTTGTATTCTTCACAAAAGCTTCTGAAGATTCTGCCGTCGAACTGAGTTCCATTGTCTGAGATCAGTGCTTTTGGTATGCCAAACCGAGTGATAATATTTTGCCAAACAAACTTCTTCACATCTTTTTCTTTGATTGATGCCAATGCTTCTGCTTCCACCCATTTTGTGAAGTAGTCTGTTGCTGCGAGAAAGAATTTTCTGCCTCCGGGTGCTGTTGGAAGTGGTCCTACTATGTCTAAGCCCCACATTGCGAAAGGCCATGGGCTAGTTAAAGGTAGGAGTTCTCTTGCTGGTTGATGTATTTGGTGCGCGAATTTCTGGCATTTTTCACACTTCTTCACGTATTTCTCTGAGTCTACTTGCATATATGGCCACCAATATCCTTGTGAAATAGCCCTGTAAGCGAGCGACCTTCCCCCTTGATGACTTCCACATACCCCTTCATGTATTTCGAACAGGAATGCTTCTACTTTGCTGGGATGAACGCACTTGAGGTAAGGCCCAGAGAACGACTTCTTATATAATGCCAAAGATGGAGATAGCCAAAACCGCTGCGACTTCGCCCTTATTCTGTTGGCTTCTTTTTTCTCTTCTGGTAGGATGCCGTCTTTTAGGAACAGGATGATGGGATCCATCCAAGAGGGCCCTAATTCTGCGCAATACACTTCTTCTGCTTCGGGGTCTTCTATGCTTGGTTTTGGTAAGAAGTCGACGAGTAATGGATGAGGGATTGATGTATCTGCCATTGAGGCAAGGCCTGCTAGCTCGTCCGCTCGGCTGTTTTCCTCCCTGCCAATTTGTTCTATCCTTACCACATCAAACTTCTTGATCTCCGTTCTGACTAGCTCTTGGTACTTGGCCATTCTGTCATCCTTTGCTTCGTATTCGCCAGAAATTTGGTTTACCACCAGCAGTGAGTCACTGCACACCATTAGTTCGGTTGCTTTCATGAAGTGTGCCGACTTGAGTCCTGCGAGAAGCGCCTCATACTCTGCTTCGTTGTTGGATGCTGGGAAGCCAAGGTTGATTGCTTGCTCTATAACCAGGCCGTCTGGAGAGATGAGGACTATGCCAAGCCCTGCACCATGTCGGTTGGATGCTCCATCCACAAAGAGCTTCCACATCTCCCCAACGAATAGTTTCCAGCAGGTGGAAGGGTCAGACGATGCCGTGGGGTCAAGGATGGTGATTTCTTCAAAGTCCATATTGGCTGTCTGCCCTTCGTCCTCTGTTTGAACTGCTGGTGAGCCTTTGTTTGGCTCCTCCTTGTTGTCCTTAATGTGGTCTGCCTTTGTGCTTGATGGACTACCTTCCACTAGGGGTTGCGCTATTCCGGCGTCAACTTCCGTCCCTAGTTCGGTCGATGGACTACCTTCCACTAGGGGTTGCGCTATTCCGGCGTCAACTTCCGTCCCTAGTTCGGTTGAGTCAGTCAGGTCGACTGGGCAGATATGATGACTTCCAGGAGTAAACTCTGCGACGAAGTCTGCCAAAGATTGAGCTTTTATTGCGGTCTTTGGTTGGAACTTGATGTCGAATTGTCCCAACTCTACTGCCCATTTCAAAATTCGCCCACTGAAGTTCGCCCTTTCAAACAGAGCTTTTAATGGAAAGGCTGTGAGGACGACTATGGTGTGGGCGTGAAAGTAATGCGCCAACTTTCTGGATGCCATCATTAACGCTAATGCTAGCTTCTCCAAGGGCAAGTACCTTGTTTCGGCTCCCAACAATGTCTTGCTTACATAAAAGATGGGTAGGTGTTGTATTCCTTCTGCACGAACCAACACTGCGCTAACTGCGTGCTGAGAAACTGCCAGGTACAAAAAGAGTTCTTCACCAGGAACTGGAGTAACAAGTAGTGGTGGGGAAGACATGTACTCCTTCAAGCTTTCCAGAGCTCGGTCGCATTCTTCATCCCACTCAAACTTGGCCTTTAAAGCTTGGAAGAACGGTCGTAGTCTGTCCGACGATCTGCTTATGAACCGGTTGAGTGCAGCCGCCATACCAGTGAGATGCTGCACTTCTTTGACTGAGTTTGGTCTCTCCAACTCCTGGATTGCTTTGATCTGAGAGGGGTCGGCTTCTATACCTCGGTTGGTCACCAAGAAGCCCAAGAATTTGCCAGATCCAACTCCGAATGCGCATTTGGACGCATTGAGGCGTAGCTTGTGTTTCTTCAGGATCTGGAACATCTCGCCTAGGTCTTTCAGATGGTCATTCTCATCCTTGCTTTTGACCACCATGTCGTCGATGTACGCCTCCATTGTTCTGCCTAACAATGGTTCAAACATCTTGGTGACCATCCTTTGGAATGTCGCCCCTGCGTTCTTTAGGCCAAAGGGCATGACCTTGTAGCAATATAATCCCCTTGGTGTTGTGAAGGATGTGACCTCCTGGTCTGGTTCATGCATGGCGATCTGGTGGTAGCCTCTGTATGCATCCAAAAAGCTAAGTCGGTTATGTCCTGCCGTTAAGTCCACCAGTTGATCTATCCTTGGTAGAGGGAAGCTATCTTTTGGGCACGCCTTGTTGACCGTTTTGTAGTCGACGCAGACACGCCATTTACCGTTCTTTTTTGGCACTACGACGGTGTTGGAGATCCATCTTGGGTAGTGCACTTCCCTTATCGCTCCTGCCTCCAGCAGGTTGCCTACCTCTTCTGCCACTATTTCGGCGTGGTGGAGTGCCGATCTGCGTGTGCGTTGAATGACTGGTCTGGCAGATGGGTGGACATTGAGTTGGTGACTGATGAAGTTTGGATCAATGCCTGGCATGTCGTAAGGTGTCCAGGCAAACACTTCGATATTAGAGGTCAAGAATTCCAAGACCTCTAATCTCTCAGCGCTGGACAATGATGAGCCAAGCAAGAAGAACTTATCTGGGTTCTTCTCATCTATTTTTACCTCCACCAAGTCTTCCACCGCTTTCTGATCAGCCTCTTTGCCGACGTCAGCGAATAGTTCATTACTTTCTGGCTCCTCCACCGAATGAACGTATCCTTTGGCAGCTCGGCTTCCATTTGCTGTGGCGAAGCACTGTTTTGACATGATCTGATCGCCATAGACTTCTTCGATTATACTGGCGTCATTGGGGAACCGCATTACCTGATGGTATGATGACGCTACCGAACGCATGGCATGCAGCCATGTTCTGCCCAGGATGATGTTGTAGGTGGAGGGGACCTTCAATACCCAGAACTCCACCTGTTTTGATACACTTCCTGCTCTGACTGGAAGGATTATTTTGCCGACAGGCCACTCTGGCATGGAGTTGAATCCAATCAGGGGAGAAACTGCAGGTGCCAAGTCTTTGTCTTGCAGCTTTAGTTGTTTGAATGTGTCGTAATACATGATCTCACATGAACTACCCTGGTCAATCAGAATCCGCTTGACGTCAAAATCCTTGACTCGGAGAGTGACAACCAGGGCATCATTATGGGGGCAGTAAATTCGTTCCAAGTCTTTATCCGAAAAGGACATGACGTTTGTTGCCTCTGTCCTCCCCTTCTTGATGGCGGGTTGGGCACTTAATACTTCCCTAAAGTGCTCAGCCTTCTTGATCGAACCTCTAAGCTCGCATACGCGCTCAGGTTCAAAAACTCCATGAATTACATTGATAATGCCTTGTGGTGGTGCATCGTTTGGCATTCTGTTGGGTTGGTCATTATGATCTTGGGGGGCCGGTTGTGCTCCTCCTTCAATGTATTCGTCCAAGTGGCCTGCTGCCACCAATTCTTCCAAATGCTGCCTCAGTGGCGTGCAATTCTCAGTTCGGTGTCCTTTTTCTTTGTGGAAGGTGCACCGAGATCTGTCGTCGTAATTCTTCTGAGCTTCCCCTAGCTTGGCTGGCCACTTGACGAACGGCTCGTCTTTTATTTCGCTCAGAATCCGATATATTGGTTTTTTGAACACCGTTGTTATGGCAGTGCGGATTCTCAACCATCTTTTGTCTGGGTCTTCTCCGTTATCTCGTCTGCCACGCCCGTTTTTGTTCTGTCTATCTACTGTATTGACCTTTGCTGAGGTCTTCTTTTCTGGTACTATGGTAGCGCTAGATTTCGCCTTTGCACGTGCGCCATCCTCTTTTACCCTGATGTGCTGATGCACTCTCTCCATCAGGGCCTCCATGGTGAGGGGTGGCGTCATGGTAATTGAATCCCTTAGTCGGTTCCCTACTGGTAGGCCTCTTTTATATTGCGCAATGGCTAGATTGGTGGGGCAGTCTCCAATCTGGTTGAATGTCTCCCAGTAGCGACTGTTGTAAGATCTGAGGGTTTCTTTCTCACCCATGTCGATGGAGAGTAACTGGTCTATCTCCACCGGTGTTTTAGTATTTGTCCGAAACCTTGTTACGAACGCTTCTGCCAATTGGGCCCAGGAGGCTATGCTGCCCTCTGGGAGCTTTTCGAACCAAGTCAAGCCTAAGTCGCCCAGACTTGATGGGAAGAGTATGCACATTAGGGCCTCGTTTCGCCTGTACACAGCCATGACTTGGCGAAAGTGGCTCAGGTGAGAATACGGATCCGTCTTCCCTTCATATGTATTGAACTTCGGCTGAAGGAAGCCTGATGGTAGGGGTGCGTTTTCGATCGCTGGGACAAACGGCGAAGTCTGTAGTCTTGCCAATGCCTTGTCCGTTGGTTCGTAGGCCGGTCGCGGTATTGGCATTCCAACCTCGACGCTTCCGTGCGTCCGAGGAGCCAACCGTTGTAAGGCCGAAACTCGGTGTGGATCCCTTGCCCTGGCATCTTCCTTGCATCGTGCTTTTTCTTCTAGCACGGTTCGTAAGTCGGATGACCTGGGTAGCTCGGTTTGTCTGGATCTGGTTTGGTGTGAATGTGAAGGCCAATACGTGCTTCCTTCAGTGTATGATCTTTCGGATCTCGTCCTCTCAGACCTGGAGTGACGAGTCCTTGAAGATAAGGAGTGAGTGTCGCCTGTCCTGAGGCTTCTGCTCTCTCCTTGGGAGGGTGTAGTATTCCTACTACGACTTTCTGAGTGGCGAGGGGGCGTCTTGTGCTTGCGCCCCTCTCCTGTCGCCACATCTTTGGTCTTCATCTGGCGTTTCAAGGCCTCCATGTCCGCCGCCATCCTCCGAATCAGTTCATCCTGTTCCTTTACGCGATCTTCCAGGGCTTGAGGATCAATCCTCCTCCTTTGCCTGTCGGGACTTTGAGAGTGACGAGGGCTGCCATTCCGCCTTCCCCTGCCGCTCCTCCTGGAATTATGTTGTTGGGGCTCCAAGTCCGCCATGGGAGGGACAGCAGGTAATCCCTCACGCCTTGCGCCCCCTTCTGGAGTTAGTCCGTCGACGGCGGACTGCGGCAAGTCTTCAATGTGTGCCATTGAATGGGAAAATGAGAAGCTTAGTCAAGAGGTTTTTGTTCTTGTCTGTTCTCCCCACAGACGGCGCCAATTGTACGGGGAGGAAATAATTCTCCTCGTATAATCCTGTTGACCAAGTCCACGCTTCTCCGTACGACGTCGCTTTGTCACCTAAAAACACAAACGTGAGCTAGCCGGCGGGTGTGTGCCGGAAACCTCTCCGATGCCTAAGTCAGATAACTTGACAAATAGACAAAGCTCTAAGTTCTCAGAAAGATTGTGTTCAATTACCTCCTCCAAGGTGATGCTTGTGAGCTTTTATAAGTTTCATATGGTACAATCCTAGTAGGACTTGTATTTCTCCGTGTAGAGTCCTCCTAGGATTCATACTCTTAAGGATAATGCTTATCCTTTCACACCCTCCCCCACTGCTTAAACCAAGTGGGATGGTTTTCTCCATAGCCGAACTACCACACGGCCGAAATAACACTGGCTATGCTGAGCCACAGAGAAGGCCGAACTATCCTTAGCTCGGTCTTCTCCTTTAACTCATTACTTCGGCTGCCCCTGTTCAACCTTGGTGTGCTTAGATCAAACTTCCAAGTAACAAGTTTTGACCGACCTAACCAGATTGTGTCACGACCGGACTAATTCTGAAACCGGTCTTCCCAGAACATACTGCGACCGGACTAACTCTAAGACCGGCCCTACTCCGAGTTGTCTCTGGACCGGAGTAGCCTTACTCTTTCTTGGGCCGAAGCAACTATCTCTTCTTGAGCCGGAATAAACTCACCTCCTTGGGCCGAAGTAACTTTGTCTCCCCAAGGCCGGAGTAACCTTGCCCTCTAGGCCGGAGTATTCTGTACGGCCTTTTTACCTAGTCCTCTGCGTTTTGGGCCTCAAAACCCAACTCGAAGCTCGGCCCAATTTTCCCAAAAATTACCCTCTCAGTAATGTTCCAGATAATTGTTTCACTAATTGATAAGGAAAAAAAACAAAGCATAAGATTAAATGTTTTTGCCCTTTTACTTATTGGTTTGATTCAACTATTCAATCAAACTGAGAACATAATCAGTTTTTTTTCAGTTTTAAAACTGAGAACATTATGTTTGTTTCCAGGTTTTTGAAAACACTTTTCAGAAAATTCTATTTTCTTATTTTCTATATTTTTTTTGTTTTTACTAATTTTTTTTAATATTTTAAGTAATATGTTTAATTTTTAGACACACCTAACATAAATACATTTAAAAAGTATAATTTTCGTGAAGAAATCTTTAAAAAATTCACTATATATCAAAAATACAAAAACAAAAAAAAAAAACAAAAAATACGAATTTTTTTGTATCTTTGTGTATTTATTAATTTTTAAAATATTTTTTCACAAATATTTTACTTTTTAGATATATCTAAGTAAGGTGCATCTAAAAAAAGTAAAAAATAATTAAAATTTAAAAAATATTCATGAAAAATAAAAAAACTCAGCTTTCAAAAAACTGAATTCAGAAAATTAAAATCAAACACACTGATTAGTTCTTTTATTTTTTAGTTTTGCACATCAATGTTCCATCATCATGCTCCTTTTATAGACACAAAAATTTTAGTTTTGCACAAAAAAACAAAAAAATAGTTTTTTTTTTTTTTGCACATAATTTTTTTCAAGTTTTTTCAATTTGAAAGTTGATATTTCAAAGTTTTAAAAATCAAAATAAATGTCAAATTATCATGTTTCTTTATAAATAATCATAAATGATAAACAATCATTATTTGAAAGACAATTCTGACTATTAAAATTTTAATGAGATTTGAAGGTCCAAAAAATCTTAATTAAGACTTAATGGAGTATAAGTTCATAAATTATGACTTGTGTGTAAATGCCCCTATATTTAATAGCGAACTTAACTAAGGAATCAAATTGCTATACAAGTGACAAAAAACATATAACTCCAAATAATTAAATTAAAATTTAATAGCCATGAGTTATATATGAAATTATTACACAATAAACATGTAAATAATTCTAGCAATTAACATGCAAATAATTTTAAAGCAATTAACATGTAAATAATTCTATAAACAAGATCATGCAAATAATTCTAGAAATAAACTCATACAAATAATTCTAGAAAATAATAAGCATGTAACATAAACTAAAATCTAGAAAATTTAAAACATGCAAATTATTCTACAAATCTAGGATCTAATAAACTTGTGAATTAAAGTAGGATCTAAAAAATAATGAACATGTATATTATATTAGAAAAGTAGAAAATAAGTAACATGTCAATTTTAATTAAAATATTTAAATACTCATAAGCATACGAGTTATATTATAAAAATAAAAAAAATGCAAAACATAATAGGAAACTATGAATAGGAAACATCATATAATACTAACACATTCTAATCATGCACTATATAGACCCAACAGTGGAAAACAAAACAGTGTGCATTCTGAGAAAAACAAAACTAATCGAAATTATATATGAATTTATTTGTCCAATTTCATGATAAATATATAATTTATTTTAAGATTGTTATGTAAATTGTATATTTAAATAAAAATAAACAAATTCATATTTAATAAGTTAAATTACATATCAAGAAATCATGAAACTGAACAATATGGTGAACAAAAATACATATTAAAATAAATTATTGAAATAAGATAAGGAAGCAAACCGAAACCTGTGTGATATCACAGTCTTCTTAAAACAAATTCACCACCTCACTATGGGTGTTGGAGGTATGTTGGCGTCTGTCTCCCAAAATACCACATAGACCTGCCGACATAGACCCGCTAACGCAGAAACACCTTCTGTTTAGCTCCAGTGAACTGACAATGGAAACATTCTCTCACACCAGAAGAATAATCTAGGAGCAGACTAACTATCACTTGAGAGCAAATGAATCTTTGTACTCTAACCAAAGAGGATGATCTCCTTTTATACATAATAGGGGAGAGAGGAGAAGCTTTTCTGCAACCAATGCAGAATTCAATTTCTGCAAAACTGCCCAACTAATGGGACAATTAGTGTATAAGTTATACACCCTATATACACGTGTAGGTTGATGGGACAAGCTTCAAGCCCAAGCCTAAGCCTAAGCCTAAACCCAAGTCTCAAGATCCACGAATCACGGACTCAAATTGGTCTGGTGTGCATGTGGTAATTTTTGCATAACCAACTTGGATCATAGTTTTGGCCCAAGCCCATCCTTAAAGCATCCATAACTCCATTCCTTCAAAAAATTTAGATACCCCAAAGGGCTCATGTCTTTATCCAAAACTTGAAATTTAAATATCCATAAATACTTTCCTCTACAATCAATGTGGAATAAGTGGTTATATACTATTCTCATTACCTCATTTATGAGGCCAACTTGATGAGATAATTTCTCATTCAATTCTTAATAGTTTTTTGTCATTCTTTTTGTAGTGTAAAAATCTTATTAAAAAGAATCTAAACCCATTTGATCCCACCTCATCTGGTGGTTGGGATATACTTTAATTTCACATTAAAGTCACCATAAAATCATTTTTTCCAATAGTTTTCTGGATCGATTTGAACGCATGGTTGTTGACTCCTAAAAATTATGAGAAAATTTTGGTATGAAATTCAATATGTAATTAAGTTATTGTAAAAATTTCAACTTAATATTCATTCGTTTGATATAATTTCTTGATTTTTAAAGTTTGTGATTTTGTACAGAATTTTTAGACTAAAATTTACACCCATTCGTACTATAAGAATTTAGCTCCTCAGATTTCTTAGTAGAATATATATATATACACAAAATACATACACCTGCAACCTCTCCATCAATGGATTAAATGATAATGAAATAAGTAATCGAAAACTTTGCGGAACATAAACTAAAAATCATTAAGGATTCAATTCTATACATGAAAACTATATGAATTTCTACTATACAAAATAAGTGTATACATACCTTGATCCATGATCCTCTTAAGAAAGAGAAACCTTGAATAGAAGACCTTGATCTTCAAGTTCTTTATTTGTCTAAGATCTTCAAACCACTTCTCTCTCTCTCTCTCTCTAGGCGATGGGAGCTTTCTTGTGGTGACAACTTGAGTTTTTTTTATAGAGAGTGTGGTTTGGGACCTTACACTATTTATACTAATATTCTTCCCATCAAAGAATCCATTCATTCAATGAACTTCATTAAATAGATTAATGTATCTTTTACATTCATGATACATAATGCATCTTCTATATTAATGAACTCATTAGATAGATTAATGTATCTTCTACATTCATAATAGATACATAATGCATCTCTAAGATTCATTCATAATGAATCTATCACATTCAATGCATTGACACTATCTCCATTAGTCTTCTATACATTATGTATATATAGGTGCATTCATCAATAATTAGCCACCATCTAATTGATGTACATGTATCTTGCTTAATGAGATGAATCCAGTATAATCAAGCATAAGCCACATTAAGCCATATTTAGAAAAAAATCTTACAATCCCCCACTTGGCTTGCATGATTATATTACGTTACTAGATTATCATAATATGGCCAATGTTCTCCCAATAGAATATTGCACCATCACCATTAGATTATGTTCAATGAAATTATTAGCACCAAATCATTGTAGTCAGTGATTTACACATTGATCAAGACTATACAATGGTTATAGTGTTAATATTTTCCATCAACATGAATAAGTAAATCTTAAATTACAGAGATGACATTAGCAACATAATGGTGATTAATGCTAATTCATCTATAACAGTCCCGTTGTTTATATCTTCTGCTAAATTGTACACAAGTATGAAGAATGAAAACAACAAACATAATCATTACTAACATAAGATGATTATAACATAACAATTATCATACACTCATTTCAAGTCTAAACATGATAAACTTTCTACTATGCCCATGCGCGCAACATGTTCTTGAAAGAGCTTAGGTGCGAGACCTTTCGTTAAAGGATCTACCAGCATGAGTGTAGTGCCAATATGAGAGATGAAAACAGTCTGATTCAGAACCCTTTCTTTAACAACTAGATACTTGATATCAATATGCTTTGATCCTCCTGAAGTTTTGTTATTATTGGAGAACCGAACAGCAACATCATTATCACAATAAATCTGTAAGGGCCTCGAAATTGAATCGACAAGTTGTAATCTAGATATGAAATTCTTTAGCCATACTGCATGACATGTGGCTTCATAACATGCTATGAACTTTGCCTTCATAGTGGAAGAGGCTGTCAGAGACTGCTTATGGCTTTTCCATGAAATGGGTCCATTAGCAAGCATAAAAATGTACCCAGAAGTGGACTTTCGAGTGTCTTTACATCCAGCATAATCAGCATCTGAATAACCAATTACTTCAAGGCTGTCTGTTCTTTGATAAATTAGCATGTAATCCTTAGTGCCTTGTAAATATCGCATCACTTTCTTAACTGCTTTCCAATGATCAAGTCTGGGATTGCTTTGGTATCGACCAAGCATACCAACTACAAATGCTATGTCAGGACGTGTACAAACTTGAGCATACATAATGCTCCCAACTGCAAAGGCATAAGGAATTTTTTTCATTTGTTCCCTTTCTAAATTATTTCTTGGACACTGAAATTCACTAAATTTATCACCCTTAACTATAGGGGCAACACTACTTGAACAGTTCTACATGTTGAACCTTTTAAGAACCTTCTTGATATAAGCTCTTTGGGACAATCCTAAAATACCACGAGACCTATCTCGATGAATTTCTATCCCAATGACAAAAGAGGCTTCACCAAGATCTTTCATTTCAAAATTCCTCGTAAGGAATTGCTTTGTCTCATGTATCATTCCCAAATTATTGCTAGCAAGCAATATATCATCAACATACAAAACTATAATGCAGATATTGCTCCCACTGATTTTAAGGTAGACACATTGATCAACCACATTATCCTTAAAATCAAATTTGGTGAGAACTTCATGAAATTTAAGATACTATTGTCAAGATGCTTGCTTTAAACCATATATGGACTTCTTATGCCTACAAACCATAGTTTCCTTGCTTTCATCCTGAAAACCTTCAAGTTGGTCCATGTAGACCACTTCATGCAAGTCACAAAAAAGTTATTTTAACGTCCATTTGATGTAACTCTAAATCATAATGAGCTACTAAGGCCATGACTAATCTCAAGGAATCTTTATTAGAAATAGGAAAATAAGTTTCCTTATAGTCCATCCCTTCTCTTTGAGTGTATCCTTTAGCAACTAATCTGGCTTTGTATCTTTCGACATTGCATTTAGGATCACGCTTGGTTTTAAAAACCCATTTGCCTCTAACAGTTTTGGCTCCCTTAGGCAATTCTACAAGATCCCAGACATTGTTGTCTTTTGTGGATTTTAACTCATCTTTCATGGCATTTAACCATTGAGTTGCATTTCCATTTTTCATGGCTTGGGCATAAGAAACAGGATCGTTCTCCAAGCCTATATCACACTCATTTAGGTAAACCTCATAGTCATCTGATATGGTTGGTTTCTTTTCTCATTGTGATTTGCGTAAAGGTTATTCTACAACTGGGACAATTTATTTTTCAATGTGAGAAATCTCTTGAGTACCAACATTATCCATAATAGGTTCAGGCACTTCATTTTCTTGGATAATCGTGGAAGGTGTAAAAGCACGATTTTCCTCCAAAGAAACATTTTTGAGATTCATACTCCCACTAATGTTTTCTTCCTTTAAGAACACAACATTTCTAGTTTCAATAATTCTTGCGCTATAAGTGGGACAATAGAATCTAAAACCCTTTGATCTCTCAAGATATCCAATAAAAAAACAACTTATAGTTCTAAGGTCTAATTTCTTAATTTGTGGATTGAAAATTTTTGCTTCAGCAGGACAACCCCATACATGTAAATAATTCAAATTAGGTTTCCTACCAATCCACAACTCATAAGGAGTTACAGGCACAGCCTTGCTAGAAATCCTATTAAGAACATGTACAGCAATTTTTAAAGCTTCACCCCACAAGTAATCTGGAAAAGAAGAGTTACTCATCATGCTTCTTATTATGTCCAAAAGAGTACAGTTTCGTCGCTCAACTACACCATTTTGCTCAGGTGTACTAGGCATTGTGTAGTTAGCAACAATACCATTCTCAGCCAAAAATAAAGCAAAAGCACTTGGATTTTGACCCTACTCAGTGAATCTACCATAATATTCACCACCTCTATCAGATCTTACACTTTTAATTCGTCTGCCAAGTTGATTTTCAACTTTAGCTTTATAGAGTTTGAACATATCCAGTGCTTCTGATTTTTCACGAATAAGATACACATAAGTATACCTTGAAAAGTCATCAATAAAAGTAATAAAATATTTATGTCCAGAAATAGTTGGAACAGTAAAGGGACTACATATATCAGTATGAATTGTGTCTAATAATGCAGTAGTCCCAGTAGCACCCTTTTTCTTTGTCTTTGTGTATTTTCCTTTAATGCAATTCACACAAGTTCTAAAATCAGGAAAATCAAGTGAACTTAAAATTTCGTCTTTAATAAGATGTTCCATCCTTTCTCTTGATATGTGGCCCAAGCGATTGTGCCATAACATGGATGAATTTTCATTCACTTGCTTTCTCTTTTTATTTACCAAGTCGTTTACATTAAAGGATAAAAAAGATTGTGCATAAGTGGAATTTAAATTCAATGAATAAAGATTATCGTATAAAGTACTAGAACCAATCATATGAGAATTGTGGAATAAAGAGACTCTATTATTTCCAAACTTAAACTCATAACCATAGGAATCAAGTTGTGAAATAGAAATTAGGTTTCTAGTATAAACAGTGTTTACTAAATCTAAAATGAAACCAGAGTCTAAAATTAGACGGAGGGTGCCAATAGCCTCAGTGTCCACTTCTTTTCCATTCCCAACCGTAATGGTTCGTTCTCCTTTATTTAGTTTCCGACTTTTAAGGTATCCCTGCATGGAATTTGTTATGTGAATACTTGCACCAATATCAATCCACCAAGAATTTGGTGGAACATCTACCAAAAAGGATTCATAAGTCACAAAGCATCAAGTGTTACCTTTTTTGTCCAACCAACTTTTAAAACCTGGACAGTTTTTTCTTATGTGACCTTTCTTTCGACAGAAATGGCATCGAATCTTATTTTCTTCATTAGCCTTGTGAGTTTCATTATTTGCATTCTTCTTCTTACTTACTTTTGCCTTTCTTGAAAATCTTTTTGGTTGGTCCCAAGGTGGTAAGGTGAGCCATATCAGGCTTTTCAGCTTTAAGCCTCTCTTCTTATTGAACACACATGGCAATTAACTCGCTCATCTTTCACTTATCTTTCTGCGTATTATAATTGATCTTAAAAGGACCAAATTGCGTAGGAAGAGAAGTCATAATGAAATAAACAAGAAAACCTTCAGAAATTTTCATGTTCATGCCCTTTAATTGAGAGGCCACGTTATTCATCTTTAAGATATGTTCACGAACACCACTCAAACCATCATATTTCATTGTCATCAATTTAATCATGAGAGTACTAGCAAGGGATTTGGAAGTTCCAATGAATTGTTCTTCAATAGATTTCATATAGCTCACTGCACTTTCAGAAATAGGGGTTGCTCCTTGAATTGCAAGCGTAATTAAGCCTTTCATAATCATTAGACTTAAGCGATTAGAGCATTCCTATTTTTCATATAAAGCCATGTATTCCTTAGAACTTGTATCATTAGGCTTTGTAGGAGCTGGCTCTCTTAATGCATAGTCTAAATCCATAATTCCCAAAATAATTCCAATTTGTTCCTTCCATTTCTTAAAATTAGTTCCACTCAAAGATTCAATACCAGATGAGTAACTATTAATTGCAGTAGGATTCAATGCTGCAAACACATAATATCCATTACATAATATAATCAAGAAAACTATTTTTCACATGTCATTAAAATAACACCACAAGTTAAATATATCTAACTAGAAAACATAATTAGTTAGATACAAAATCAAGTTATACTTCTGCTGGGCCGGATAACAATATATTTTAGCAATTCATGAAAGTAAATGAGATGACTAATAAAAATAAACAACATAAAATAAAATAAAATAATCATGAACACCGTAATGAGTTTATCACCGTTGGGCAGAAAAACTTATTGCTATATTTATTATACTAATCATCTCGGTTGTTCAAACGTACATAGTGTTGAACTTCCGTTGGGCTGATCAACAATGTTTCAACTCATAAGGTGTGTAATAAAACATTATAAGTGCATAAGACATTATCTTAATAACCACTTGTTCAATAATTTTCAATTTTTATTTTAATATCAATATGTGTGGGTGATTTTCTGACCACACTGCCCGCTTAATAACCAGCTGGAGAGCACCGGCAGAATAGATGGCACCTGGCTGACCTGCAACAGAAAGAGAAAATTCCGGCGGTGGTTCGTCCACCCGGGGGCACTCCGACGATCAAGTCAGTATATCTCTCAAAGATAAATCAAGTGCTAAAACTCACAAGCTTGAGTATCAAAAGCATACCTTAGACCCATGGAGGTGCCTCTCTTTTATAGCCAATATAAACCTAGTCCCAATAGAAGCCTAACTTCTATGGACTCAGGATTACTGCTAATCTTGGACTCCCAGTAAGATTAGGATAAATTCTCTAAGAGTCTTATCTTAACACAAACTGAAGTCTTCTCTTATTCTAGGACTCTTGCCCCTCATTCGCTTATCTCGGATTCCGATATCTTCGGAGGTAACCTCGGCCTATCTGAGATGACCTCTGCATAACAACCAGGACACGTGGCACCTCGGCTGACACGTCGGTGTCACCTTGGCCACGTGTTGGTACTCAGAAAATATATCCCCACACAATAGAATAAAAGATTGGCCAAAAATAAAAATAAAATTGGACAAGTGTAAATCAAGGTTATGCACTTGTTAAACAAAACATTATCATAAAATGAAATTCATACTTATACGTTTCATGCATCAGAATTGAGAACCATGGCTTTGATACCAATTGATAGAAAACTTTGCGGAACATAAACTAAAAACCATTAAGGATTCAATTCTATACATGAAAACTATATGAATTTCTACTATATAAATAAGTGTATACATACCTTGATCCATGATAGTATGAAATCCTCTTAAGAAAGAGAAATCTTGAATACAGGACCTTGATCTTCAAGTTCTTTACTTGTCTAAGATCTTCAAACCACTTCTCTCTCTCTAGGCGATGAGAGCCTTCTTATGGCGACAACTTGAGTTTTTTGATAGAGAGTGTGGTTTGGGACCTTACACTATTTATACTAGTATTCTTCTCATCAAAGAATCCATTCATTTAATGAACTTCATTAAATAGATTAATGTATCTTTTACATTCATGATACATAATGCATCTTCTATATTAATGAACTCATTAGATAGATTAATGTATCTTCTACATTTATAATAGATACATAATGCATGTCTAAGATTCATTCATAATGAATCTATCACATTCAATGCATTGACACTATCTCCATTAGTCTTCTATACCTTATGTATATATAGGGGCATTCATCAATAATTAGTCACCATTTAATTGATGTACATGTATCTTACTTAATGAGATAATCATGCATAAGCCACATTAAGTCATATTTATAAAAAAAATTCTTACAATAAGAATAAAGAACAAAGGAAGAAGAGAAAGCAACCTAAGAGGCCTATTTATTTATGATCACACACGGATGGCGTAACACACCCAATGCTCTCCCTTTTTGGTTGCTACAATATTCTTGATGATTGAGTCAAATCATTCCTCTCTCTCGCTCCTCCATGACTCACGACTGCTAGTGTTGTGGGAAAAGAATTATCATCAAGTCATAGTTTTGCCATCCTTCATATAGAGTAATCCCATAGATTCAAAATTTTTACTACTAAAATTTTTATTAAATATTTTATATGGGTGTGAAACTTACACTATGTAAGTCCCATGTAGATTCCACACCTATATGAGACATTTGATAGAAATTTTAGTAGAATTTTTAGAATCTCTAAGATTTTTGCTTTATATATATGCTAGTTGAAAAGGTCCGTGTAAGGCACGAGCTATTATTATAGAATGTTTAAGTTTTGTATTTTGATAATTTTTAAAAAATCAGAATATGGTTCTATAAATTGAATAGAATAAATCATTAGATATATGATAAAGTTATATGGTATGATATGTAACATTTTTTGATTTATTATACACCTAATGATGTAGACTCCAATTCTATTACCATATCATTTTGCGTGAATTTATAAGTCTTTAACATTTCTTCCGAATTTATAAAAAAAAAAATTATGGTGTATAATTTTTCTCAACAGATAAATATAAAAAAAAATACTAAGATAATTCTTCCATCCAAAAAAAATACTAAAATAATTCACTGAACTAATAAAGAAGCTGAAGAAAATATATATATATATATATGTGAATGACTAATTTTATGAATACATAAATCATACTCGCATAACAAATGACTAATAATTGTAGTAATAAATAAATCATTAAGTAAACTAACAATTTTTAATAATATGAAAAATATTTTTTAGTTAACCATTTTGTTAATAAATAAATTATCAAATTAATTAACAGTTTTCAATGATTATTGCATAGGAGAATATTTTTTTTTCCTTGAGTATTGTGTTAAATTATAATTTATAACAAATGTTAGTTGTAATTTCTAATATTATAGGACCGATTCATATTTTAAATAAACTTTATGGGTGTATTTGTAATTTGTTAAAAAATAAATGATTTATATTTTATAATTGACCAAGAATATTTGTGTAATTACGAAAAACCTGTTTCATAATTGACTAAGAATGTTTGCGTAATTACAAAAAAACCTGTTACATAATTGACTAAGAATGTTTACGTAATTAAGAAAAAAATTCACTCAACTTATAAGCCACTATTAGTAAATTATTCAAAATAAAAGAACAAAATCAAAAAGAAAAAATGAATCTCAAGTAACTAAACGGTTCTTATTTATATATATATATATATATATATAGATATACATAAGTAACAATCACTCTTTTTATTATCTATTATTATTATTTATTGTTATTTTATTTTATAATAGCTTGCCTTGTGAATCTAAATCAAATAACATTATTTGATCAATTATGCTTACTACCTTTTTTTTTTATATACATATATTCTTAATCATAAATTTATTTAGAGTTTAAACTTAATTAAAATACACTCCAATAGTGCTTTATTTTCACTTAATATTCACTAGCAAAATATTTGAGATTTGTAAAATTATTATTATGACGACCTAGCATGCCATCCGTCCCTTTTCCTTTGTTTAATCTCGAATTTGTCACGTTAGTGTGTCGAGTCTCACTTGAAGTCTTGTTAAATCATTCGAGTTGTTGTCGTGCTCAGAAGTTCGTCTCAAATTCTTGTTCTTGCCTCTTTGGTGTTGATTTCCTTTTGTTCCGAAGGATGTGAGGTCCGGTCCAAGGTGTCTAGAATCAAAAGGGTAAAAATTCTGGGTTGGAAACCAAGGGCCGCACGTGCGGAAGAGGAGCTGTACGTGCGGGGAGTGAGGCCGCACGTGCGGAATTCAGGGGTTGTTGGGCATAGCACACTGCTTAAATTGCAGGTGCGGAGGGAAAGTGCGGGGGCAGCCGTACGTGCAGGGATCAGTGCCACACGTGCGGGACAGGCCTGAGTCTGAATCTCTATTGTAAAGCCCTCAAAATAATACATAGACCAATCATCCATGACATCAATAGACATAGGAGGAATAAACATATATTCATTTATCAGAGTATTCATTACAAAAGTATTACATGTTGACAACAAAAGTAAATGTCCTACGGGTTTACAACTTTCCAAGTCAACACTTGGTTACAACAAAGAGAGTTTTAACTCTTAACATATTTAAGCCCTTGGCTTGAATTACATGTAATACAAAAGATAATCACAAAAATAAGCCTTCAGCTTCTAAACCTCCCAAGCTACGTCCTTAGAGGTAGCATATCACCTGTACCTAAAAGTGATGTCCCATATAGGGTAAGCCAAAGCCCAGTAGAGATATACTAAACCGAATATGAGAAATAACTAAAACATTAGCATTCGACAAATGGTTAACACTTGTAAACCAACTCACAACATTTCCCAACTTCAACTACAATTACATCATATTTCATTCCACTTGCCTTTATTTATCCAATCCAATTTATATACATGGTTCATTATCTAACCAAATAATTTAAATGAGACTACAACTTATCTTGTTAACATTTCAATGATTTCCAATTCAACATGAGACTATAACTCATATTATTCACATTCAATTATCAACAATTCACATGAGACTACAACTCATATTATTAACACTTCAATTATCAACAATTCAAATGAGACTACAACTCATATTATTAACACTTCAATTCATCTACGTTATGCAAACGTAATTAAGATTTCGGGACTTTCACCCTGGACACTCTGGCCAACTTAGTTATCAATGGAGTCCATCCCCTATCTCCTCCCAAACAGGTTTGAGAATACATCCCCTATCTCCTGCCAAACCATGGAGTACATCCCTTTCTTCTCCAGTACAAAGATACATATGCAATGTATCTAGACACTTTATCATATACAATGATCATTTATTACACATATTCAATGTGTTATTCCAACCATCATATTCAATGACATATTCCGGGTGATTAGTTTCAATTTTCCTAATCAACATGTAATGTCTACAACAATCAAGGCTATCCTCCGCCGATAGCCCAAAATAATTATTTCTAAACAGATAATAAATTATCAAACAAATAAATTATCAACAAGTTCAAAGGTGAGTGATTAATCAATCCAACTACACCATTTAATTTCATAATTTCCCAATTTCATGATTTTCAACTCAATTTCATATTTTTGTATATTCCCAAATTAATTAATCACATTTAATTAGGGCATCTTCCCCCTTTTCTCAACATTAGCCCTAAGGCTTAATTTCCTCAATTTTACACCAATAAACCCATTTTCCAAGGTCTCATATGTACATGGAGCTTAACAATTGAAAACCCCCTTTTTATAATTTTAACACAAACCCTAACTTTCCCAAAACTCCCAAACAACACCATCTATGCAAAATACATAACATTTATGTCAAAACTCATAGAAAGGAGTAGGTTATCCCTACTTCAAATGGAGAAGACGAACCACACACGAGACAAACTTCAAAAGTGGCGAAATCAACTTCTATTCGGTTGGAAATGGAGGTCTTGAGAAGCTCCAACACTTTAATGAAGACACAAGGGTTGGGTCTCACTAAATCAAGATCAAAATGTAGAGAGAGAGTATTCTAGAGTGAGAAGCTCTCAACCTAGGGTTTTGGAATGCTTTAGAGAGAGAAAGAGGCGAAAAAATGATTCAAAAAGGCTTCTTCTCGGACTGAAATACACACAGTCTGCTCGAGCATGGGACGCCCCGCTCGAGCGTCAGACACAGACTCCCGCTTGAGCGTGAAAACAGAAGCTCGAGCGTCGAAAGCACTCTTCCAGCTTCTACCGACCTGCGAAAAAAAACTGAAGGCTGAAGAATCCCGCTCAAGCGTCAGACTAGCCGCTTGAGCAGAGGGGCAAATGCAAAAGGGCCCGCTCGAGCGTGAAAAGTCCCGCTGGAGCGGAGAGACCAAAATCTAGGCAGTAGCTATTTGTTTCAAATCACAACGAACCTATTTCAAACCTGCCCAACACATCCCAAAACCCAAATACAAGGAATTAAATGACGAAAATGCGATACAGACAACAACAATCATCCACAGAACCGAGTTCGGAGTACAATAAACAATAGAGGGAAAACCGAGATCGCTATATCTATTTTTTTTTTGCTCTTTTGGCCGAGTTGCATCTCATTTTGGGGCTTTCCTCTCTCACTCTAAACACCATTTCACTCTTCCTTCTCTCTAAAAACATTCACCAAACACTCAAAAACTTTGATTTCTTACAATCCATGAAGCTTTAATCTATCCCCTTTCACAAATCTTGGAGAGCAACTCAAAACCTCGCTTTATAAGTTGGAGATCGAGTTTTGGGCATTTTGATTTCTAGGGTTTCATCTTCTCCATTCATCAACAAGCTTGAGGTAGGGAAATTTCTTTGAGTTATATGTATATTTATGCTAGATTTTGTTGATTTAAAAGTTTTATTAATGATATTGAAAGTTTGGTTTTGGTCTCAAAAATGTTAAGGGTTTTTTAAAAGTGGGTTTGATCTCTCTCTCTTCCTAAACTAGTTTCTTAAGGGTTTTAACTCACATGATAGGAGAGGTGATGTTTTGAGGGAAAACCTTTTCAAGGGATGGGGGAAATGTTGGTTTTGGAGAAAAACCCTAGAAAAGTGGGGTTGGAGAACATGTTGGGGATTTTTATAAATTAATTTTATTATTTCCAATGTTAGTAATGTTTCTTTTTCTTATGTGTTAAATGAAATGAAGAAAAGGGGCTTCTTAACAATGTTGATGAGGGTGAAATGGTAAAGAATTTGTGGAATAGTTATTGTTGCTTATAGATGTTAAAATGTGGTTATTCTTGATGTGTCTAAAGGGACATATAGTCATCTTGTGAACCTTACATTTGGGAAAGACATGAGAATGGGTAAAATACGCACTTCATTGATAGTTATTACATTTTGTTGAACTTGTAGTATGTGTTGGTTTATGTTAAAGGAAGGAAAATGCGGTATGTGGTTACCATTGCACTATTGATGGGATACTTAAAATGGACGGAGATTATGAAATGTTGATCATCATTGCATTACACATTCATACAATCAATTATAATGTTTCCTGCATTGAGTTTTGGATAAATGTCTACATTGAGAAAGGAATATTTTGGAAATGAGAAATATGGAAATTAATTTAGGGTAAATACGTTTGTAACAACCCTCATACTGCTTACCGATTAATGACTGATTGATTACCGATAGACACTGACTACCGTTAAACTGAATTGATTATGACTGATAATTGAGCTGATTAAAAGTACTGAACTGACTGACTGGAGTCTGGAATTAATTGACTGACTGTATCTGTTTAAATGCATATTCTATCTGTTTGACTGTATGATTATCTGTTCATGCTTATATGTTTAAACTGCTAATTGAAGGCCTTATCGGCGACCGAATCCGGAATTGGTCAGTGTTTTATGATCCTCATAATTAATGTAATTTTATGGTGTATTTACCTGAAAACTGATTAGGTATGACTAAATTAGATTAAAACAAGCTAATTAAAGAGTTAGGCTTAATTACCAAATTGCCATTGTTAGTGGGCCTCTTATTATAACATATTAGAGCCTTGTGCACACTTGAAACAAACATTTCCTCAGCCTTGTTTGATGCTCTAGCCGACCTTAGAGAGAGAGAGGAGCTAGAAGAGTTGAGTTCAACTTGTTTCATGGTGAATTGGCTAGAATTGCTTAAAGAATTGAAGGTTGATTACTAATTTGAGCTCCCTCACTTCTAATTCTACACCTAAGGTAGATCATTCATCATCTTAATGGTGTCTTTGAGTTGTTCTTGCATGATTCATGCTTCATTGTAGAACTAAGTCATGAATTGGTTCATTGTTGTTGAATTAAAGCTTAATGGTTGCATGCATGTACATATATTGAAGTTTTGAGGTTGTAGTTCATAATACCTCACATGCATGTCCATCTTTTGGTCATACTCCATGAGTTCATCTTGTTTTTGAAGGTTTGAGCTCTTTTGAAACAGCACTAAAGCTTTGAAGATGATTTAAGATCATGCATGTCACATTTGAGTTGTTGTTCTTGAAACTTGGTTTGAAATCATGTTTAATTGAACTACCTTTGGGCTTTGATTTCTCAAATTGATCTTTGAAACATGCTATACTATGAGTTTTGAAGTGTTTTCCAGAAAATTAGCCCAAAAGGATCGAATTTGATGCATTGGAACTTGATTTGAGCATTGGAGTTCAAATCTGGATTTTCCAGATTTTGGTCTCCCGCTCGAGCGGGGAAAGTGGCGCTCGAGCGGGGAATTCGAGCTCCCAGCATCTTGCACTGTTTTACAGTCCGCTCGAGCGGAGTAATGTACGCTCGAGCGGAGACCTTTGTTGCATGACCGCTCGAGCGGGGAAACTTGAGCTCGAGCGGGACTCTGTTTTTCTGAAAATGTTTTAAATGTGCATCTTTGCATCCTCATCCCATTCTAGGCGTTCTTAGGCCTAGTTTAAGACATCTTGTTGAGGATATAGATGTAGAGCACGCCGAGGCATTAGGGATTAAGTTGTTAATCTTTTCCAACTGTGTAGCTTAGTGTGTGTTCAATCTGTTAACTGTGTAGGGTTGGCGACTGGGGAGACACGCTCTAGCTTACTATAGCCCAGAACTCTGTGAGTAATATTTGTGTAAAGATATGTTCAAAATGATTATCTTCTGAACAATTAAACTGAACTGTTTCTGAACTGTTATTGTTAACTGAATGAATGAATGTATGACCTATATTCTGAACTGTATTGTGGCATCCTTAGCAACTACTGCTTACTGTTACTGTTACAGAGATCTCTGTCGGTTCCCATGTTGGAACCACTACTGTTTACTGATATGATGGCCATCATTCACTGTTTGGTCTATTAAGACCCGGTCTATTAAGACCTACTGTACTGTTTAGCTATTGGATGTACCACATATGACTGTTGTAATCTGTGAAACTTGGAGCAAAGTGCTGCACGGAACTAAGTGCTACAGAGTGAGCCACCTCTAGAGTCTGTGCGAGACACCTCTTGAATCCATAAGAACTGTACTGTTTTCTGAAATGTTACTGTACTGTTACTGTTACTGTACTGCTACTGCACTGTTACTGTTATTGTACTGCTACTGTACTGTTACTGTTACTGTACTGCTTGTACTGTTACTGTTACTGTACTGCTACTGCACTGTTACTGTTATTGTACTGCTACTGTACTGTTACTGTTACTGTACTGCTTGTACTGTTACTGTTACTGTACTGCTACTGCACTGTTACTGTTACTGTACTGCTTGTACTGTTACTGTTACTGTACTGCTACTGTTACTGTTACTGTTACTGCTACTTTATTGTTACCGTTACTGCTACTGTACTGACACTGCTACTAGTACTGCTAACGGATGTGCCACGTACGATTACTATGATTTCTAAATGACTGTTACGACATCAATATGAGCCACAAACTGACTGACCGATATACTGAATCAATGAACTGTTTAAATTTTGAAAAGACATTCATCCTAAACCTCTTTACGCATTATGTTGTTCACTGGGCTTTAGCTCACTGCTCATATATATATGTAGGTGTTCAAGCACTGGACCGCTGCTAGGAGCGTCAGGCAAGCTTTTGTTTTGTCAGCCAACCACTGTGCCTCACTGTGAGGTTCTAAGCCGTTCAAGCTTCGGCTTTGGGGTGTTTTAATATTCCCTGTCCGTCCATGTAACTGTTTTGTTTACTGTATAGACTGTGTAGACTGTCACAGCTCATTGGACATTGTTCATTTACTATATTGGCTTCCGCCAGGCCCTGTACTCTGTTTTACTGGTTTACTGTTAGGCAGGCCTTCGGTAATCTCGGATTACTGGCCGGTTACGGTGCTAAATCCATAGGGCCGGGTTTGGGTCGTGACAGAGTGGTATCAGAGCGATACTTAACCACGAGTTATACTGCACACATGTGTCCAAGTGAGCTATAGGATGTCCTAGAAAAGTAATTAGGGCATTGCATGAACATGAGAAGTGTGTGTGGCCATGATTTGAATAAATGTGTTAATGTGTTTAAGTATGCAACTGTCTATGCTTATGATTACCGTATTGTCTATGGTGAAATGAACGCAACCTACATGCATACTTAAAGAAGTTAAGTGGTATAACATGTAATGTGAATGTTAATACCGAATATGGAATCTATGTGATTATGGACGTGTGGTAGTAAAGGGTCATGTGACCGTACCTGAGTTGAATTGAAAGCATACACACGTCTGATAGGAAATAAAACGTGAAATCAGTAAGAACCTCTCCTGGATTGATAATCACCCCGTTGTGAGTAAACAAGGGAAAGGGCGAGGATTGTGAACGAAACTGAATCTTCTGGTCTGAGGATTAATAGGCTAGAATGAATGATTGAAGGCTTAATCGAAAATCTGAGATAATAAAGGCAGACGTACGTGCCTGAACCAACTGAATATGAACTGATGACACTGATACAGAAATCCAACAAACTGAAACCACCGGAATTTCTGGGAAGTACCGAACCACTGAAAACTGAGGCATGGGTTCAGTAACTAAGAAAATAGGTGAAGTGTTCTTCGAAAAATACTTTCCCCCAATGCATCCAAGATAGGGAAGTATCCGAGTTGAACAACTCGAGTAAGGTGATAAGACTGTGGTCGAATACAAGGTAAAATTTACCCAGCTAATTCGATAGGTACCCCACATGTTAGATACTGTCTACAAAAGAATTGAAGGTGGGCGTGACCTAGATGTGTTTGACTGAATTGACGTGCTAAAACCCAACAAAGCATGTAGATGTCCTGGATAGAGTATTAATGCCTGAGACAACGTAGCAGCATTGAAATATCCAAATCAACATCGTCGACCGAATCAGAAAGAATGAAACGGAAGTAACAGAAAGTGAAAATGACCACTGCGAATGCAAAACCCCGGGCAATAGTCTTGACCAATGATACACCTATCTGTACCGATTGTGGGAAATAACATTGGGGCGTGGCCACCGCCTGTCTAAAACTCGCTTTAGACGTGGACAGGAAGGACACTTGCCTAAATCTTGCCCACGAACTCAACCGAACGACATTGAGTCTAAATCTAGACCCTAGTTCCAGAGAATGCTCAGAACACTGAAATGACTGGTGCGGGTATTACCTTAATTATGTATAATTGCCTATACGAACATTTGTGTGGGAATCGTACATTCCTTAATCCGATAAAGACTGTGAACATACTGACTGAACCAACTGAATTACTAAAATTATGAACCCTATACTATGAGAATTGTCAGGACTTATGACCAACGAGAGTTTACTGAGTTAGGTCCTTGTATCATATTGCAATAATTGAATGTGAACTATTAAGCATGACCTTTTGAACTGTGCTAGAACTGCTGAACGTGGGAACACCTTATGACTGACTGTAATTCGAGAAATCTGTACAGCTATGATTCGGACTGAACTGTTATATATTGACAGGCATCATTGAATGAACGGACCCTTGAACTCGAATTATATACGTGAACTGCTTGTGTGTGGGACTTCTGAAATTAAGAACCCATATTAGCTTGTAAAGATGAACTACTGCGTATGAATTCGCGAACGAATGCTCACATGCTAATTGATTTTAGACTCACACCTGTGCATATGTTCCCATGCTTGTAATACTATTAGGACTGTCAGGTATGGACTGTGGTTAATGAATCTTTCGAGATCTACTATTTGATGTGGACTATGTACAACACCGTAACGCCTTATGTTAACAATTACCTATGCTATGAAAACTGTTTGGACTCATGTACATGTTCGTATACCTTTGCTTAAGGATGTCACTAGACTGGGTAGACTTATGACTTGCTACCTTAACTATCGTATCTGGGGAAAACTATTTTGTATTGTACATTGAACTTATGCATCCGTATTGGGAATATTAGTGGACTCTGAGAGTGCACATATATGACTGTACCTTTGCTCGGACTGATTGGTGTATAATTTGTTGATAACTTAACCGTTGGGACTATGACTCCAGAATTGTGTGACTGAATAAAGACCCGACGAATAAACTCTTGACTGTTAGAATAGACCTGCGAGCCTATGCTCTAGTGACTGTATGACTGATTTGGAACCCTCGTAGGGCAACTCCCTATTATGTGTCCGAGAATCTCGCGTAATGTATTACTGTATGCCATATGCCTATATGAAAGATTTATTTGGAAGTTGCTATACTAACTGTGATGTTTACCCCTCGATGTGAATAACTGCATTGCCTGTAAACTTAATGGGAGGAACACATTGTATATGATCTGTACTGCTTCGATATGAATTATAATGATACCAAACCCTGATGTAAGTTTGACAATAAATGGACTCTGACTAATTGCGAAACTACTGACTATGTACTGAAATGACTGGAGTATGAAACTGCTACCTGATCTGATCTGATAGAACCATGGGTTGATGAAACCCTTTGTGTAACTAATAGAACTTCTGTTTGATGCTTGTGCTTCGAACTCTTACTTATTATGATTGGGCAGAACTGGCATCTGAAATGACCTAGTCTAACTTTCATCGATTTGACTTGAGAAAACTCTTATTGAGAGCTATTACCTGATTTACTTACAATATGGAGAAACTGGGTACATGACATGTGATTACTTACCCGGTATTACCGTTATGATTATGAACTTGTTTGACTAGGGAATGATTGTTTTGGTGATTACCGTGCTTCAGAACTGATGGGATTTATTGACAACAGACTGGTTTTGATTATGAACCCTCACTATCTGGAAGTATATGTAATCAGTATGACTGCTTCCGTATTGATACGTGGTATGATCGAATCTGTAAGGACTGAAACTGATGAATAGTATGTGAATGATTACTTCAGAACTCTGTCTACTGCTATGGAAGTGATGTACAACTGACTGTAATGGATTACCGAATTGAGGACAAATTGAACAAAGACCAGATGAATGACTCAGAAGTGAATGAATCGAATCTCTGTAACTTAACGGGGGAAATTACTTATGAAATGAGGCTAGTGCAATCTATAACCCCGATAAGTACTTGATATAAGTAGTGGATTACTACTACAGTAAAGTTGTGTGCAACTGTATTCATGTTCTGTGTTATGAAATAAGTTTTGTTTTCTGAAATGCTATATGCTGTATACTGATTAAGGGGTCAACCTCTGATATGTATTCGTGACTCTTAATATTATGTGGTATATGTTAGCTGCCCGGTATTGGAGGTTCCTTATGGAACTTATATTTGTCTGCACTCTGTTACCCGTAGCGGAGGCCTCGTCACGAGGGCTCAGCTTCTGCTCTGTATCTGAACCTGTTCCTGACTCTAAAACCTGACTAGGTCTAAGACTCCACTATAATTCGGACCCTAATCTCTGTATGCGATTTATGATTCTGTTTCTGTGCACCGCTAAGATTGAGATTGGGTCATGAAACTGTTATGATTATGACTATGCTCCTTTTAAAGAGTAAAAGCTACTGTTATGTTAGGCATTATCTCTGTTGCCGTATGTTAATCCGAGTTTAGAGGACTAAACTCTTTATAAGGAGGGGAGACTGTAACAACCCTCATACTGCTTACCGATTAATGACTGATTGATTACCGATAGACACTGACTACCGTTAAACTGAATTGATTATGACTGATAATTGAGCTGATTAAAAGTACTGAACTGACTGACTGGAGTCTGGAATTAATTGACTGACTGTATCTGTTTAAATGCATATTCTATCTGTTTGACTGTATGATTATCTGTTCATGCTTATATGTTTAAACTGCTAATTGAAGGCCTTATCGGCGACCGAATCCGGAATTGGTCAGTGTTTTATGATCCTCATAATTAATGTAATTTTATGGTGTATTTACCTGAAAACTGATTAGGTATGACTAAATTAGATTAAAACAAGCTAATTAAAGAGTTAGGCTTAATTACCAAATTGCCATTGTTAGTGGGCCTCTTATTATAACATATTAGAGCCTTGTGCACACTTGAAACAAACATTTCCTCAGCCTTGTTTGATGCTCTAGCCGACCTTAGAGAGAGAGAGGAGCTAGAAGAGTTGAGTTCAACTTGTTTCATGGTGAATTGGCTAGAATTGCTTAAAGAATTGAAGGTTGATTACTAATTTGAGCTCCCTCACTTCTAATTCTACACCTAAGGTAGATCATTCATCATCTTAATGGTGTCTTTGAGTTGTTCTTGCATGATTCATGCTTCATTGTAGAACTAAGTCATGAATTGGTTCATTGTTGTTGAATTAAAGCTTAATGGTTGCATGCATGTACATATATTGAAGTTTTGAGGTTGTAGTTCATAATACCTCACATGCATGTCCATCTTTTGGTCATACTCCATGAGTTCATCTTGTTTTTGAAGGTTTGAGCTCTTTTGAAACAGCACTAAAGCTTTGAAGATGATTTAAGATCATGCATGTCACATTTGAGTTGTTGTTCTTGAAACTTGGTTTGAAATCATGTTTAATTGAACTACCTTTGGGCTTTGATTTCTCAAATTGATCTTTGAAACATGCTATACTATGAGTTTTGAAGTGTTTTCCAGAAAATTAGCCCAAAAGGATCGAATTTGATGCATTGGAACTTGATTTGAGCATTGGAGTTCAAATCTGGATTTTCCAGATTTTGGTCTCCCGCTCGAGCGGGGAAAGTGGCGCTCGAGCGGGGAATTCGAGCTCCCAGCATCTTGCACTGTTTTACAGTCCGCTCGAGCGGAGTAATGTACGCTCGAGCGGAGACCTTTGTTGCATGACCGCTCGAGCGGGGAAACTTGAGCTCGAGCGGGACTCTGTTTTTCTGAAAATGTTTTAAATGTGCATCTTTGCATCCTCATCCCATTCTAGGCGTTCTTAGGCCTAGTTTAAGACATCTTGTTGAGGATATAGATGTAGAGCACGCCGAGGCATTAGGGATTAAGTTGTTAATCTTTTCCAACTGTGTAGCTTAGTGTGTGTTCAATCTGTTAACTGTGTAGGGTTGGCGACTGGGGAGACACGCTCTAGCTTACTATAGCCCAGAACTCTGTGAGTAATATTTGTGTAAAGATATGTTCAAAATGATTATCTTCTGAACAATTAAACTGAACTGTTTCTGAACTGTTATTGTTAACTGAATGAATGAATGTATGACCTATATTCTGAACTGTATTGTGGCATCCTTAGCAACTACTGCTTACTGTTACTGTTACAGAGATCTCTGTCGGTTCCCATGTTGGAACCACTACTGTTTACTGATATGATGGCCATCATTCACTGTTTGGTCTATTAAGACCCGGTCTATTAAGACCTACTGTACTGTTTAGCTATTGGATGTACCACATATGACTGTTGTAATCTGTGAAACTTGGAGCAAAGTGCTGCACGGAACTAAGTGCTACAGAGTGAGCCACCTCTAGAGTCTGTGCGAGACACCTCTTGAATCCATAAGAACTGTACTGTTTTCTGAAATGTTACTGTACTGTTACTGTTACTGTACTGCTACTGCACTGTTACTGTTATTGTACTGCTACTGTACTGTTACTGTTACTGTACTGCTTGTACTGTTACTGTTACTGTACTGCTACTGCACTGTTACTGTTATTGTACTGCTACTGTACTGTTACTGTTACTGTACTGCTTGTACTGTTACTGTTACTGTACTGCTACTGCACTGTTACTGTTACTGTACTGCTTGTACTGTTACTGTTACTGTACTGCTACTGTTACTGTTACTGTTACTGCTACTTTATTGTTACCGTTACTGCTACTGTACTGACACTGCTACTAGTACTGCTAACGGATGTGCCACGTACGATTACTATGATTTCTAAATGACTGTTACGACATCAATATGAGCCACAAACTGACTGACCGATATACTGAATCAATGAACTGTTTAAATTTTGAAAAGACATTCATCCTAAACCTCTTTACGCATTATGTTGTTCACTGGGCTTTAACTCACTGCTCATATATATATGTAGGTGTTCAAGCACTGGACCGCTGCTAGGAGCGTCAGGCAAGCTTTTGTTTTGTCAGCCAACCACTGTGCCTCACTGTGAGGTTCTAAGCCGTTCAAGCTTCGGCTTTGGGGTGTTTTAATATTCCCTGTCCGTCCCTGTAACTGTTTTGTTTACTGTATAGACTGTGTAGACTGTCACAGCTCATTGGACATTGTTCATTTACTATATTGGCTTCCGCCAGGCCCTGTACTCTGTTTTACTGGTTTACTGTTAGGCAGGCCTTCGGTAATCTCGGATTACTGGCCGGTTACGGTGCTAAACCCATAGGGCCGGGTTTGGGTCGTGACAGAGTGGTATCAGAGCGATACTTAACCACGAGTTATACTGCACACATGTGTCCAAGTGAGCTATAGGATGTCCTAGAAAAGTAATTAGGGCATTGCATGAACATGAGAAGTGTGTGTGGCCATGATTTGAATAAATGTGTTAATGTGTTTAAGTATGCAACTGTCTATGCTTATGATTACCGTATTGTCTATGGTGAAATGAACGCAACCTACATGCATACTTAAAGAAGTTAAGTGGTATAACATGTAATGTGAATGTTAATACCGAATATGGAATCTATGTGATTATGGACGTGTGGTAGTAAAGGGTCATGTGACCGTACCTGAGTTGAATTGAAAGCATACACACGTCTGATAGGAAATAAAACGTGAAATCAGTAAGAACCTCTCCTGGATTGATAATCACCCCGTTGTGAGTAAACAAGGGAAAGGGCGAGGATTGTGAACGAAACTGAATCTTCTGGTCTGAGGATTAATAGGCTAGAATGAATGATTGAAGGCTTAATCGAAAATCTGAGATAATAAAGGCAGACGTACGTGCCTGAACCAACTGAATATGAACTGATGACACTGATACAGAAATCCAACAAACTGAAACCACCGGAATTTCTGGGAAGTACCGAACCACTGAAAACTGAGGCATGGGTTCAGTAACTAAGAAAATAGGTGAAGTGTTCTTCGAAAAATACTTTCCCCCAATGCATCCAAGATAAGGAAGTATCCGAGTTGAACAACTCGAGTAAGGTGATAAGACTGTGGTCGAATACAAGGTAAAATTTACCCAGCTAATTCGATAGGTACCCCACATGTTAGATACTGTCTACAAAAGAATTGAAGGTGGGCGTGACCTAGATGTGTTTGACTGAATTGACGTGCTAAAACCCAACAAAGCATGTAGATGTCCTGGATAGAGTATTAATGCCTGAGACAACGTAGCAGCATTGAAATATCCAAATCAACATCGTCGACCGAATCAGAAAGAATGAAACGGAAGTAACAGAAAGTGAAAATGACCACTGCGAATGCAAAACCCCGGGCAATAGTCTTGACCAATGATACACCTATCTGTACCGATTGTGGGAAATAACATTGGGGCGTGGCCACCGCCTGTCTAAAACTCGCTTTAGACGTGGACAGGAAGGACACTTGCCTAAATCTTGCCCACGAACTCAACCGAACGACATTGAGTCTAAATCTAGACCCTAGTTCCAGAGAATGCTCAGAACACTGAAATGACTGGTGCGGGTATTACCTTAATTATGTGTAATTGCCTATACGAACATTTGTGTGGGAATCGTACATTCCTTAATCCGATAAAGACTGTGAACATACTGACTGAACCAACTGAATTACTAAAATTATGAACCCTATACTATGAGAATTGTCAGGACTTGTGACCAACGAGAGTTTACTGAGTTAGGTCCTTGTATCATATTGCAATAATTGAATGTGAACTATTAAGCATGACCTTTTGAACTGTGCTAGAACTGCTGAACGTGGGAACACCTTATGACTGACTGTAATTCGAGAAATCTGTACAGCTATGATTCGGACTGAACTGTTATATATTGACAGGCATCATTGAATGAACGGACCCTTGAACTCGAATTATATACGTGAACTGCTTGTGTGTGGGACTTCTGAAATTAAGAACCCATATTAGCTTGTAAAGATGAACTACTGCGTATGAATTCGCGAACGAATGCTCACATGCTAATTGATTTTAGACTCACACCTGTGCATATGTTCCCATGCTTGTAATACTATTAGGACTGTCAGGTATGGACTGTGGTTAATGAATCTTTCGAGATCTACTATTTGATGTGGACTATGTACAACACCGTAACGCCTTATGTTAACAATTACCTATGCTATGAAAACTGTTTGGACTCATGTACATGTTCGTATACCTTTGCTTAAGGATGTCACTAGACTGGGTAGACTTATGACTTGCTACCTTAACTATCGTATCTGGGGAAAACTATTTTGTATTGTACATTGAACTTATGCATCCGTATTGGGAATATTAGTGGACTCTGAGAGTGCACATATATGACTGTACCTTTGCTCGGACTGATTGGTGTATAATTTGTTGATAACTTAACCGTTGGGACTATGACTCCAGAATTGTGTGACTGAATAAAGACCCGACGAATAAACTCTTGACTGTTAGAATAGACCTGCGAGCCTATGCTCTAGTGACTGTATGACTGATTTGGAACCCTCGTAGGGCAACTCCCTATTATGTGTCCGAGAATCTCGCGTAATGTATTACTGTATGCCATATGCCTATATGAAAGATTTATTTGGAAGTTGCTATACTAACTGTGATGTTTACCCCTCGATGTGAATAACTGCATTGCCTGTAAACTTAATGGGAGGAACACATTGTATATGATCTGTACTGCTTCGATATGAATTATAATGATACCAAACCCTGATGTAAGTTTGACAATAAATGGACTCTGACTAATTGCGAAACTACTGACTATGTACTGAAATGACTGGAGTATGAAACTGCTACCTGATCTGATCTGATAGAACCATGGGTTGATGAAACCCTTTGTGTAACTAATAGAACTTCTGTTTGATGCTTGTGCTTCGAACTCTTACTTATTATGATTGGGCAGAACTGGCATCTGAAATGACCTAGTCTAACTTTCATCGATTTGACTTGAGAAAACTCTTATTGAGAGCTATTACCTGATTTACTTACAATATGGAGAAACTGGGTACATGACATGTGATTACTTACCCGGTATTACCGTTATGATTATGAACTTGTTTGACTAGGGAATGATTGTTTTGGTGATTACCGTGCTTCAGAACTGATGGGATTTATTGACAACAGACTGGTTTTGATTATGAACCCTCACTATCTGGAAGTATATGTAATCAGTATGACTGCTTCCGTATTGATACGTGGTATGATCGAATCTGTAAGGACTGAAACTGATGAATAGTATGTGAATGATTACTTCAGAACTCTGTCTACTGCTATGGAAGTGATGTACAACTGACTGTAATGGATTACCGAATTGAGGACAAATTGAACAAAGACCAGATGAATGACTCAGAAGTGAATGAATCGAATCTCTGTAACTTAACGGGGGAAATTACTTATGAAATGAGGCTAGTGCAATCTATAACCCCGATAAGTACTTGATATAAGTAGTGGATTACTACTACAGTAAAGTTGTGTGCAACTGTATTCATGTTCTGTGTTATGAAATAAGTTTTGTTTTCTGAAATGCTATATGTTGTATACTGATTAAGGGGTCAACCTCTGATATGTATTCGTGACTCTTAATATTATGTGGTATATGTTAGCTGCCCGGTATTGGAGGTTCCTTATGGAACTTATATTTGTCTGCACTCTGTTACCCGTAGCGGAGGCCTCGTCACGAGGGCTCAGCTTCTGCTCTGTATCTGAACCTGTTCCTGACTCTAAAACCTGACTAGGTCTAAGACTCCACTATAATTCGGACCCTAATCTCTGTATGCGATTTATGATTCTGTTTCTGTGCACCGCTAAGATTGAGATTGGGTCATGAAACTGTTATGATTATGACTATGCTCCTTTTAAAGAGTAAAAGCTACTGTTATGTTAGGCATTATCTCTGTTGCCGTATGTTAATCCGAGTTTAGAGGACTAAACTCTTTATAAGGAGGGGAGACTGTAACAACCCTCATACTGCTTACCGATTAATGACTGATTGATTACCGATAGACACTGACTACCGTTAAACTGAATTGATTATGACTGATAATTGAGCTGATTAAAAGTACTGAACTGACTGACTGGAGTCTGGAATTAATTGACTGACTGTATCTGTTTAAATGCATATTCTATCTGTTTGACTGTATGATTATCTGTTCATGCTTATATGTTTAAACTGCTAATTGAAGGCCTTATCGGCGACCGAATCCGGAATTGGTCAGTGTTTTATGATCCTCATAATTAATGTAATTTTATGGTGTATTTACCTGAAAACTGATTAGGTATGACTAAATTAGATTAAAACAAGCTAATTAAAGAGTTAGGCTTAATTACCAAATTGCCATTGTTAGTGGGCCTCTTATTATAACATATTAGAGCCTTGTGCACACTTGAAACAAACATTTCCTCAGCCTTGTTTGATGCTCTAGCCGACCTTAGAGAGAGAGAGGAGCTAGAAGAGTTGAGTTCAACTTGTTTCATGGTGAATTGGCTAGAATTGCTTAAAGAATTGAAGGTTGATTACTAATTTGAGCTCCCTCACTTCTAATTCTACACCTAAGGTAGATCATTCATCATCTTAATGGTGTCTTTGAGTTGTTCTTGCATGATTCATGCTTCATTGTAGAACTAAGTCATGAATTGGTTCATTGTTGTTGAATTAAAGCTTAATGGTTGCATGCATGTACATATATTGAAGTTTTGAGGTTGTAGTTCATAATACCTCACATGCATGTCCATCTTTTGGTCATACTCCATGAGTTCATCTTGTTTTTGAAGGTTTGAGCTCTTTTGAAACAGCACTAAAGCTTTGAAGATGATTTAAGATCATGCATGTCACATTTGAGTTGTTGTTCTTGAAACTTGGTTTGAAATCATGTTTAATTGAACTACCTTTGGGCTTTGATTTCTCAAATTGATCTTTGAAACATGCTATACTATGAGTTTTGAAGTGTTTTCCAGAAAATTAGCCCAAAAGGATCGAATTTGATGCATTGGAACTTGATTTGAGCATTGGAGTTCAAATCTGGATTTTCCAGATTTTGGTCTCCCGCTCGAGCGGGGAAAGTAGCGCTCGAGCGGGGAATTCGAGCTCCCAGCATCTTGCACTGTTTTACAGTCCGCTCGAGCGGAGTAATGTACGCTCGAGCGGAGACCTTTGTTGCATGACCGCTCGAGCGGGGAAACTTGAGCTCGAGCGGGACTCTGTTTTTCTGAAAATGTTTTAAATGTGCATCTTTGCATCCTCATCCCATTCTAGGCGTTCTTAGGCCTAGTTTAAGACATCTTGTTGAGGATATAGATGTAGAGCACGCCGAGGCATTAGGGATTAAGTTGTTAATCTTTCCCAACTGTGTAGCTTAGTGTGTGTTCAATCTGTTAACTGTGTAGGGTTGGCGACTGGGAAGACACGCTCTAGCTTACTATAGCCCAGAACTCTGTGAGTAACATTTGTGTAAAGATATGTTCAAAATGATTATCTTCTGAACAATTAAACTGAACTGTTTCTGAACTGTTATTGTTAACTGAATGAATGAATGTATGACCTATATTCTGAACTGTATTGTGGCATCCTTAGCAACTACTGCTTACTGTTACTGTTACAGAGATCTCTGTCGGTTCCCATGTTGGAACCACTACTGTTTACTGATATGATGGCCATCATTCACTGTTTGGTCTATTAAGACCCGGTCTATTAAGACCTACTGTACTGTTTAGCTATTGGATGTACCACATATGACTGTTGTAATCTGTGAAACTTGGAGCAAAGTGCTGCACGGAACTAAGTGCTACAGAGTGAGCCACCTCTAGAGTCTGTGCGAGACACCTCTTGAATCCATAAGAACTGTACTGTTTTCTGTACTGCTACTGTACTGTTACTGTTACTGTACTGCTACTGCACTGTTACTGTTATTGTACTGCTACTGTACTGTTACTGTTACTGTACTGCTTGTACTGTTACTGTTACTGTACTGCTACTGCACTGTTACTGTTATTGTACTGCTACTGTACTGTTACTGTTACTGTACTGCTTGTACTGTTACTGTTACTGTACTGCTACTGCACTGTTACTGTTACTGTACTGCTACTGTACTGTTAATGTTACTGTACTGCTACTGTTACTGTTACTGTTACTGCTACTTTATTGTTACCGTTACTGCTACTGTACTGACACTGCTACTAGTACTGCTAACGGATGTGCCACGTACGATTACTATGATTTCTAAATGACTGTTACGACATCAATATGAGCCACAAACTGACTGACCGATATACTGAATCAATGAACTGTTTAAATTTTGAAAAGACATTCATCCTAAACCTCTTTACGCATTATGTTGTTCACTGGGCTTTAGCTCACTGCTCATATATATATGTAGGTGTTCAAGCACTGGACCGCTGCTAGGAGCGTCAGGCAAGCTTTTGTTTTGTCAGCCAACCACTGTGCCTCACTGTGAGGTTCTAAGCCGTTCAAGCTTCGGCTTTGGGGTGTTTTAATATTCCCTGTCCGTCCATGTAACTGTTTTGTTTACTGTATAGACTGTGTAGACTGTCACAGCTCATTGGACATTGTTCATTTACTATATTGGCTTCCGCCAGGCCCTGTACTCTGTTTTACTGGTTTACTGTTAGGCAGGCCTTCGGTAATCTCGGATTACTGGCCGGTTACGGTGCTAAACCCATAGGGCCGGGTTTGGGTCGTGACAACGTTGGTAAGTCCGGTTAGGAGGTGTAGATAAAATTGATAAGTTGGCCTGAGTGTCCAGAGTGAAAGACCGAAAACAAGCGCGGAGGAGGTACCACTTCCCTTCTGGTTAGCAACCGGTAAAGGGGGTTATTGGTAGTGCTTGTTGAGCCTACTTACAGATACCAACCTAGGGATTACCTGAGTTTTATTTACCGTCCCTATTGATTAAAATTGGAAGTTTTGGAAATTGTTGAGATTGTAAACTTTTACTGAAAAATGGTGATCTTCAAGAAGAGCATAAAATGACATTTCTTTAAAATGGCATGGCATGGCATTTGACATTTGCATCTTTCATTGAGAGTTTGCATAACTGTATATACTTTGTAAGATTTCTCTACTAGGCTTTATGCTCACCCCTATGGGACATTGGTGCAGGTAAAGATGTGGTGGTCCCGCCGAGTTGACGGCGTGGGTTTATTTTGTGAAGAGTATATTGCTCTCTTATTTTTGTTGTAAATTTTTGTAAGCCAAGAGCTAAACGTATATGGGTCCGAGAGACCATTTTGTGTAACCGGGCTATTGCCTTGGAAGATGTAAGCCCTTAAGGGCATTTTAATTGTTTGAGACTAGATGCTTCACATGCTATAGATTCATGTGTTCTTCTTATCATTGAATGTATATCCGTATGTAGAACTTTTGTTTAAAACCTTGGAGATTTATAATGTAAAGGCTGGAGAATGATTATATTTAATTTAATGAATGTGGCTTGATATATTATACATGTTGGGTTTATTTCGGGGCAATATAATTATTATTTTGAATATTTATTTATTTATCGGGTTCTCACAGATTATATGATGAAGTAAGAACTAGTCGATATGAATGCTATGATGCAGATTATGATTTTACAGACATCATGAGTGATGAAGGCAAATGAAATCTTGCTAATGCTATGGATTGATGAGATCACATCAACTTCAACCTTATCTTTTTTTCAACTTAAACTTTAATAATTGTACTTTTTAAAATAATTTGAAGTTATCATTTTAGGTTAGACCCACGATGTAAATTATTGTACTGTATTAAGCTAGTTTGAATTCTGAATTTGAAGTGTAAAAGTGCTTATATAAAGGGCCTTCAACTGTAAGTGAGGGGACACGAATCTTTAGAGTATTCTTGAGCTAAGAAAGAAGCTTGGACATCAGGCCTTCGTAGAGCAAATAATATTCTGGTAATCCAACAGACTATAAACCCCTTATCACGTAAATATTTTATGGAGTAATATAAATATTTTCCTTGCTTAGTGTGTAAAGTCTGTGTATTATTATATTCAAAGTTGTTTCCATTAGCCACCTTTAGAAACTAGAAGCTTGCCAACATTAAAACCCTACGCTGATTACATTCAAGTAGCGGTCAAACCTTTTAAATACTGTTCTTATTTTGAAAGTATAGTGGACCTAAAACTAAACATCTTAAAATAATAATAAATTGAGCTATTGTTAATATTATAAATCAATAATTGTATTTTTTTTTAAAAATAAAAAAAAATAAATTTGCAAGCACTCTACACATTTCCACTGTAGAGGATCCTTACCCATAACTATAGGGCTATGCTGATAAGGTGTTGTAGATTACTTTTGTTTATTTTATTAATCAATAAAAATGTTATGAGCTAAAAAAAACTCCAGGTAAGAGAGTGATGAACACTTACCACACAAGTGCTAATGAGTGTTTGTTACAACTTTAAAAAATGATTATAATTTATTTTAATTTTCAAGACTATTTAGTGTAGCTTTTGTTCATAGTTTATCAGGTAGTAATAGTGTAAATAAGCTTTAAAAAGTTGATTATACAGAAGTTGGGGGAAAGATATTTAAGATATTTTTAGTTTTTGTTTTCTGATTATCAACTTTTAATTTCCAATAATCTATACCAAATAGGGCCTAATGCCCTCAATTTCATAAAACCCAATTTACCAAATATAAAATCATATTCGCTTTTCATTTCCATTAACTAATTGAATTATAAATGCAGAAGCTAATAATAATCCTCGAAATGAAACAATATTCATAAGTAAAACAAATCTCTTCCATTAAGTATATTCCATTTTAAGTGTTCATGAAGATAAAAAAATGTGATTACATGCATTAATACATTTATAACAAATCGACACAACGATTTTACATGAAAAAATCACAATTGGACGCCTCCAATTGTGATAAAAAAAACCACGGGCAAAAGCCACAAAACAATCCACTAAAAAGACATAAAGGAATTATACAGGTATACTCTCAATTACCTAGCAAATCCACGCCCGAATTGAACCAACCGTTATGTGCCTCTTCCAGCCCCGTCTTCACATCGGAATTGTCTTGACGATGAGCCACTCCAGAATCCACCATAGTTTCAGGCTCGAATTCTTCAGAATCCACCGAAAAACAACTCTCTTTTGTGTAGAATAAACAAACAATCCTTTGATGTATACTTCTTAAACCATGAGTTGAATACTCAATTAAATATCAAAGAAAACTAGCAAACTAGCCCCAGATATAAACCCTAGAACCCAAGAAGAAGATCTGGAGGAGTAATCCTAAAATCTGACTGAATCGCATATTTATAGAAAACTGAATCGCGATGCTCGCTCGAGCGAAGACTCTCTCGCTCGAGTAAGGAACCAAAAACGCGTGTTTTCCTCAAGTGTCGTCGCTCGAGCCACGCTACCTGCGCTTGAGCGTACAATCATCCTTCTCAGGTTTTTTACAAACGCAGCTTTCGCTCGAGCAAGAACTCCTTTGCTTGAGCGAACAACTTCGAATGCAATTTTGCATTTTGTTTCGGGGGCGCTGCCCCTCAACTCCGCCGTGGCGCTGCCCTGGACCCGCCAAGGGGCGCTGCCCCCTACACCCCAGCGAGCTGACCAGGCAGCTTGATTCCCGTCATAGTCAGCGAAGTGGCAATCTTGAAAGCATTAACATCACAAACTTCTCTGCAATGCACAATTCGGGTTGAATTCGCATCTAAAAACTCATAACCTCACTGAAATAAAAATGCGAATACAAGTATAACTGAAGAAAGTTTTGTCCAACGGGATTGTTAACAATAAAAACCTAACAAAAATTTTACCAATTCTAGCACTACTACTACTACCTCCTTCCTCCCACCACCACCACTAATAGAACTATTAAAATATTAGTTTTAAGGTAGCAACTACACAGGAAAATGTTTTTAATAAAAACAAATTAAAATGAATAGATGAATTTTTTTTCTACATAAAACGCTTTTCATTAGAAAATGTTTTTACCAAAACAAACACTGTTTTGGTATTTTCTATATTTTTCATTTATCTGATATTTTCTCTTATTAAAACCGATAATTGCAGCAAAATAAATTTTTTATTGAACAGTTGTTCTAGGTTCATAGAATCTCATAACATTACTAGCATAACCTCTCACATGACGTGAGACAAATACTGTTTTGGTATTTTCTATATGTAATCTGACACATCCAGATTATAATGAGTTTTATGACGAGGAACTGGATTTGTACCCTGCAGCATGTTTGGAGGGAAGCCAATGGTTGTGAGAACAAGTTGGCTGGCTGCTATGGAATTGCAGATTATCCACCTCCAGTCAAGACCTCTTTCTGGTTTGGGATACCTCTGATTGGGCCTCGGCCCTCTTGTACTACCGCCCCCCCGCGTCCCCAAAAAAAAAAAAAAAAAAAAAAAAAAGAAACATAAAATCACTATTCTCAGAAATGCTAGAACTTTAACGAAAAGCTACATACAATATTCTAATGAGAGCTTAGAAACCAAACCAACACACACATGGAGCTTTTATTTGCTATAAAGAGAGCATAAGAATGCGAATTCTAAAGCACCAAAAGGTTGTTCATCATTTCATTGATTTATTCCTATGAATATGAATACATCTCAATAAACCCTCTTTTCCACCGTAAGGTTGTTCACCATGTTTCTGCCATCTTTGCAGTCATTACTAATTTACAAATATCATGCTTTAATCAATGGCAGGACTCAAGTTCGCCAGATGTTTACCTTTCAAACTGTTCACCCAGTTTATTGTAACAAAAAATTATTGTCATTGTGAGGTGGTCACTGGTGATCCCAACAAAAATTTCTATCAGTCTCCATAGTGCTTTAACCTCCTCAAACCTGTAGCCAAAAATCCTGCGGTCTACTTCATTGCCAACGCAGCTTCCCTTGATTTATTTTCAACTGCCACATGTAGATCAACTAAATATTCTGGAAAATAACTGTAGCAGTTTACTGTGGCAATCCCAGCACTCAAAGTTGAAACGTCACTCATGTTTGCACTTCTCTACGAACTTTTCAGTATAAATATGGAATTGACATTTCATTTTCTATGGGGCATGTTGATTGTGAAATTCGAAAACCTTTGGGCAAGTTTTACCAGTACTCATTGCAAGTACAGGTTCCATCTTTGAAATGATGGAAACGAGTTGCATCTCTAACAACAAACTGACGATCCACAACCTTGCTTACCAACTTAATAAACAAGTGACAGTCTACACATATCCTCAAGTTCTTTATCACAACAATCTCAGTTCCTACACCAGTGTTCAAGAGACCAAATGCAATAGCCAACTTTTCACTGTGCACTCCCATGCCACTTATAAGCTCTTCATTTCTCCTCTCTTGATCATGCTTCTTAGACCCACCAAGTTCCTTCACCAAAACTTCTAACCTATCCAACATTCTATATGTCTCCCCTATCTGAGGGTGTCTTCTATCTCCAGCCACAAAGAGGTGAGTCTTCCCTTTATACTCAACATAACTACAACCAGGATCCTTTTTAAGCTTCCGTTCTCTCATAATCGTACGAACCCTTAATACCCCCTGTGAAATATCTGCCTCAGTGTATATATTAGACATCAAAACATAGTAGCCAATGTTCTTCGGTTCAAGTTTAATGACACGGTCAAAAGCTAACTCTGCTAGCATGACATTTCTATAGATCTTACAAGCACCTAAAAGGGCCCCCCATACAGCACCATCAGGTTCCACAGGCATTGATTCAATGAGCCTCTGGGCTTCTGCAAGTCGACCTGCCCGACCTAAGAGATCCACCACGCAAGAGTAGTGCTCTGGACCTGGCCGCATCCCATAATTCCTCTCCATTAAAGAAAAAAAATCCAAACCCTTATCAGTCAATCCAGCATGGCTACAAGCAGACAAAATGCTTACAAACATTGCTCCATCAGGTCGAATGCCAGTCTTAATCATCTCTTCAAAGAGTTGCACTGCAGTTTCTCCTCGTCCATGCACTCCATACCCACCTATAATCGCAGTCCATGAGACTAAGTTTTTCTCTGGCATCTCATCAAAAATAGCACGAGCTCTCACCAAATTACCACATCTAGCATACATATTAATCAAGGCATTTTTCAGGAAGGGATTAAATTCAAATTTGCTACGTTCTATTCGCTGTTCCACCTCAAGACCAACTCTTTGGGCTCCAAGATTGGCACAAGATGACAAAACCCCGACAAGCGACACAGGGTCAGGAGAAATCCCTGATGATACCATTTCATGATAAAGGTCCAAAACTTGGGTGGCAAGCCCATTCTGTGCATACCCAGAAATCATTGCATTCCAAGTAATCAATCCCCTTTTGGGCATATCATCAAACAAGTTCCTGGCCAGTTCAATAGACCCGCATCGAACATACATTGTAAGCAAACAATTCGCAACAGACAAGTCAAAATCCAATCCACACCTGACAGTGAAACAATGAACAGACATCCCAAAACCCAAATGCATGGGAATAGTACAACCCGGAATCAAACCCAATACTGTAACAGCATTAACCGAAACACCCACTTCCCTCATATGACAAAACAACATAATGGCATTAAAAAAATGAGAATTAAAAGTATACCCAGAAATCAAAGCATTGTAACAAACAGTGAGCAACCTCGATTGGGGACTTTCATCGAACAGTTTACGCGCATTGTCAATCAAGCAACATTTACAGTACATAGAAATCAATGCGGTTTGGACAAAGGGTTCGGATTCGCACCCGGTTTTCAAGACGTGGCAGTGGAGCTGTGCGCCGGAGAGGGGAAGAGAGAGGGCGGCAGAGGACTTGAGGGCGAAAGGGAACGTGAAGGCGTTGGGAGAGTCGCCGGAGCGGAGCATACGGCGGTAGAGGTGGAGGCCTTGCTGGTAGAGGCCTTGTTTGGCAAGCTCTTTCAATTGGGTGTTCCATGAAGTGTTTGTTGTGGTTGCGGTTGTGATTGTGTGGGTTTGAAGGTGTAAATGTACGAGTGTGTATGTGTTGGTGCGATGTAATGTCGTGAGTGGCCTGTTCATAGTATGCACCTGTTGTACTTCAATTTTTTTGAGCTTTTACATCAAAATATTATTTGGACAAATATTACAAGATCGTTGAGTTTTATTTTATTTTTAATTTCAACAAGAAAAAAAAATGGAGAGATTGCATAAGAGCATCTTCAGCATTAACTTGTTAAAAACTAGTCAAAATCCATTCTTGTTTGTTTTTTTTTTTGGTTTAACTATTCATTTTTTCAATATACACTTCAACAACACTATCTACTTTAACTATCATTCTTTCAAGAATAATGCTTGGAATTTCCTTTTGGGGATCACCCCCCTTTGCCACGTGGCAGGGGGTGATTGAAGGAGCAGGAAAAAAAAGAAAAAGAAAAAGAAAAAGAAAAGGTAACCAATGAGAGAAAGAGGGGGTCAAAGGGAGTAGAAAGAAAAGGGGATGAATTATTGTTGTTCTTTAAAATATTATTGCTTTGTTTTTTTCTTTTTTTAAACCATCATATTTTTTTTTACAAGTTCTTCTATTGTCCCAGACTTAAGTTCCCACACAGGCTTCGCCCAAAATCTAGCTGGTGACCCATCTCACAAGGGGTGGGACCCATCCACATATTACACCACACCAAAAAAAGAAAAAGAAGACAAAAACAACAATCAATTTGTTTGGTTTGAGTTTGATTTTGATTTTTCTGAATTAAGTTTTTTAAAAATTAAATTTTTTATTGTTCTTATTTTTTTATTTTTAGTAAATATTTTTAAAATTTTAAGTATTTTTTTATATTTTTTTAAATGCATCTTATTTAGGTGTCTCTAAAAAGTAAAATATTTGTTAAAAAATATTTTAAAAAATTAATAAATACACAAAAATATGACAAATATACTGAATTTTCATAATTTCTTTTTTATATTTTTGGTATTTAGTGAATTTTTTAAAGTTTTTTTTACAAAAATTATATTTTTTTAAGTGTATTTATGTTAGGTATGTCTAAAAATAAAAAATAAAAATTTGCTTAAAATATTTAAAAAATTTAGTAAAAATTAAAAAAAAATATATGAAAAACAAGAAAGTAAAATTTTTTGAAAAGCGTTTTTAAAAAACCCAAACCAAGATTTTTTTTTTTTTTTTTTTTAACTAAAAATCTAGGGGCTATTTCCTATCTCTCACTAACGCTTTTCCTTTGTTGCTTCACTAACTAAGCAAAGCTCATCGTCCATTGCTGTTTTCTGTCATGAAATCTACTCACGTCTTATGTCGTTGTTACCATCCGTCACTATTTTTAGGCTTGAAACAAACCTCTCATCGTGCCTGAAATGAATGTGTTCGTCGTCTCGAGTGCTATAAATCACCGTCGGATGAAGCTTCTAAGATTGAGAGGTATGCTTAAAATTTGAGATTTCATTATTATTATTTTATAATGATGAGGGGAAACCTTTATTTAATATCCCATTAAAAAATCAAGAATAAATTATGATGATTAAACAAAAAATTGTTGAATTGTTTTGCTTGAAGTTCTAATTAAAAAATAAAATATAATTTGCTTGGTTCATAACAACTTCAAACTCTATTTTGAATCTCTTACATGTATAAGATTTTGTTATGCTTGCAAAATATAGGCAATGATATGTCGCTCATCTCTCCGAAATGCAATTGGAAAATGTATGCTAGCTTGTGTTCTACTTTTGTATAGCAGATGTTATTGTCTTTTAGAATTAAAAAATCTAGGTTGCGTTTGGTAAAATTTTGTAAATATGATTTGAGAGTATGAGTTGTATTTTGAGTTTGTGAATTGTGAAATTATGATTTGAGTGTAGAAAATTTATTTGGTTATGATTTTTGAATAGAGTTTTGAATTGAGTGTGGAATTGAGTTTTGAAAGTTTGATTTGACATGTGAAGTAAGAAAATTTGTTTGGTTATGAGTTTTGGAAAGAGTTTTCAAAAGTTTATTCAAATTGTTATAACTCATAACAAAACACACTACTTTCACACTATTAAAAATTATGATCAACACTCATAACCAAACTTTTATAAAAATTCAATTAAAAAATTAATTATTAATAGAAAATAACATTAATCAATTTTTTAATTGAAAATACTACAAAGGAAATAATTTCTTTTCAAAATAAATATTTAAAAAATTTAAATCATAAATATTTAAATAATTTAAATAATCTAAAAAATTTAATAAGAAAAAAATTAAAATAAATATTCAAAAAATTTAAATAATTTAAAATGTTAATATTTTAAATTTAAAAACAATTCTACACTCAAATCGTAACCAAACACATAAAACAAAACTCAATTAAGAAATCATTTTTAAAACTCATGACCAAACACATAACTCGAAATTCCATACTACTTTCACAACTCTACACTCAAATCATAACCAAATACATAACAAAAAAATTAAAATATTTAAAAATATTTTTATAAAATAGAGTTTGAATTTATTTTTATAAAATACTTTAAAATGTAAAAAATTAAAATCATAATATTTTGAAATTAAAATATTTAAAAATATTCAAAAAATTAAAAAATTAAAAAAATCATAACATGTTTAAATATTAAAATATTTAAAATCTTAACAAAATTAAAATATTTTTAAAATATTTAAATATTTAAAATATTTAAAAAATTAAAATATTGATTTCAATTGAGTTTTGAAAAGAGTTTTGAATTATGTGTTTGGTTATGAGTTTTGAAAAGTAATGATTATGTTTTGAATTAAGTTTTAAGAAATGGGTATAGAATTATGATTTGAAAGTTCAAAACAAACAACACACTCAAATCAATGGGTGAAACTATAATTTGAGAGGTTTACCAAACGGAGCCCCAAACTTTTATTGATACTCTTATTTTGTCTTTTACAGATTTTGGATGCATCCGGGAAAAAATGAAGATAGAAAAAGATAAAAGTACAGACCAAAGATTTTGACAAAGAGAAAGAAATACACAAGGATGCTATTTGACAAAGACCAAGGATTATGAAGGAACAAATTTGGTTGATATATTGTAGTGGCTTCCTGGTTACATGAGCAATGACTTGATTGATCACAATGAAATGGGATCAAAATGATTGTTGCAATTAAATTAATATGAATTTTATAGTTAAATTTAATATTTGTAATGACAATGTTGATTGAATAAAATGATATGCTGGTTGATTAAATAAAAGAGTTTATGTATCTGGTTGAATTAAATGATTTAACAATTTTGATTGAATGGAATGGTTTCAGCATCTTGGTTGAATGAAATGATCTTGAATGAATGAATGTTTTAAAGAACAATTTTGGTTTGTGCATTTTGAATGGTCTGTAGCAATAGGCAATTTTGATTTGTGCATTAATTGAATTGGATTGTCTATAACAATAGTTGTTCCTGGGAACAAGTTTAAAGAGTCCAAAGTGTTCTAAAATGTTGTCCTTTACCAACATGCTCCATGGTTGCAACAAAACAGGAATCCCAATCAAAATGTAAGCAACTTCTACATAAAAAAGAAATGCCTTTCAACCTAAAACATATAACCACCATGAAGCCTATTTATGCATGAAACCTGTAACCTATTCAATTTCATAAATTTTGAAAACAAATGACCTGTTTATACATACAAAAGAGATGTCCTATTCAATTTCAACAACAACAACAACAACAACAACAAAAACAAACTTGTTTGTAAGGACATCCAACTTTAAAAAGTGTTCCCAAAAAATCAAAATCGAAGCCTATTTATACATATTACAGAAAGGTCCAACAACAATTGTACTTCAATATAACCCCCCCCCCCCCCCCCAAAAAAAAAAAAAAAAGGTCCAACATCTTCTTACAATATTGAGCTTTCAAAATGGTCCAAAAAGTTCCAACACCAACTTGTCTTCTTGCAATCCACTTTTAGGGAAACTTGTCATTCAACATTTCAGGGAAACTTGGATGAGCTATCCTCCAAGATGGAGATGAATGATGATGTTCCTAACAAGAAAATAAAAATAAGATATGCATAAGGAAGATCTATTAAAAATCTAAAAATATCCATTGAGATTAGGTGTGCGCCTGGAATGGGTGCTGAATCATACTTGGATGATGACTTTGGAGCATACTTGACTGAAATGGCTGCAGCAAATATGAATTCAGTCCACCAATATGTTGTGACTGTTGGATAGAAAAATCTTACATTGTATACAATATAATTGCATTCAAATTATGTTCAAATAAAATTAAGATTCTTACATTTAAGTCTGTTATCTCTTGTGTTCCAAGTCCAACAAATCCAAAACCCACATTTTCATCCTCCTCTGACTCCTACAAAACATAAACAAAAGTTAGCAAATACCATGTGTGGGGATATATTTTCTGAGTCCCAACACGTGGCCAAGGTGACGCCAATGTGTCAGCCGAGGTACCACGTGTCCAGCTTATGACGCCGAGGTTATCTCGGTTAGGCCGAGGCTATCTCTGAAGATATCAGAATCCGAGATAAGCGGATAAAGCACAAGAGTCTTAGAATGAGGAAGGACTTTAGCATGGATAAGGATAACACTCATAGGGAGTTTATCTTTATCTCTTGGAGAGTCCAGGATGAACACTGAGCAGAAGTCCATTGAAGCTAGGCTTCTGTTGGGACAAGGATTGAGGTAACTATAAAAGAAAGGCACCATCGATGAGTCTAAGGTACGCAATTTATATTCTGAGCAGTGAGTTTAGCACTATTGATTATCTTTGAGAGATATACTGACTTGATCGTCGGAGTGTCCCCGGGTGGACGAACCACCATCGGAATCTTCTCCTTCTGTTGCAGGTCAGCCAGGTATCATCTATTCTGCCAGTACTCTCCAGCTGAATACTGAGTTGGCAGTGTGATCGGAAAATCACTCACACAATTTGGCGCCATCTGTGGGAAAGAACGGAGAATAGATGGCCAGTGACAGATAGAAAGATAAGGTTGGGGAGGAAATCCCTACTGGGAGTGGAAAACACGTTGACCCAAACGTGGAAAAAGATAGCCGCAACGAGGAGACTCAGAACCAGAATCACGACAAGAAAGACGTCGGCCAGGATGGCGACATGCCAAGGAAACCAAATCGGAGCGCATACTACAACGAGGACGACCTCCAGGTATGGAAGGATAGATGCCTACGAAGGGACAAAGAGGCGAAAGAGATGGCGAACAAATTGGCGGACCTACAATCGGTCGTCAATTTCATGATGCAAAATAATGTCATGCAGCCACCATTCCCGCTGCAAGACACGCCGATTCCAGCGGCTAATGCCCAGAAGGGAGGATAAAAAACTATCCCTATAGCCCCCCAGCACCCCAGAAGCGAAAGACATTCTCACCGGCCTTCAAGGGAAGTCGGGCGTGGAGAGCCAGGAAAGGAAGAGTCTCGGAAGACACATCGCGCTAAAGAAACAGATCCCAGAGAACATCAGCATGTTCATAGACAAGAGCTATGCTTCGACACAACTCATGGAGAAGGGTCAAAAAAGGCCCACAACGAAGCTGAGAGTAGTATGCCGAAAAGACTGAAGTCGGGAGATAGTCAAGGAAGACTTGAGAGATTACCTCAAGAGGAAACAACATAATGCTGATGCCGAAGTAACTTCACCTATTAAGCCGAGAACACCATTCTCGGTAGAATTGGACAAATTTGAGGCGCCAAAGAGATTCATTATGCCGAGGTTCCAAATATATGATGGTAAGTCAGACCCCAACTTCCAAGTTGGATTATATTTGAACTCAATGGCATTGTATAGTTGGAACGAGCCGTTGCTCTGCAAAGTGTTCCCCTCATCCTTCGGGGAGATTGCATCAGATTGGTTCCACAAATTGCCGAAGGAAAGTGTGAAGACCTGGGAAGGCCTGGCCAAGATGTTCGTGGCCAGATTCGTGACAAACAAGCTACAACCATTGAGGGTGGACGCATTGATAGCTTTGAGAATTAATAAGGATGAAGGCCTTAGGGCCTACGCAAAAAGGTATTACGAGGTGTTCAACCGACTACCCGAGTGCAACTAGGAGGTAGCGATCGTGTCTTTCAAGAATGGCCTAAAAGACGACTGTCCACTACGAAAGTCTTTGGCAAAGACATTGCCAAAAAGCATGGAAGAGCTCATGGTCAGAATTGATAAATATCCCAGAGCTGAGGAAGATACATCAGGAGCTAAGGAGACGAAACAAGAAAAAGGAAACGGCTCGCTGAAGCGAGGCCGAGGTAACAATGGATCCAGAAAACAAGACACAGGACTGAGGGCTACACAGGCAGTTACAACTGTGTTTCGAATCTTGATTCACAAAGTCCTGGAAAAAATTCGGAGCCAACCCTATTTTAGAGCACCGGCGAGGGCACCGGGAGAGTTTATAAGAAGAAACCTTGGCAGGCATTGTGCTTACCACAATGAAGATGGGCACATGACTCAGGGTTGTAGAGCCCTGAAAACACACTTAGAAGACCTGGTGAGGCAAGACCATCTGAGAGACCTTGTTGATGAGACCAGGACAAGGGAAGAACAGGCAAGATTGCCTCAGGCACCAGCAGCCCCGCCTCCCCCAGCACAGCAACCTCAGGCAGGAGGACCTCGAGTAATTAATGTGATTCACTCGAAGGTCAACGAAAAGGAGATTCGGGAGGAGACCCAGAAGGTAAAACACCTACAGCATGTCTACCAAGTCAAGGAGAAGAGACATCGGGCAGAAGAGTGCCAAGGACCAGTAGTGTCCTTTACTGAAGCCGACCTTGAGATGGTGCAGCATCCACATAACGATGCCTTGGTAGTATCCCTCCAGGTTGGGGAATGCCAAGTAAAGCGCATCTTAATCGACCAAGGCAGCTCTTGTGACATCATGTACGTCAGATGTTACAAGGAGCTTGACCTTCACCCAGACGATATGGAGCAATCCAATAGCCCAATGGTTGGGTTCAATGGAACGCCGACATGGCCACTGGGAACGACGAGCTTGGAGGTGCAGGCTGGCACCAAGAAGATAAAGACAGAGTTCACCGTCATAGACACACCCTCGCCTTACAATATCATCTTGGGAAGGCCGTGGTTGCATGCAATGGGGGCTGTTCCCTCAACATTGCATCAACTATTGCGGTTCCCAACAGAGCATGGGATAGAGGAGATCAGCTGCAGGCAAAAAATTGCTCCATGGCAGCAATGAAATCCACCTGCAGCATACGTGTGAAGCCCCTGAAATATGTATTCACTTTAAAAACCCTAATGATTGGATTATTTTCTTAAAGCCCCTTGGTTACTTGAATTAATTCGAATCTTGTCAGTTAGCATTACTAATTTTATTTTATCAAAACAGGAATTACCCTAGCCGGATTAGGTTCCCTAACCTAATTTAATTCTACATAAGCTACATGTATTTAACTCCAAGCCCTCACTCTTTATTTAAATTCAAAACTTACCCCAAAACTAGTACTTGTACCTTGTACCTTGAAGTACCATTAATCATGTAATATATATATATATATATATACATGTATACACCTTGAGGAGTGTGTCCTAGAGCCCAAAAAAAGATTAAAATAATAACCCCATCACACTTCCCCAAGGCCGGCCAACCTAGGGAGAAGAGAGGAGCCATTTTTCAAGATTTATGATTATGAAATCCTAGAAAAACACAACCTAATACCCTAGGCCTAGGATGCTAATTCCCAAAACTAGTTTCATTACAACCAAAAGTTGCCTAAACCTAAGAATAAGCCTCCCAAATCACTTCTATTCCTTTAAAATTCAAACAAATCCTAACCTTTCCATCCATTTCCAACTAGTGGGCTTTTAGGACATTTTACATCAAAAATTGCCTATATATACCAACCTCCCCTAGCTTGGCTAAGCACAAACACCACGCCCACACACACACATATTCGGCTAGAGAGAGGAAGGAGAGCAAAAAAGACAAGTCTAGAGGAGAAAAAGGAGGAAGAAGGGAGCCTTCTTGTGCAAAGTAGCAAGTAAGCCACAAACACAACCTTCCCTTTCATTTTTCTTTTTTTCAATACACGTTTCTAAGGGTTCTAAATAATGTTTTCAGATCTTTTATTAATGAGTTCTTATGCCAAAAATGCTAAGGGTTGAGTATTGATTCCATCTCTCTTGTATTTTCTCCATTTTGGCACCAAACCATCTTTTTCTATACCAATCTCTTAACTTTCCAAGGGCACTCTTTCAAGCAAATTTTCTGAGTTAAATATATGTTAGTTACCATGTTTTCTTCATAAAAGAAACGAAAACTTTCCCTTGGTGGAACCCTTTCCTCATAAAACTTCTTGTTTTGGGCATGGTACGTTAGAATTTGTTTTTGCAGCCCACTTCCATAAATTCTAGAAAAATGTAGAAAATTATTCTGGACCTTTATTTCATGTCAAAATCTTCCTTGAGGAATTAGCTTTCAACTAAAATTGGTTTCATCGAAAAAAATTAAGCGGTTTGCAAGAAAATCAAATTTTCGTAACGGTCGACGGATCTGGACAGAATCTGGACAGCGCTGGAATATTTTCTAAATAACTTAGAATCTGGAAAAGCAATCCCATTTCCGAAAAATATTCTAGAAACTAGATCAAATTCCTTACGAACCATAGGAAGACCAAATCCGGTGAAGGATCTAAAATAGACCTTTCATTTTAATCTTTTTGCGATACTAAATCTGGAAATTTTGTTACATGTTTTATACCCTTGAGTTCATGAGATTGCTTATTAGCTTATGATCATATCTTGGCATGATATTATATGTGTTGTGGTTATGTTATTTACCTTTCTCATCTTAAGAATGCATGCTTGTATGGATATTATTGTCTTATAAGTTGAACTAACCTTGATTTAAAACATTTAATTCAACGGGAAACCTAATTGGGAGGGTATTGGGTTTTCGAGCACTTGAGTAATGAAAAGACGAGAATATGTGATATATGGATTGTTGGGATGCGTTCCCTATTTGAAAGTTAAAGTCTTGCGCAACTGGTTTTCGGAACCCTTGAACGGAGCGGTTGTATTCGGACCCTAGGTGGTTTGGTGTAAGGAGGGATTCGGGCAAGGCCCTATTTTACCGTCTCTTTTGAGGCCCTGCGATTGGCGCTACGTGGTATATAACTGTTGGTAGGCATCCGAGGTTAGTTCTGCAACAAAGCAGCAAAAGAGGGGGCATACCGAATAATCCGCGTCCGATTCTTGTGGTTGGGAGGACGAAATCTCTTTGGGGGATTTCTAGTTTACTGACATCTAACTTAACCCTTTATTTATTTATTTGAGTATCATGCTTTATTACTTGATGTTATAATTGTGATTGTGTATTGGACTAGGACAAAGGGACGGGATGTGTGTGTGGTTACTGGGCATTCAAAGCTCACGGTGTATCATGCCAGGTGACGAAGCGGAACTTATAGCGGGAGACGACGAGCCGGAAACCTTTGAAGACTTTTGACTATCTTAGGAAGGCTAAAAATTTCCTTTTGTTATTTTATAAGACTCATGTGAAGATTTAAGCTTCTTTTGGGATGTAATGTAATGGAGCCACCTTTTGAATTAAGTATATTATTGTTGTTATGTATTTATATTCTATGTATGAACCTTATCGTTGCTTATGAGACATTGTATCAATGCCTTTTAAGATCTGTCAAAAGGGCAGTGCACTGCCTAAGAAAGCTGGATTTAGAAGGGAGGCTAATTTGACTCCTCCGGCGATCTGGGATCTTACTTAGTTATTGACCATAGGACTCATTAGTGACTCTCCCTTGACTGCAACCAATAGTGTTGAATCGGGGCGTCACAATACGAGAGCCAGAGAAGGCAGAGATCGAAGGCGAGGATGTGGAGGTCCTAGAGGATGTCGGCAAGGAGCCAGCCAAGAAGAGTGAAGAAGAAAATCCTCGTCCAGGAGGGGGATGAAGAACGCTTGTTTCTTCTCGGCTCGGGCTTAGCCGAAGAAGAGAAAAAAGAGCTAGAAGCCTTTTTGAGAGAAAATATTGAGGTGTTTGCTTGGACGCCTTACAAAATGCCTGGCATTGACCCCGAGGTCACTTGCCATAAACTACACGTTGATAGGTCGGCAAAACCCGTAATCCAACGAGCAAGAAGATCGACGTTGATGCACGTCGAAGCAGTGGAAGAGAAAGTAGACTGACTTTTGGAGGCCAGGGCCATTCGAGAGGTAAATTACCCGACATGGCTATCAAACACAGTGGTGGTAAAGAAAAAGAATGGTAAATGGAGGGTCTGCGTAGACTTTACTAACCTGAACAAAGCCTGTCCCAAAGACAGTTTTCCTCTACCTAAGATTGACTAGCTGGTAGATGCCACTTCGGGGCATGGAAAGATGAGCTTCCTGGATGCATACAGGGGGTACCATCAAATAGCCATGTACCCCCCAGATGAAGAGAAGACTGCGTTTATCACTCCCAAAAGGCTGTACTGCTTCAGAGTGATGCCTTTTGGGTTGAAAAACGTAGGAGCAACTTACCAAAGACTGGTAACCAAGATGTTCAAACACCTGATTGGTGGAACGGTGGAAGTTTACATTGATGACATGGTCGTGAAGTCCAAGGAACCTGAAGGTCATCTGGCCGACATAAAAGCAGTCTTTGACATCCTTAAAACATATCGGCTCCGACTCAATGCAGCAAAGTGTGCATTTGGAGTGGGATCTGGTAAGTTTTTGGGATATCTGGTGACTAGAAGGGGCATTGAGGCCAGCCCAGATCAGATTAAGGCCATCCTGGAATTGAAGAGCCTGAAATCAGCAAAACAGGTACAAATGTTGACTGGAAGGGCCACAGCCCTGAATAAGTTCATAAGCAGAAGCTCAGACAAGTGCAAACCTTTCTTCAAGTTAGTGAAGAAATCCACAGATTTTTTATGGACAGAAGAATGCGAAATCGCCCTGGCCGACTTAAAGAAGTATTTGACCACAGCTCCAGTTCTTTCAAATCCAGAACCTGGGGAGGAGTTATTTTTGTACTTAGCAGTCTCAGAACACGCAGTAAGCGCAGTGGTAATCCGAGAAGAAAAAGGGAAGCAAATGGTTGTTTACTATGTGAGCAAAACCCTGGCTGATGCAGAAACAAGGTATTTACCCTTAGAAAAATTGGCACTAGCTTTAGTAATGGCTTCAAAGAAACTAAACCATTACTTCCAGGCCCATAAAATTGTGGTACTAACTGAACACCCCTTGAAGTCCTTGCTGCAACAAGGAGACCTGACAGGAAGAATAGCCAGATAGGCAGTGGCCTTGGGACAGTATGACTTGGAGTACAGACCCAGAACAGCAATCAAAGGCTAAGTTTTGGCCGACTTCGTGGCCGAGTTCACACCAGAATCCATTGTACATCGGGCTTCGTTGAGCTGAGATAAACGATGTCCAAGCAAGCAGGGAGAAGCCCAGCCAAATGCAACAGAACAACGGAAAAAGAAAAAACTCAGACCCTGCAGCATTTATATCGGCGACTCCTTTAGACTGTTTGTCGATGGGAGCTCAAACAGACAAGGAGTAGGGGCAGAAGTAGTGCTGGTATCTCCAGATGGAGAGATATTGAAACAGTCCATTCGATTGGGGTTCAAGGCCTCAAACAATGAAGCAGAGTATGAAGCATTGATTGTAGGACTAAAGCTGGCAGTAGCAGCAGAAGCAGATGAAGTGATAGTCTTTTGTGACTCCCAGCTCATAGTCAACCAGACAACGGGCGAGTTTGTAGCCCGAGATAAAAAGATGTCAGCCTACGCAAAGAAAGTCAACAAGTTAGTGGCCTTATTTCAAAATTACCGACTACATCAGGTTAGCCGAGATGATAATAGTCACGTTGATGCACTGGCCAATCTGGCTAGTGCAATATAACCTGGAAGAGCAATGACGATAATGGTTGAATACCTGTTGGGCCCAAGCATTGAACCACCGATCGTAGAGCACGAAGCAATGTATGTGGACATGGGACCAAGCTGGATGGATGCAATTATAGCATTCTTAAAGGAAGGAAAGCTGCCAAACGACCACAAAGAAGCACACAAGATCAGATTGAAGTCGGCAAGATTCAGTCTGACAGCGAAAGGACATCTCTACAAAAGATCCTTCACTGGACCCCTTTTGAGGTGTGTACATCCTTTACAAGTTGAAGATTTTTTATATAAAATTCATGAAGAAATTTGTGGAAGCCACGCTGGGGGCAGATCATTTACCCATAGGGCCATTACCCAGGGGTATTGGTGGCCCTACATGGAGAAAGATGTAGAAGCCTATGTGAAGAAGTGTGAAAAATGTCAAAGATTTGCACCTCTGATACATCAACCAACAGCAAACTTGAACCCAGTATCCAGTCCTTGGCCGTTTGCCTAATGGGGCAAGAATCTCGTTGGGAAACTGCCCTAAGCAACTGGACAAAGGAAGTACTTGCTGGTAGCAACAGATTACTTCACCAAATGGATTGAAGCTGAGCCCTTGGCCAAGAATCGAGATGTGGACGTGAAGAACTTCATATGGAGAAATATCATTACTAGATTTGGGATTCCAAGAGCAGTAGTTACCGACAATGGAACACAATTTGACAGCAAGCTAATCAAAAGCTTCGGTGCAAAATTCAAGATCAAGAATTATTTTTCAACTCCAAGCTTTCCTCAAACCAATGGACAAGCAAAAGCATCCAACAAAGTTATCCTGGATGGAATAAAGAAGAGGCTGCAAACTGCAAAAGGAAAATGGGTGGATGAGCTGTCAAGTGTACTCTGGGCATATCGGACTACGCCGAGATGATCAACAGGGAAATCCCCCTTTGCCATGGCTTATGGCACAGAAGCTGTCATTCCATTGGAGGTCGGCATCCCAGGGATCAGAACCCAAGGAGTAGAGAATGGGACTAATGATGTACTCTTAACCCGAGATCTGGATCTACTAGAAGAAAGAAGGAAGAGAGCTGCAATTCAGCTAGTAGCATACCAGCAGTAGCTTGCCAGGATTTACAATAAAAGGGTTAACCCAAGGGAGTTCCAAGTCGGCGACCTAGTCTTGAGAAAGGTCGTTACAACAAAAAGGATTCCAGGGAGGGCAAGCTTGAAAAAGGCATTACTAAAAACTCGTAGTGGTCATACCTCGTCCGAAAAGCGGTCTTCTCAACATCCTCGGCTTTAACCTTAAGCTGATGGTAGCCCGACCTAAGGTCAATTTTGGAAAAGACTCGTGCTCCTTGCAACTGATCAAACAAATCATCTATCCTCGGTAACGGGTACTTATTCTTAATGGTTACTTTGTTTAGTTCCCGGTAATCAATACAAAGGCGAAGTGTACCATCCTTCTTCTTAACAAACAAGACGGGTGCTCCCCAAGGTGAAGTGCTCGGCCTAACAAAACCCTTATCTAGCTACTCTTGTAGCTGGAGTTTCAATTCCTTAAGCTCGGTGGGGGCCATCCTATAGGGTGCTTTAGAGATGGGTTGGGTTCCCGGCATGACGTCAACAGTAAATTCTACTTCTCTATCGACTAAGTGACCAGGCAAATCATTTGGAAAGACGTCAGCGAATTCATTAACAACTGGGACGTCGGCTAACTCAACGCTTCCATTCAGATTACTTAGTACACTACACAAATAACCTTGACACCCTTTTTGGATCAACCTATATGCTTTCGTGGATGAAATTAGGTAAGGTGGGGATACTACTCCTTTACCCTGAAACGTGACCTCGGCTAGGTTTGGGGGTTTTAACGTGACACTTTTAGAAACACAATTTATGGATGCGTGATTTGCCACTAACCAATCCATCCCCAATATAACATCAAAATGAGTTATGTCTAATGGAATTAAATCAGCTAAAATTCAACATTCCCAATCACAACAACACATGTTCGATAGATGGATACAACATTCATAGATCTCCCAGATGGAGTAGATACAGATAACACATAATCAAGGGGTACTAGTTTCCTATTAATCTTCTCGGCAAACTTAGCAGAAACGAATGAATGCGTAGAACCCGAATCAATCAATATATGCATTTTTAGAGCAAATTGGGAGTATACCTGACACCACTGTCTCAGCATTCTGAGTGTCTCCTGGTACTAGTGCAAAAACTCTACCTTGTCTCATCTGTCATTTCCCAACGTTACTTTTTTGTACAGAACCCGAGGTATTCTCATCCTTCGTACTATCGTCAGCCCTTGTTTTAGGACAGTCCCTCACAAAATGACCTATTTCTCCACATTCATAACAAGCTCCAGACGCCCGACGACAAACCCCGAAATGTGGCTTCCCACAACTTGAACATGCCGGCTTAGTACCACTTTCCTGCCTTGGGTTGCTTGAACTACCAACATTCGCTTTCTTCTTGGTACCAAATTGTGCTCGGCGATTGTCATAATTCTACCTCTTCCTTTGGCTCTCTCTTGAACTCTGATATCTGTTAAAGTTAGCTTCGGCCAGAATGGCTTTGTCCAGTACTCCGGCGTAAGTCGGCATACTGAGCATGTTAACTCGGTCTTGTATCGGTCCACGAAGCCCACTTTCAAACTTCCTAGCCTTCATATATTCATCGTTGACCATGTGGGGTGCATACCTCGCTAACTCAGTAAAGGCACGGTCGTATTCAGCCACTGTTCTACTGCCCTACGTCAAAGTCTGAAATTCGATAGTCTTGCGATCTCAAACACTTAAGGAAAAATGCTTGGTGTAGAACAACTCCAAAAATCGGGTCCAGGTCAAGTCTGGATTGCTTTCTCGAACCATCATCCACCATTTGCGAGCGTCATCATCTAGTGTAAAGGCTGCTAATGTCACATTCTGGGTGTCGGTGCTGGGAAAGATCTCGAACAGCTTCTCCATTTCCAAAACCCTCGCTTCGGCCTTCATCGGCTCTATACCCCCCTGGAATCTCGGTGGCTTTATTTTCTTGAACTCTCTAATTAAAGCTATCGTGTTGTCCCCATATAAAGCTGGCTGTAGGAGCACTTGTGGTACTGAAAGGAGGTGTAGGTGGCGGTGGAACTGCATTTCGGCCGTTTGTCTGCTCGGCCTGAGTCGAAGTAGCACTAGCGTACTGCTGTCTTGTCTGCCTTAACTCGCGGGCCAAACCTTCAACTAACCTTTCCAGTCTGTCTAATCTGTCCTCGGACTGATCTCAGCCAACTGGAGGTCTCCCTCTCCTCATGATGCTATGAGTATGCAAAATGTGACTTTAAAACAAAATAAACAGATAAACACGTAGGCAAGTAACAATTAAGCATGCCGAGACGATGCACACCTTGTTCACATATAATGCAATCCTAACATCCATCTAAGGGAAAATCCTATGCTCTTTAGGACTCAAAGTGTGTGAATAACGTATACTAGGGAACTTGTGCTCTGATACCATTCTGTTACGACCCCAAACCGCCCCTAGTAGGATGGTGCCGTGATAGCCAGTAATCCGAGATTACCGAAGGCCAATTTCCAAAATCCACACATAACAGAGTATAAATATATGGGGCTCACAAGTACGGAAGCAATACATACAAATCAGATTAGTCCATAAGAGCTGTGCGTAAGTCAAATGAAATGGCAAACATCTTCACATGGGTTACAACTTAGTACAAATGAAGTAAAGTACTTATTGCATCTTGATCAAAAGGCTTCTCAAGCCGATGTGTGCAAAATACAAGTATTACAAGTCGAGAAGCATGATTTTCTAGACTGCCGACGTAAATACAAGTCAAGCCGACATAACAAAAATCCAAAACAAGCTCACGAATCACATCTAGGCGTCACCGCCTTCTTGCTCATCACCTACATATATATAGAGAGGGTGGGCTTGGATACTCAGTGAATGGTATAAATAATAAAGGGTTTGCATGAATAATAGCCGAAGTCTTTTCAAAATGATACATATCAAAACTTTATATAACAAGGGATGGACCTCGTCTATCTAGCAAATCTTTAAAGCTTCGAGGGATGCTTACTAGCATCAACATATTACAAATGATGACATTCCGGACAAACAAACCCACGCGGTAAACTATCAGTGGCAAAACAAGACAAAGCAAGGGAGATATCTCAAACAAGGGTGCTACAAAAGTTTAGAGTCCTCTAGCACAAAGGACCTATGTTACAAAGGCCCGTAGCCCCCTAACACGAGAGTACTGCGAAAGTTTAGAGTCCTCCAACACAAGAGACTTTTAAAACAAGATGTGCAGTTGCATTATAGTCCTCTGGCACTAAGGACTTTCAAAACAAGATGTGCAGTTATATTATAGTCCCCTGGCACTAAGGACTTTTTGAGAATGTCATCAAAACAAGATAATGCTTGATATACAAAATAGGGATAATCATTCATGCTTAACAAATACTTTTCAAAACAAGGCAAAGCAAGGCTCATCAAAACATTGATAACATAACTTTATTAAAAATACCACTCACTTAGTTCTTCAACGTCGGGGTCAAGGCAAAAGTCCGAGTCCTACAAACACATGACAAAGTCTATTGAACATACTTTCAAACAAGATTCACATGCAAACGGATGATCTCGGCGTTCATCAAAAACTAAGTTAAATCAAAACAAAACACTGTTTTTTTCATTCGGGAAATATGCTGGGCATCAACCAGGTCTTGGCCGAGGTCCCACACCTTCTTGCCGAGGTGTGGTTCCGACAGCCACATTCAAAAGCGAAGTCGGGAAAATCTGGGTTTCCCTTTAAGGAACATGAAGAACATGAAGATGGAGAAGATGAAGAACATGCATGCTAAAATCATAACTTGTTATTACAAAGTTTGAGATTTCGTGCTATGAGTTCGAAAACATGGACCTGGGCACCCATATTCAAAGGTCTTGTGAGAACAAACACAAAAACATGGTTTTAGATGCAAACTTTCGGATCAAAACAAGACTTTTCTTCAAGAACACAAGAACACTATTTTCTTTTACTAAAACCAACTTTAAATCAATGCAAGGCGTGCAGAACAGGTTCGATCATGCAATGCAGCTAGATGATCAATAAGAATAACAAGAGTGGATTAAGATTCTAACCTCAAAACCCGATTCTAACGGTTCAAACTCCAACGATTAAGCTTGGAAGTTCACTCTCTTACTCAAAGGCTTCACCTTCTTCTTCCTAGAGTCTCTCTCTCTAAAAGGAAAGATTTGATACAAAATGATATGTTTCTCTCGACAGTCACTGACTTAACCCTCTGCTGGGACACGTGGCATCGGCTGATTGGCTCTACTAAAAAAGGTGACTGGCTGACAAGACAAGACTATGAAAAAGTGTATTCAACAAGCTAGACGGCAAGAGCACTCCGGCAAGTGATGATCTCGGCTAAGGGCAAAGCCTCGGCAAGTAGGGTGACAACGACATCGGCTTGGAAGGACAACACTTGACTAAGCTGTGCCACACCTTGCCTAGATGTGCCACACCTCGGCCTAGATGTGCCACACCTCGATCTAGGTCATACCATTCCAGGAACAAAATCACTAAGTGCAAGGATCAAGGATCTAGAACGCCTAGATAACAGCATCTCGGCCTAGATGATGCACATCTCGGCCTAGTTGACGCACACCTCGGCCTAAATGATGACATCTCGGTCAATATGCCAGGGTGAAGGTGGAGGTCAACTGAAGTGGTTCCAAGATAGTTCTAAGTGTGGAAAAGTTCCAAGGTGTCTACGCTTAAGATGACCTCGGCAACACGCCCGGCAAGAACAAAGCATGCAAGCAACACCCGAGCAAAACAAGACAAGATTTGCAAATGCACATAACAAAATAAGATCATACATAAATGTATGCAAGTATGACAAAGTTGAAGTGAGGGTTGTTACAAGGATGGCGATATGCCAAGGAAACCAAATCGGAGCGCATACTACAATGAGGACGACCTCCAGGTATGGAAGGATAGATACCTACGGAGGGACAAAGAGGTGAAAGAGATGGCGAACAAATTGGAGGACCTACAATCGGTCGTCAATTTCATGATGCAAAATAATGTCATGCAGCCACCATTCCCGCTACAGGACACGCCGATTCCAGCGGCCAATTCCCAGAAGGGAGGATAAAAAACTATCCCTATAACCCCCCAGCACCCCAGAAGCGAAAGACATTCTCACCGGCCTTCAAGGGAGGTCTGGCGTGGAGAGCTAGGAAAGGAAGAGTCTCGGAAGACACATCGCGCTAAAGAAGCAGATCCCAGAGAACATCGGCATGTTCATAGACAAGAGCTGTGCTTCGACACAACTCATGGAGAAGGGTCAAAAAGGCCCACAATGAAACTGAGAGTAGTATGCCGAAAAGACTGAAGTCGGGAGATAGCCGAGCTCTTGGGTAGAGCAAGGAAGACTTGAGAGATTACCTCAAAAGGAAACAACATAATGCTGATGCCAAAGTAACTTCACCTGTTAAGCCGAGAACACCATTCTCGGTAGAATTGGACAAATTTGAGGCGCCAAAGAGATTCATTATGCCGAGGTTCCAAATATACGATGGTAAGTCAAACCCCAACTTCCACGTTGGATTATATTTGAACTGAATGGCATTGTATAGTGGGAACGAGCCGTTGCTCTGCAAAGTGTTCCCCTCATCCTTCAGGGAGATTGCATCAGATTGGTTCCACAAACTGCCGAAGGGAAGTGTGAAGACCTGAGAAGGCCTGGCCGAGATGTTCGTGGCCAGATTCGTGACAAACAAGCTACAACCATTGAGGGTGGGCGCATTGATGGCTTTGAGAATTAACAAGGATGAAGGCCTTAGCGCCTACGCAAAAAGGTACTACGAGGTGTTCAACCAACTACCCGAGTGCAACCAGGAGGTAGCGATCGTGTCTTTCAAGAATGGCCTGAAAGACGACTGTCCACTACGAAAGTCTTTGGCAAAGACATTGCCAAAAAGCATGGTAGAGCTCATTGCCAGAATTGAAAAATATGCCAGAGCTGAGGAAGATATATCAGGAGCTAAGGAAACGAAGCAAGAAAAAGGAAACGGCTCGCCGAAGCGAGGCCGAGGTAACAATGGATCCAGCAAACAAGACACAGGACTGAGGGCTACACAGGCAGTTACAACTATGTTCCGAATCCCGATTCACAAAGTCCTGGAAAAAATTCGAAGCCAACCCTATTTTAGAGCACCAGCGAGGGCACCGGGAGAGTTTATGAGAAGAAACCTTGGCAGGCATTGTGCCTAGCACAATGAAGATGGGCACATAACTCAGGGTTGTAGAGCCCTGAAAACACACTTAGAAGACCTGGTGAGGTAAGGCCATCTGAGAGACCTTGTTGATGAGACCAGGACAAGGGAAGAACAGGCAAGATTGCCTCAGGCACCAGCAGCCCCGCCTCCCCCAGCATAGCAACCTCAGGCAGGAGGACCTTGGGTAATTAATGTGATTCACTCGAAGGTCAACGAAAAGGAGATTCGGGAGGAGACCCAGAAGGTAAAACAACTACAGCATGTCTACCAAGTCGGGAAGAAGAGACATCGGGCAGAAGAGTGCCAAGGACCAGTAGTGTCCTTTACTGAAGCCGGCCTTGAGATGGTACAGCATCCACATAACGATACCTTGGTAGTATCCCTCCAGGTTGGGGAATGCCAAGTAAAGCGCATCTTAATCGACCAAGGCAGCTCTTGTGACATCATGTACGTCAGATGTTACAAGGAGCCTGGCCTTTACCCAGACGATATGGAGCAATTCAATAGCCCAATGGTTGGGTTCAATGGAACGCCGACATAGCCACTGGGAACGACGAGCTTGGAGGTACAGGCTGGCACCAAGAAGATAAAGACAGAGTTCACCGTCATTGACACACCCTTGCCTTACAATATAATCTTGGGAAGGCCGTGGTTGCATGCAATGGGGGCTGTTCCCTCAACATTGCATCAACTATTGCGGTTCCCAACAGAGCATGGGATAGAGGAGATTAGCTGCAGGCAAAAAATTGCTCCATGGCAGCAATGAAATCCACCTGCAGCATACGTGTGAAGCCCCTGAAATATGTATTCACTTTAAAAACCCTAATGATTGGATTATTTTCTTAAAGCCCCTTGGTTACTTGAATTAATTCGAATCTTGTCAGTTAGCATTACTATTTTTATTTTATCAAAACAGGAATTACCCTAGCCGGATTAGGTTCCCTAACCTAATTTAATTCTACATAAGCTACATGTATTTAACTCCAAGCCCTCACTCTTTATTTAAATTCAAAACTTACCCCAAAACTAGTACTTGTACCTTGAAGTACCATTAATCATGTAATATATATATATATACATGTATACACCTTGAGGAGTGTGTCCTAGAGCCCACAACAGATTAAAATAATAACCCCATCACACTTCCCCAAGGCCGGCCAACCTAGGGAGAAGAGAGGAGCCATTTTTCAAGATTTATGATTATGAAATCCTAGAAAAACACAACCTAATACCCTAGGCCTAGGATGCTAATTCCCAAAACTAGTTTCATTACAACCAAAAGTTGCCTAAACCTAAGAGTAAGCCTCCCAAATCACTTCTATTCCTTAAAAATTCAAACAAATCCTAACCTTTCCATCCATTTCCAACTAGTGGGCTTTTAGGACATTTTACATCAAAAATTGCCTATATATACCAACCTCCCCTAGCTTGGCTAAGCACAAACACCACACCCACACACACACACATTCGGCTAGAGAGAGGGAGGAGAGCAAGAAAGAGAAGTCTAGAGGAGAAAAAGGAGGAAGAAGGGAGCCTTCTTGTGCAAAGTAGCAAGTAAGCCACAAACACAACCTTCTCTTTCATTTTCCTTTTTTTCAATACACGCTTCTAAGGGTTCTAAACAATATTTTCAGATCTGTTATTAATGAGTTCTTATGCTAAAAATTCTAAGGGTTGAGTATTGATTCCATCTCTCTTGTATTTTCTCCATTTTGGCACCAAACCATCTTTTTCTATACCAATTTCTCAACTTTCCAAGGGCACTCTTTCAAGCAAATTTTTTGAGTTAAATATATGTTAGTTACCATGTTTTCTTCACAAAAGAAATGAAAACTTTCCCTTGGTGGAACCCTTTCCTCATAAAACTTCTTGTTTTGGGCATGGTACGTTAGAATCTGTTTTTGCAGCCCACTTCCAAATATTCTAGAAAAATGTAGAAAATTGTTCTGGACCTTTATTTCATGTCAAAATCTTCCTTGAGGAGTTAGCTTTCAACTAAAATTGGTTTCATCGAAAAACATTAAGCGGTTTGCAAGAAAATCAAATTTTCGTAACGGTCGACGGATCTGGAAAGAATCTGGACAACGCTGGAATATTTTCTAAATAACTTAGAATCTGGAAAAGCAATCCCATTTTCGAAAATGTTCTAGAAACTAGATCAAATTCCTTACGAACCATAGGAAGACCAAGTCCGGTGAAGGATCTAAAATAGACCTTTCATTTTAATCTTTATGCGATATTAAATCTGAAAATTTTGTTATGTGTGGATGTTTTATACCCTTGAGTTCATGAGATTGCTTATTAGCTTATGATCATATCTTGGCATGATATTATATGTGTTGTGGTTATGTTATTTACCTTTCTCATCTTAAGAATGCATGCTTGTATAGATATTATTGTCTTATAAGTTGAACTAACCTTGATTTAAAACATTTAATTCAACGGGAAACCTAATTGGGAGGGTATTGGGTTTTCGAGCGCTTGAGTAATGAAAAGACGAGAATATGTGATATATGGATTGTTGGGATGCGTTCCCTATTTGAAAGTTAAAGTCTTGCATAAGTGGTTTTCGGAACCCTTGAACGGAGCTGTTGTATTCGGACCCTAGGTGGTTTGGTGTGAGGAGGGATTCGGGCAAGGCCCTATTTTACCGTCTCTTTTGAGGCCCTACGGTTGGCGCTACGCGGTATATAACTGTTGGTAGGCATCCGAGGTTAGTTCTGCAACAAAGCAGCAAAAGAGGGGGCATACCGAATAATCCGCGTCCGATTCTTGTGGTTGGGAGGACGAAATCTCTTTGGGGGATTTCTAGTTTACTGACATCTAACTTAACCCTTTATTTATTTATTTGAGTATCATGCTTTATTACTTGATGTTATAATTGTGATTGTGTATTGGACTAGGACAAAGGGACGGGGTGTGTGTGTGTTTACTGGGCATTCAAAGCTCACGGTGTATCATGCCAGGTGACGAAGCGGAACTTATAGCGGGAGACGACGAGCCGGAAACCTTTGAAGACTTTTGACTATCTTAGGAAGGCTAAAAATTTCCTTTTGTTATTTTGTAAGACTCATGTGAAGATTTAAGCTTCTTTTGGGATGTAATGTAATGGAGCCACCTTTTGAATTAAGTATATTATTGTTGTTATGTATTTATATTCTATGTATGAACCTTATCGTTGCTTATAAGACCTTGTATCAATGCCTTTTAAGATCTGTCAAAAGGGCAGTGCACTGCCTAAGAAAGCTGGATTTAGAAGGGAGGCTAATTTGACTCCTCCGGCGATCTGGGATCTTACTTAGTTATTGACCATAGGACTCATTAGTGACTCTCCCTTGACTGCAACCAATAGTGTAGAATCGGAGCGTCACAATACGAGAGCCAAAGAAGGCAGAGATTGAAGGCGAGGACGTGGAGGTCCTAGAGGATGTCGGCAAGAGGCCAGCTAAGAAGAGTGAAGAAGAAAATCCTCGTCCAAAAGGGGGATGAAGAGCGCTTCTTTCTTCTCGGCTTGGGCTTAGCCGAAGAAGAGAAAAAAAAGCTGGAAGCCTTTTTGAGAACAAATATTGAGGTATTTGCTTGGACGCCTTACGAAATGCCTTGCATTGACCCCGAGGTCACTTGCCACAAACTGAACATTGATAGGTCGGCAAAACCCGTAATCCAACGAGCAAGAAGACAGACGTTAATGCACGTCGAAGCAGTGGAAGAGGAAGTAGACAGACTTCTGGAATCTGGAGGCCAGGGCCATTTGAGAGGTAAATTACCCGACATGACTATCAAACACAGTGGTGGTAAAGAAAAAGAATGGTAAATGGAGGGTCTGCGTAGACTTTACTAACCTGAACAAAGCCTGTCCCAAAGACAGTTTTCCTCTACCCAAGATTGTCCAGCTGGTAGATGCCACTTCGGGGCATGGAAGGATGAGCTTCCTAGATGCATACAGGGGATACCATCAGATAGCCATGTATCCCCCAGATGAAAAGAAGACTGCGTTTATACTCCCAAAGGGCTGTACTGTTACAGAGTTATGCATTTCGGGTTGAAAAACGTAGGAGCAACTTACCAAAGACTGGTAACCAAGATGTTCAAACACCTGATTGGTGGAACGGTGGAAGTTTACATTGATGACATGGTCGTGAAGTCCAAGGAACCTGAAGGTCATCTGGCTGACCTAAAAGCAGTCTTTCACATCCTTAAAACATATCGGCTCCGACTCAATGCAGCAAAGTGTGCATTTGGAGTGGGATCTGGTAAGTTTTTGGGATACCTGGTGACTAGAAGGGGCATTGAGGCCAGCCCAGATCAGATTAAGGCCATCCTGGAATTAAAGAGCCTGACGTCGGCAAAAAAGGTACAAATATTGACTGGAAGGGCCGCAGCCCTGAATAGGTTCATAAGCAGAAGCTCAGACAAGTGCAAACCTTTCTTCAACTTAGTGAAGAAAGCCACAGATTTTTTATGGACAGAAGAATGCGAAGTCGCCCTGGCCAACTTAAAGAAGTATTTAACCACAGCTCCAATTCTTTCAAATTCAGAACCTGGGGAGGAGTTGTTTTTGTACTTAGCAGTCTCAGAACACGCAGTAAGTGCAGTGGTAATCCGAGAAGAAAAAGGGGAGCAAAAGGCTGTTTACTATGTGAGCAAAACCCTGGCCGATGCAGAAACAAGGTATTTACCCTTAGAAAAATTGGCACTGGCTTTAGTAATGGCTTCAAAGAAACTAAACCATTACTTCCAGGCCCATAAAATTGTGGTACTAACTGAACACCCCTTGAAGTCCTTGCTGCAACAAGGAGACCTGACAGGAAGAATAGCCAGATGGGCAGTGGCCTTGGGACAGTATGACTTGGAGTACAGTCCTAGAACAGCAATCAAAGGCCAAGTTTTGGCCGACTTCGTGGCCGAGTTCACACTAGAATCCATTGTACATCGGGCTCCGTTGAGCCGAGATGAACGATGTCCAAGCAAGCAGAGAGAAGCCCAGCCAAATGCAACATAACAACGGAAAAAGAAAAAACTCAGACCCTACAGCATTTACATCGGCGACTCCTTTGGGAGCTCAAACAGACAAGAAGCGGGGGCAAGAGTAGTGCTAGTATCTCCAGATGGAGAGATATTGGAACAGTCCATTCGATTGGGGTTCAAGGCCTCAAACAATGAAGCAGAGTATGAAGCATTGATTGCAGGACTAAAGCTGGCAGTAGCAGCAGAAGCAGATGAAGTAATAGTCTTCTGTGACTCCCAGCTCATAGTCAACCAGATAACAGGCGAGTTTGCAGCCCGAGATGAAAGGATGTCAGCCTACGTAAAGAAAGTCAACAAGTTAGTGGCCTTATTTCAGAATTGCCGACTACATCAGGTTAGCCGAGATGATAACAGTCACGTCGATGCACTGGCCAATCTGGCTAGTGCAATACAACCTGGAAGGGCAATGACGATAATGGTTGAATACCTGTCGGGCCCGAGCATTAAACCACCGATCGTAGAGCACGAAGCAATGTGTGTGGACATGGGACCAAGCTGGATGGATGCAATTATAGCATTCTTAAAGGAAAGGAAGCTACCAGACGACCACAAAGAAGCACACAAGATCAGATTGAAGTCGGCAAGATTCAGTCTGACAGCGGAAGGACATCTCTACAGAAGATCCTTCATAGGACCCCTTTTAAGGTGTGTACATCCTTCACAAGTTAAAGATTTTTTATATGAAATTCATGAAGGAATTTGTGGAAGCCACGCTGGGGGCATATCACTTGCCCATAGGGCCATTACCCAGGGGTATTGGTGGCCCTACATGCAGAAAGATGCAGAAGCCTATGTGAAGAAGTGTGAAAAATGCCAAAGATTTGCACCTCTGATACATCAACCAACAGCAGACCTGAACCCAGTATCCAGTCCTTGGCCGTTTGCCCAATGGGGCATGGATCTCGTTGGGAAACTGCCCCAAGCAACTGGACAAAGGAAGTACTTGCTGGTAACAACAGATTACTTCACCAAATGGACAGAAACTAAGCCCCTGGCCAAGATTCGAGATGTGGACGTGAAGAACTTCATATGGAGAAATATCATTACCAGATTTGGGATTCCAAGAGCAATAGTTACCGACAATGGAACACAATTTGACAACAAGCTAATCAAAAGTTTCGGTGCAAAATTCAAGATCAAGATTTATTTTTCAACTCCAAGCTTTCCTCAAAGCAATGGACAAGCAGAAGCATCCAACAAAGTTATCCTGGATGGAATAAAGAAGAGGCTGCAAGCAGCAAAACGAAAATGGGTGGATGAGCTGCCAAGTGTACTCTGGGCATATCGGACTGCGCCGTGAAGATCAACAGAGGAATCCCCTTTTGCCATGGCTTATGGCACAGAAGCTGTCATTCCACTAGAGGTTGGCATCCCAGGGATCAGAACCCAGGGAGTAGAGAATGGGACTAATGATATACTCTTAACCTGAGATCTAGATCTACTAGAAGAAAGAAGGGAGAGAGCTGCAATTCAGCTAGTAGCATACCAATAGCAACTTGCCACGACTTACAATAAAAGGGTTAACCCAAGGGAGTTCCAAGTCGGCGACCTAGTCTTGAGAAAGGTCGTCGGCAACAAGAAGGATCCCAGGGAGGGCAAGCTTGGCCCAAATTGGGAAGGACCCTACAGAATTACTTCGATATTGGGCAATGGGGCATATCGGCTTGAAGATAATGAAGGCAAAGAGTTACCAAGCCCCTAGAATACTTGTAATCTGAAATTTTTCTATCATTAGATTTTCCTTGTTTTTTGCCGAAGTAATAAATAAAATTTTAGCAGAATTCTTCTACATTTATGACTTATAAGATACTCGCCGATGTTTTTGGAATACATGTATAATGTGAACCCAAGTGGAACTTAGGTTCACATTAGGGGGCAGAGAGAAGAGAAATAATGTTTAACACTAGTTGAAACTTAAGAAAAGTTTACAAGTTGAAGTTAAACCGAGATGATGTTTAACACTTGTTGAAACTTGAGAAAAGTTTACAAGTTAAAGTTAAACCGAGATGATGTTTAACACTTGTTGAAACTTGAGAAAAGTTTACAAGTTACAGGTAAACCGAGATGATGTTTAATCGAGATGATGTTTAACACTTGTTGAAACTTGTGAAAAGTTTACAAGTTAAAGTTAAACCGAGATGATGTTTAACACTTGTTGAAACTTGTGAAAAGTTTACAAGTTGAAGTTAAACCAAGATGATGTTTAACACTTGTTGAAACTTGAGAAAAGTTTACAAGTTAAAGTTAAACCGAGATGATGTTTAACACTTGTTGAAACTTGAGAAAAGTTCACAAGTTAAAGTTAAACCGAGACGCTGTTTAACACTTGTTGAAACTTGAGAAAAAGTTTACAAGTTGAAGTTAGACTAAGAGGAAGCACTTGTTGAAATTTTATGAAAAAAATTTACAAGCGGAAACCAAGGTTATGCTAAGAAAGGCACTTGGGTACTCGCCGAGGTAAGTCATCAGTTTGTATAACCGAGGTGTTCTGCCTCGAGAAGGTTACACAAAGATTGAAGAGTATATTAAAGATATGCAAAATATTCTAAGTATGGAACAACAAAAGAGCAATACAGAGAAGACAAAGATACAAGCATGCAGAAAAGAGAGTTTATATTAAAAAGCTGACATATCGGCGATGTAAAGAGTTTACATTACTTCAAAAAGAAAAACAAAGTACAAAATACAAAGGAAAACGACATCGAAGTCAAGACTCTTCGGCGACAATAGACGGTTGGGTCTGCAGTTCGGATGACTACTAGGAAGACACCTCGGCAGCCTTTTCCGCCGCAAGCTCAGCATCAATTTCTTGAAGGGTTTCGTCTAGGCTCTTGTTGGCTGGGGGCACGTCCGATGACGCCTTCTCTGGAGTGGCATCCTTGGGGACCTCCTCACCCTCCTCATCTTGAGTCAAGTCCAGGACTTGATCATTCAGAGAAGGGGACTTGGTCCCAGCAGCCTCCTTTGATTTCCTTACCAAGGTCTCCTCCTCAAACTCAGATTCGTCGTCGAGTTGACTTGGAGTTGGAGGGAATGGAAGAGGAATGACGTCGGCATTTCTGAGGGGTGAGTCCTCGGGAACTTCAAGCTTTTTTAGCAATGTCATCCAACCAAGGGTAAAACCCTTGTTGCATGCTTGCTTTACTTGCTTTTCATAATCTGCCGTGACATCGGCCACCTCTTCGTTATAGCCCTTCTCATCTGCGGCCTTGACTTCGGCCTCTTTTATGGCCAGGGCTTCTTGAAGCTCCTTCTGGGCCTGGGTCATTTTTTCTTCAGCCTCTCTCTTTTCAGATTCGAGAACCTTCTTAATGGCCTTGGCGGATTCTGCCTTTTCTTCGGCGACATTTTGGGCCTTGACAACAGCCTCGGCCTGGTCTTCCAACTTCTTCATTTTTTATTGTAAGCCTTTTTGGCCTTTTGCAGACTGGCAACTTCTCTCTTCTTGTCGACCAGTTCTTTCCGGTTCTCAAAGGATTGTATTGAGAAAGAATGAGCATGTTGGATGCCTGAAAGTGAACAAGACAAAAGTTATTAGAAAATTTTCTAAGTATAAGAAAGAAAGAAAAATGACCAAATGAAGACACTCACTTGGACAGAGCGTTGAAACATCAGAGCATAATTCTCATACTCACTCAACTCGGCGTTTCTGTCAAGATCGCTAGGAAGGAGCATAACAGTACTGAGAGCGACGACGACATTAATGTCGTCGGCACTGTCGCTAGCCTTAACTGGCCTATCTTCCAGTGTGATCTGGGGGGCCGAGGGGGCATCGTGCTTTGAAGGCCTCGAGGTAGCAGTATTGGATGACCTCGGCTTCTTTGATTTTGGGGATTCAGATGGTTGGGCCTCGGCACGTCTCTTCTCCGCAGCAGAGTGGGACTTATCACTCTTAGCTAGTTTGGAGATCGGCAAGGTGTCCTCAGTGTCAACCTGAGTCACCTTTGCCTTTGGCTGAGCCTTCTTTATCCTTTTCGACTTCGTAAGGGGCTGAGATTGCGCTTGTGGAGCGTCAATGGTTAATGGGATGCTGGCCAAGAGATCTTTGGCAACTGCTTTTTGACGGCTCATCTCAGCAGCAAAAACGGTTCATTGCCGGCGTTGGCGTTGGGATATCGGGATCAGATATGGAGCCGAGGTTGACAGCTGCTCGGCTGGATCAGAAGTTGATCCTTGATCTTGTCGAGATGTGAATGTAGCTTGGGGAGTTGTGGCAGAAGGAGGAGACAGACTCTTCTTCTTCTTTTTCTTGGGGACGTCGGGAAGAGCTGACTTGTACGTAGGAATGAAATTGAGTAGAAGAGGTGCCTTCCGTTTGAGAATTAGCAGATCCAAAAGTTTCCTCAAGTCTTTGCTGGGAAAGAAAGACTGACGGAAGCCCTTTGGTGGCTGAGGAAGAGCTGCAAGCAAAACAGACGTTAGAAACAGATAAAGTATTGAAGACTTTGAAAACAAGTAAGTATGAACGAAGGGCTCTTACCATTGCCCTCTACAAAAACTGTTCGAGGCAGAGGATAGAGATGGAGGTCCTCATCCGGAGCGAACTCCCAGTTCCCCGAGGTAATGAAGTAATCGTCTCCAGCTCCCTTGTTGGAGTTTGGGAGGTCGGTTATGATTTTGTACTCTGTGGACCTCGGCTTAAGGTAGTAAATATAGCCCATATCTTTTTTAAGGCCACACATGGTGTAGCAATATTGGATGTCGGCTAAGATAATCCTAGCATTTTCTTATTTAGCTAAGGCAATTATACCGTTGATAACCTGATAGGAATTGATGGCAAGTTGCATTGGGTTCAACTTATAATAATGAATGATCTCACGAAAAAGGATATTGAGTGGAAGCCGAAGTCCGCACTCGATGAAAGCTATAACAAGAAGGGGCATGGAATCAGCTGTGGGCATGATAGAGTCTTCCTCCCCAGCCAATCTCAGATGAACGTCGCCCGGGATGTCAAACTCCTGCCTAAAGTGCTCTAATTTGCTCGGGGTGTCTACCCTATGTTTCCACATACCCATGATATTGGCTTAACTGAAGGGGTTGGATTTCAGAAGGGTGTGTTTCTAAAGGGTTTTATGGACCTCGGCAAAAACCTAAAAATTTGCTGGGTAAAGGATTTATGAGAATAGTTTCAGTTTTTCCTAAAATTTGTGAGTTCTACAAACAAATCCCAAACCTAGATCTATGGAAGCGAAGATTGAAGACACGAAATCTGGAAAACAGAAAACAAGAACATGTTTCAGAATCAAGAACAATAGTGAACTACCAAGAACACTATGTGACAAAGTGTGTGAAAGGGTACAAGGCCAAGAACAATGGCGAAAGCAGAAAAGTTGTGAGCAAGTGCGAGTATTCAAGACATGGGAAAAGAGCAAAATCGTGAAATAAATACACTCAGAGGCATGATTCATGAATCAAATATTTGAGTAAAATAGCAATGGCGACTAATGATAAAGCAAAAATTTCTTGGAGCACAACAAGAACTAAAACCAGGAGGAATGGTGACTTACCAGAGAAAAGAAGCCGATGTTGAGATCGCCGAAGTCAGAAGAATGGCGGCAGCGGAACAGATTGACAAGAACCTCGCCGGAGGAAATAAACGGAGCAAGTTGCAGAGCTTTGGAAGCTTGAGCAATGGAGGATCTTGAAGGGAAAGTTAGAAAGAGAAAAAAAAACTTCAGAAGTGAAAAGTGAAGAGACGAAGAGAGAGGATACGAGTTTTGTCAAAACTTGAAACGGCGGCAAAAAAGGCAATTAATGCGCCTAGAACAACGAAAGCGTCAAACGGCGCATGTAAGCGCGAGACGACTTGCGAGCGCGTACAGAGTACAATCCCGTAAAAGGAAGACGCGTGGCTGAAACAGTTGAGTTATTTCGCATGACAGCTCATACGCGTGAAGGAGATCTTGGAAACTTTAAACCTTAAAGAGACATGTCGGCCTATATGATGATCTCGGCTGAGAGACTTTAAACCAATGTATTGGCAGGAAGTTCAGGTGTAGGTTCCATCACCTCAGAATGCCGAGGTAATAGAACCTAGGGGGCAGTTGTGGGGATATATTTTCTGAGTCCTAACATGTGGCCAAGGTGACGCCGACGTGTCAGCCGAGGTGCCACATGTCTAGGTTATGACGCCGAGGTTATCTCGGTTAGGCCGAGGTTATCTCCAAAGATATCGGAATCCGAGATAAGCGGATAAGGCACAAGAGTCCTAGAATGAGGAAGGACTTTAGCATGGATAAGGATAATACTCTTAGGGAGTTTATCTTTATCTCTTGGAGAGTCCAGGATGAACACTGAGCAAAAGTCCATTGAAGCTAAGCTTCTGTTGGGACAAGGATTGAGGTAACTACAAAAGAAAGGCACTCCCGATGGGTTTAAGGTACGTAATTTATATTCTGAGCAGTGAGTTTAGCACTATTGATTATCTTTGAAAGATATACTGACTTAATCGTTGGAGTGCCCCCGGGTAGACGAACCACTACCGGAATCTTCTCCTTCTGTTGCAGGTCAGCCAGGTGTCATCTATTCTGCCAGTGCTTTCCAACTGAATACTGAGTTGGCAGTGTGATCGGAAAATCACTCACACACCATGGATAATGGTTTTCAAACAAATAAGTAATGAAAAGTTTTATTACCTTAGTAATTGTGGTTTTCATCTTCTTTTTGTCTTGATTTTTTTTCTTAACTTCTTCAACCTTACTTTACTTTCGTTTGAATGGTGGTTGGCCCTTTTTGATGCATAACTAATGGATCAACTAATTTTGTACTTTCTTTTGAAATTATTATACTATCTCCACATGGAACTAAATCGTTATTAGTACTTGTACTAACATGCTTATTGTTTCCAAAACAATTTCAACTTCTTTTAACTCCCTTTTTAGTTCATGTATCCAAATCATTACCAACTCACATCTCTCTTCAGAATCCGTTGCCAAATCGGCAACCTCATGGAAAGCATTGCACATTTTATCATACCAGCGAGCTTCAGGTTTAACAAAGGACTTGTCATAGCTGATGCGAATTTTGGTATGACTCCTCTTCACACTTTTGCTCCATCTTCTTAAGATGTACTTGTGAGGTATTCAATAAATCCCCCTTTGCATGAAAATCATAATATGATGTCTGCACAATATGCCTCTAAACTCAAACAACTTACAATTGCAATTAGTTTCACCGGTATCCTTATTAAAATAAACCTTGAAAGTTGCACGCCGGATGCTTTCCCAAAACGATGCATCTCTACCTACTTCATATTCTAAGAAGCCATCTTTTTCCTTACATGAACACGAATAACAATCCATCTTTCCCATGAACTCCTCTTGAAGCTCTTTGAATTTTGCAATTGTGTAAGCACATTGAAATTGCTTCTCTAGCTCATATCGAAATATGCATGGTATATATGAGTTGGAAGAATTAAATTCTTCATTCTTTTCAATCTCCAACTTTTTTGCCAAAGCAATGTCATATTGCTCAACAAATTGTTACGTGGTCTTTGAGTTGATGTACCTATTAAAGAGTGCATGCATAGTTTCACTACGCTGTGTAGTTAACATTCTCGCGGAGAAAATATCTTTCACAAATGCAGGCACCAGTCGTTGTCTCTCATCATATAACCCAAGTAACCATGTGTTGCTTTGAAGTTCATACTTCTTAATGAACCCATTCCACTTTCTTCAAATTCTTCTTTTGTTAATGAATCATAGACCGCATTTTGCGTACAAAATTTGATTGACTCATATTGTTTTTATCCTCTCAATTTTTCAGGCAACTTTTTCATGATATGCCACAAGCACAAGCAATGGCGCACATTAGGAAAAACTACCTTTATAGCCTTTCATGGCTTTGTCTTGATCTATAATTATTGCATTGGGCGGACAGTTAAACATATACGTAAGCTAAGACTTAAATAGCCATTTAAATGTGTCAGTGTCTTCACGTGAGATGAGTCCACACCCTGGTAATGTAGATTGCCCATGATGGTTCACCCCTACGAAATGAGCAAAAGGCATGTCATATTTATTCACCAAGTATGTAGTGTCAAATGTAACTACATCCCCCAAACTCTTTGAATGTCACCCCACTCCTTACATCAGCCCAAAATACATTCTGCAATCGACCTTTTTCATTTAAATCCATGATGAAATAGAAATCAGAATTATCAGCTTGCATTTTCCTAAAGTAATCATGCATTGCAGCAACATCTCCTTCAAGTCGTAACCGTCGAAATTTCTCTCCATATAATTTTGACAATCCATGTCTAAAACTGGTAGGTTCTCATGTCCTCCTACCTCAAGCACAAGTGAATTAAAATTCTTATTCATTCTAATATCGACTTGATCATTTAATTCAAGACTTCTTATCGCATGTGGTTGAAGTACCCTATTAGACTTGAAAAATCAAGATTTGCTTGGACTCATTTCATGGTTATTGTCAAGCATTAAGCCCTTCCCATTGGAGCATATTGTTGCATTAAGCGCAAATTTGCAATCTGTTTTTGTTTGTGGTCGAAGTCTAACTAGGTGCTTGTTTTAATCCTTGGCTTTCCAGCACGAGTACAAGCAAGAGTTACATACTTCTTCCCTTTTTAAATTTTGTTTAAAGATGGAAAAACCATTTTGTTTGGCATAACTTGAGTAATACTCATGAAGGGCATCAATGGAGGGAAATGACATTCCCACATTAGGGTCTTCAACTTTTTATTCTGTATTTCCCATTTCCTTCAATTCATTCTCAATATTTTCTTCATTACATTCCCCAGAAGAATCACTTGATATTTCTTTTTCCATTGCTAGAATTTTTCTCTACAAACATATATAACATTTAAAAAAATGGGGTTAACAAGTCACCAAACAAAAAAAGACACCCCAAAAAAAAAAAAAAAATTGCACAGAATATAGAAAATAGTTTTTTTTTTATGGATAACATAGAAGATAGTGACAAAAGCTTAAGTCTTGTTTTTCCCACTAGGTTGCAAAAAATAACAATAATGTTTGTGTCTTTAGAGAGGGAAAGAGAGAAAAAAGAAGAAAAAAAAAAAACAAGAAAAAGAAAAAGAAAAAGAAAAAGCCAACTGATGTTAACATTGCTCATTGAAATGAAATAAAATGGAATGATCATTTTATCAAATATTTATTCTCATATTTGGTTGACTAACAAAATAATGACAAAATTTATTACTAATAGAATTATCCTTCATCATTTCAAAGAAATAATCATTTCATATGAGAGCCAAATGAATAATTATTCCAATTCATTTGAGTGAACCAAATAGACCATAAAGTTAAAATTTTACACAAAAAATTAATATAAAAAAAATTACATAAATTTTAACATAGGCAATGGAAAGGAAAAAAAGGAGATCTACCATAAAACCCAATATGAAAAAAAGAAAAAGAAAAAGGAAAAGGACAGAGCGTTTTACATTTATACATACCTTAGCAATGAGAATGTTGTTTTTCTCTGTCTGATCACGAGAGATGTAACGCCCCAAATAAATACAATAAATTCCAACTCATAAGCAATATACTTTCATTCATCAAAGTTCACATACAAAAGGTGACATATGTGATATACATTCATAAATGGTTCATTATGAATCTACATCATGTGTTACAGTTGATAAAGGAGAATAAAAGCTAAACAGGTATTTATATGCCCTAAAGGCTTAAATCTTTCCAAGTCATTGCTTGGTTATAATAAAAGTGAGACTAGCTCAATATAAATAAATCCTTTGGCTATACAAAGAAAATACAACAAAAGTGAGTTCTTGCTCCAAAGTTACTCCAAGCTATTGCCTTGGCGGAGGCATATCACAACACTTGAAAATGGTTTTTCCCAAATAGGGTGAGCCAAAACTTAGTAGGAACAATCTAACACAATATATGAATCTTAACAAAGATATAAGTACAATGCGCACATACCATGCCCATGATAACACATTCACGTCTATATGATCATAAAGTACCAAATTTCTTATTTCGATCCATTTTCCTTCAATTCATTTCTAGTTAATTCATTTCATCTCAATTCATGAGCTAGTTCCATTATTTTTCAGACAACCCAACTAAGACTACAACTCAGTGGTTCTCAAATTAACATAATTATTACACAAACACTTCAATTTTTCATTTTATGAAAATTTCGTCCGCGAGGCCAACTTAATTTCAATGGAGTCCATCCCCTATCTCTTCCCAAACGTAGAGTACATCTCTTTCTCCTCCCAAACATCATATATATACAATGTGTTTAAAGCATAGTCATATTCAATGACCACCCACAAGAGAATAGTTTCGATTCACCTAATCCTCATGTAATTTTTACAACAATCATAGCTATCTTCTACCGATAGCCCAATACAGATATTTCTAAATAGATATTCAATCTTAAGACAAATAAATTGTTCAAAATCCCACGGTGAAAGATAATACGTACTAGCTTCACCAGTTATCTATATATCCAACCAATTTCACATTCACAATACTAATTTCACATTTACAATACCGATTCCATTCATTTATACAAAAATAACTATTGTGACCATTCTAGGGCAAACTCCATTTTTCCCCAAATATCACTCCAAGTGCCCAAAATCAACTGTTTTGCCACCATACAACTTTATATTTAGCCCCATAACCATTTTCACAACATACACATGAAAGCCCCATTTTTATTTCACATCCAAATCCTAGGTTTGTCCATAATACACCCAAAGCCCACCATTGTTACACAACAATCAAATAACTAAGTTAAAATCCATATGAAAGTGTATGAAATCTCTATCTCAAGTGTAGAAGCCCAAAAAAGGAGTGGAGAAACTTCAAAAATTTCGAAATCAAACTCTATTCAAATGTAATGATAGCCTTTGAGATGCTCTACCTTTTTGTCAAAGGGAGTAGGGTAGAGAGATCCTTAGATCCTAGTGGATTTGTAGAGAGAAGTCAGATTTTAGAGAGAGAGGGAACTGGTCTAGGGTTTTTGAGCGAAAAGATATCAAAACAGTGATGTAAAAAGTGCTGTTGCAAACTGATATAAGCGAGGCTCGCTCATGCGCAAGAGTTGTTGCTCGAGTGACTAGACACAATAAGTGGACTCGCTCGAGCGCAAGAAGCGTCGCTCGAGCGCAGAATACATTCTCCTAAAAGTTTTACAAACATATACCGTCGCTTGAGTGCAAGAAGTCTCACTCGAGCGAAGAACACTACCTTCCTAGTATCTCTGCAAGCCTGCAAAAGTATTGAGAGCTCACAAAGCTCGCTTGAGCGCAAGAAGCCTCGCTCGAGCGAAGAAGCAAATTTCTAGATAACAACAATTGGACCCACTAGTAACCAACTTGTTCCAAACATGCCCAAGACACTCTAATACTCAATCTCAAAGGAGAAAGGAGGGAAAGAGACATGAATAACAATATTAAACCATGAAACCCGAATTCGGAATACAACAAAGGTCGGGTCAAAACCAGAATTGCTATAGGAGAATACTTTCGGTGAATGAGGACGAAAAACGGCCACCGATGACAATGTTGTTTTCTGCCGGCGACAATGGAGGAAATGGGCGGGAAGAGTGTGGAAGTTCTCTTCTCTGTTTGAGGTTCCAAATTGTCAAAAACATGATTGTTTCTTTTTTTCTTTTTTGTTTTGGAATAATATGTGAGTGGGTCTCATTCCTTATGATATGTTGTGCCAGCTTGATTTTGGGTGAAGTCTAGGAACTTAGGTGACGTTTGTTTTGTCGCTTGGAAGGTGAGATTGGACTAGCATGCATGTTAGGTCATGTTTATTTGGCTTCGGAATTAAGAATATAGTAAAATTGAGTGAGAAGATTATTACTCCCTCCGTCCCAAAATAATGGTCCCTTTTGGGGAATCCAACTTTTTTTGGTAGTACAATTATTGCATTTGAAAAAAGTTGATTTTCCAAAATTATCCTTTTGATAGTACATTTTTTGAGAATATCAATGCATAATTGTACTTTTTATGTTGTTTATTAATTTAAAAGATTGGTAAAATAGGAAATTTATATTATTTTTGTACTTAATTTTTGAAGAGGGACTAATATTTTGGGACAATGAAAAATGGAATAAGGGACTAATATTTTGGGACGGAGGGAGTAGTATGGTAGTATTAAATTATAGATGTAGGATAAAAAAAAGTTTACTTGTATACCACCGGATTAGTAATACTATAGATAGTATTAATATATTTTAATTTTTAGTATTTTTTAATATTATAATTATTTTTTTATTCTAAAATATATAAATTTTGCATAAAAATTATTTAAAAATTTACTAATCCCCTCACTTAATTTCTTATCTCAATCCCACCATGGGATTGATAGTCATACCAATAAGGGGATTATTAGTTCAAGGGGATGGTTAATCTCCACTCATGACCCCAACCAAATACTCTATATAAATAAGTTTCACCAACTATTAATCTAATTCTTCTTTCTAAAGAGTCAAACAAACTTGGCCATTGTTCTTGGGACTGGCTTCTCTCTAGTCTGATCTGGGACTGGAGGGTGCTATTGGGCCTGTGGGGGCTCACCAAAGGTCACGTTTCGATAATTCGAATCGTTCAATGTGTAGAACTCGTCGAGTATTATATGTCTGTTAAAAATCACATTGATCAGATATCGATAGCTATTTCATTAGATCAGATTTCTGTCAACCGTTTATTTTTTCACCGTCCATTTTTTTTTATACAAAACTGATTTGATCATATAGTTATCGATATCTAATCAACGTGATTATTTATAAACATATAGTACTCGACGAGTTTTACATATTGAACGGCTCAGATTATTAAAACGGAACCCATGATAAGCCCCTACAAGTCTAACAACACCCTCCAATCCGATTTGGGACCGGAGGAAGCTAGACCGTGTTCTTTTGCTCATTGAACTGTAGCAACAAGCAACCCATAAATGAGCACATGGGATGAAAAAAAATAATAAAAAATCATGAAACTGGCGTGTAGTGTCTTGCTAAAGCGTTTTGTTTTGTTTTGTTTTTTTTTTTTCTTATTATTTTTATATTTATAGAAAAAAATAGTTTTAGAATTTTTAAATTTTTTCATGAGCTTTCAATAGAATTTGGGTTGTGTGTTTAGTTATGAATTATAAATTTTTGAATCAAATATCATATGTTGCATTGTTTATTTCAAATTCAATTCAAAAACTCTTTTCAAAACTCATAATCAAACGAATTTTTCACACTTAAATCACAATTCAAAAACTCACAAATTCAAAATACAATTCAATTCTGAAATCATAATTCTAAAACTCTACTAAATGCTGGCTAAGTTTTTCCAAAGGGATTGTTAGTTTTCCCGAAGAATGGAATTAGCAATCTCACAATGCATTCCCATGCAATTAGAAGTAAAATGACACTATTAGGCCCGTTTTACAAAAAAATAACCTTTTGTATAGCGAGAATTTTTATTTAATTTTAACCAACTAATTATATTAGTGCACAAATAAATATAATTAATTTTTTAATCTAATTTAATCCTATCACTTAATCATATTATACTCATAATTATATCTAATTTAATTTGAAAAGCAAACATGCCTATCTTTTAAGAAAGGTCACGGGTAGGATTTGGATTGGATTGGATTTCTATAGCGTCTCACCCCATATCTTATCGAGGATGTGGAAAATCAAATTAATGGCAAGTGTGAGGCGGAAGCAGGCCGGGGGTAATAGGTAAATTTTATAACTTAAAAAATATAAATATAAATATTAATAAAAATAATAAATAATATAATATTTTATGAATAATGTTTTACGATTAATTAAAGTTAAAACGTGCATGAAAAATAAGTAAGTTAAGATGAATACAATGCGTAAAATTTTGAATTTTGAATTTTACCATTGTTTTTAAATCTTTATCAAAATTTATGCTCAAACAGATAAAAGGTAAAAAATTATCCCAAATATAATTTATATTTTAATAAAAAAACTTAAAAATACTAAAATAATTGATTTCCAATTTAAATGTAAACTTTGAGATATGATGTTGATAATAAAAGATGGACGAATTATACTAACGGTCCTTATAGTTTGAGGTTTGTATCACTTTGATCCCCAACTTTTCAATTATGATACATTTGACTATAAATTTTGAATCTTGTTCCAAATAAGAACAATTGTAGATACCATTGCTTAATTTTAAGAGCAAAATTGTCAATTTGATAAAATATAAACTAATTTGACAAAAATAAATGTCAAAAAAATATTTTTGATTTTTTAAAAATTATTTTTACCCACTACAGATAAAATTATGTAAAATTGATAAATCTTTTAGACATTTATTCATTTATTTATTTTACTGAATTAATTTTTATTATGTGTTTGGATGATGATCATGTAATGAGTGATTTTTTTTTTCCATTAAATTAGTTTACATTTTTTTAAAATTTAAATATGGCGCCAATTTTGATATCATTATTAAACAAATTGATTAAATCAAAAAATTAAAAATTAAAAACATTCCATATATTAAATATATTGATTATACATTAAAATCTTAACAACCATTCATTACATGATAATTTGGTAAAATAAATAAATAAATGTTTAAAAGATTTATTAATTTTACGTAATTTTATCTTTGGTGGGTAAAAATAATTTTTAAAAATTTAAAAATATTTTTTTTACATTTATTTTTGTCAAATTAGTTTATATTTTATCAAATTGACGATTTTATCTTAAAAAATTAAGTAATAGTATCTTTAATTATCCTTATTTAAAACAATATTCAAAATTCAAAGTCAAATATATCATAATTAAAAAATCAAAAATTAAAATGATATAAATCCTAAAGTATAAAGACTTTAGTATAAAAAAATGTTGTGCCTACAAACAAACACACCTTTGGGGGTTTACTTGTGCTTTTATGGATGAATTTTGGGCATAGAAATCAGCGTAGTATGATAGTATGGTAGCTCGCGATGTATACAAGACAGCAACTGGATAGAAGGACGGATCATTGCAAATTTGCAATGGATAACAAAAGCAGACGACAACCAGCAACAGTCGAAATATCTTTCTAGAGAACCATGGAAGCAACCACCATACCTTTCTCAACCCTTACTTGCCGTCATTTCTCTCGTACTTGTTCTTCTTATTCTTCACCTTCACCCCCAACCCACAAAACCCTCATTTCCTCTTCCAATTCAACAAAATCAACCACCGTTTGCTCTTCCTGGGCACCTTCAACTCTCTCTATTGCCTTCTCTTCCAGAAATTCCTTCACCGTAAGTCCCATTTCAACTTCAACTTCTTTATTTTATTTTTTTAATGTATTTATGTGGGTGGGTATACGATGATTTTTGTTTTGGCAGAGAGAGATATGGGGGTTGGTGAACTCAAAGAATGTTGTTACTGTTAGAAGAGAAATGCGAGGTCTCATCAAGGCAGAAATGTTCGGACAGCTAACGACTGGCCTCGAAGCAGCCTGGAACAAGCTCAAAGGAGAAGGTTTATTTATTTATTTATTTATTTTTTAGTTTTTAAATTTTAGTTTTTATTCTCATGTTAGATACATTTGTGTATATACGTAGTGTTGACTTGTTCATTTAGGCTGTGTTTGGTTGATGGATTTTTGAAGGAATTTGGAAAAAGAAATGGAGGTGAAATGGAGTTATATTTTATTCACATTTCACCGAAGTTTTTTGCATTTCTGTTTCCAAATTCCTATCCAAATCTATGAACCAAACACAGCACTAAGGTTTCTCCTTTTCTTCTCTTTTTGGTACATTAGACAAGGAGGAGGAATCGAACCATGACCTGTTTTCTTTTATAAAAATGTTATGTAGTGTACACATTTTTTGGTTATATATATATATATATATATATTTGCCCTTGAGGTTAGAATCTTGGGTTATAGCGGACCACGGTCACCACACCCAACTAATTAGGATTAAGACTAGTTTAGTTTACTTGAGTTATGTGTGATGCAGTTGGTTAATTGGTTAATCGACTCAAAAGAGTGCTCTGGACAATAATTTTATTTCGGTGATTTGGCTCATGATTCATTAGAAATTAATGTTAGAAGTTATTGTAGTTTCACTGTCAATTGGCATTTGAATGTGTGGCATCTTCTCTATGAGTCCCATTTTTGGGCTTTCCCTCCAAATTGAAGTTGCAGATCGCAGCCATACTGCCCGGCAGGCAGTTAGGGAGGAAACTCAGGAATATTTTTATGAAGAGAATCTCAGTTTAATGACCAGTGAGGTTGTGGAGTGAAACAAAGAGAGCCAGTTAATATTGGTGTACATGATTGGGGAAGTTAAAAGGGAAAACATGTGTTCTTCATGACGGAGCATTTTCTTTGTTTTCAGTTCCAAAATAACCAGCAGTAAGGTTTAGAATCTAAAATATTGCAGCAGCTTACAGTAGTTCGATTGGTTTTAGGAAAAAGATTTCATTTTCCAATCCAATTGTTAGTGTTTATGAATCACCTGTCAAAGGGTATGGCTTGTCACTGTGGGAGCAAGTAAAAATCCCAGACCATATATGGTGTAGTCTGGTTGGTTGAAGAGAGCCTGTGAAATTCAGGTTAAAAATATTGTATAGTGTTTGTGTACTACTGAAAGTAGTCCTATAAATGATTCTTCCTATACAAATTTCAACACTTTGAACATATAAACGTGCAAAATTTACAAATTTTGTCTCTTCTGTCTTGTTAAAATTTGGAGCCTGACAGGTCTTAATTCAATAAGAATTGTAAATTCCTTCTCTTTCAGTTGTCCTTGAGGTACCTACATTTCCCTTAATGCTGAAACAGACTTTCATTTTCAATTTAACTTCTTTTCTTGATGCACTTTGATCAATTATGCTGTCAAGGACTACAACATTAGTGTCAAATGATCTTATGATCCTGATTTATTTAAACTTACCCAAGAAGTGTTTGTACTAAAGATGGTTCCTTGGTGTTACACCTTGGATTTACAAAATCTGACCCACGATAATTAATTATCATAAATAATAACGAAAAGACAATATCGAATATAATCAAAAGGCCTCCCTTGTATATATATATATATATATCAGTGTCATTCAGTACATGAGGTTTTCCAAATACATACATTCTATATTCAACATCTAGGTGAAGTGAATATAAAATATGTAATTCAAAAGGAATAACAATAAACGTAAGTAAAATGCCATTAGGTTTACATCAAAGAAAATGGTGTAACCGTTACAAAATATGGCACTCAGCCTATACAAAAAGGGCCCAAGACCAACAAATCAAAAGAACTCTCTCTTAGGGTATGCACACATCCTATGCCTTGCCTCAATGCCGAGGCACATTATCAACATCTGAAAAAGATTTCAACCACGTAGGGTGAACATATAGTCCAGTAAATAACCTTTCACAAGGTAATATATACATGCACATGATCATGATACTACATATGTATAATATGTTCAAAATGGTTTCTTGTTTCATAAAATGTTCATATCAATATCAATGACCAAAAACCAAACATTTTCATTAAGATAACATTTCTCCATTTCATTACTTTTAACCCAGTAAATCCTCTCAAGTACATATAGCTGCCAGTGGTCATCACTAAGCACCACCTAAACTAGTGAGCTATTAGAAACAACACTTTGCCAATAACCATCGCTAAGTGTCACCTAAACCCTGCCAACTTTATTGGTTTCTGACCGGAAGGAATTTGGTACCTACACTCTATGTGTTTTTGAGCCAAATTATTCTCATTCGCATTCTCATCTGTACATGATCCAAATTCACCACTTTCATTCAAATAAAACCATGATGTTTAAATGCAATAATGCAACATATGTCATTATTCAATTCTAATGAAGTATGTCAACACACCTTTGTCCAACAATGGGTTTTCATTTCATGAATTCAACATTTCACTATGCAATAAAAACAGTTTTTTTGTCATTCTATTGTATCAATCTCTACAATAATGCCATTATCCACCAATGGCCATTGGCCAACAACAATCTCTAACAATGCTATAATTTCATAAATCATACACTTTCATTCCCAATTTCAAGATAATATCATAATTTTCTCATTTCATGTAATTTCACAAACTAGAAAGCACCCTTTGATTTAGTTTTTGAATCATGACTTGAGTTTTGAGTTTTTGAAATAAGTTTCGAAAAGAGAAAATTTGTTTAGGTATGAGTTTTGAAAAGAGTTTGAGGTTTGAGTTTTTGAGTTGTATTTTGAAATTTTTTGGGTTTATTTTTTTTTTAATATTTAAAAATTTTGTTAATTTTATTTTTTTTAGGATTAATATTTTTTAATGTAAATATTTATTTATTTAATTTTCTAATATGTGCTGTATTTACTACATTGGTGCGCTGTATTTTTTAAAATATTTAAAAATTTTATTTTAAACATATAATTTTTATTTTAAATATTTTTAAAAATATTTTAATATTTTAAATATTTTAATTTTTTTTTGAATTTTTTTTTGAAATATTTAATTTATTTTTAAAGTTAAAATTTTTTTGGATCGCCTATATATATCTAAATCATAACAAATTATTTGGCCAATACTTAAAAAAATAACAAAATATTTTTTTCGAAAAAATAAAAAATATTTTTCTTCAAAAATAATAATAAAAAAAAAATTTTGGAAATTTTTTTTTTCAAAAAAATAACCTAGCCAAACCAAACCAAACCAAACAACTGCTACACATTCTCGAATATACTCATTCCTAACTCTGTATTTTCTAGTCTTATCGTAGGGCTGCAAACGAGCCGAGCCGAGCTGAGCCGAGCTTTAGTATGTTTGGGCTTGTTTATTAAGATTTTAACGAGCTCGAGTTGAATAAAAATTTAACGAACCGAGCTCGAGCTGATTTGGCTTAGGCTCGACTCGAGCTTGAGCCTGTTCACGAGCCTTAACGAGCCAAAAAATTTATAAATTCATACTTGCATGTGAGACTAAAGTTACAATTAAAACTTTGATTATACAATTATATATACAATATATATAAACATACTAAAAAAAGTCCATATTTTACTAAAATAATAATATCTACTACCACTATTATATAAATGTACTATCTATAGTTAACTATTATTTACATTTATATTTTTTAAATATATAAATAGCATATTTCTATTATTTTTTATACATATTTTTATATTATTTAATATATAAATAATAAATATTAAACGAGCCAACTAACGAGCCGAGCTTACGAGCCTAGCTTTAGAATGTTTAGGCTTGTTTATTAAAAATTTAACGAGCTCGAGCTCGAACGCAAAAAAAAAATTAACGAACCGAGTTCAAATGAGCTTTTACTGAGCTGAACTCGAGCCCGTTTACGAATGACTCTGTTTATTTGCAGCCCTAGTTACCACACATCCCCACCTTAACATCCTCATTTCAGCAATACTCATCTTATCTACATGTTTTTTAGTTGCCCAACATTCCGTCCCATACAACATCACTGGTCTAATAGTCGTTCTATAGAACTTCCCTTTTAGTCTAATGGGTACTCGTTTATCGCACAGTACTTTAGACGCACTTCTCCACTTAAACCATCCCGCCTTAATTTTGTGGACCACATTTACTCCAATCTCTCCAGTCGTTGTGATAATTGATCCTAAATAACGAAAATAATTTTTTGTAGAATTTTTAATGTATAAAGAGAAATAGAGAATTGTATTATTGATTGA